>NC_055963.1:13192030-13204530 GCF_018492685.1 Alosa sapidissima
TGGTCACTTATTGACTGACACATTCATTCGCTCTGCTGGCTTCAGGAGCCTCTCTTTCATCATGCTGCCTCATGTCTCTGACACCCTTCCCAAACAGACAGACACATACTGTACCCACACATGCCCAAGCACACATACACATGCTTCAGAAAGCTTCACAAATCACTGAACTATCAGGAGAATGTCTCAGGGGAGAGAGAGAGAGAGAGAGAGAGAGAGAGAGAGGGTGAAGAGGGAGATGAAGGGAGAAGAGAGGGGGTGGCAGAAGGAAGGGAGAGAGAAGAGGAGAGGGACAGTGCCTGCCATTTCAGAGATAAGGCTCTTACAGTAAAATGGAAGCCCAGACATCCCCGCATGTTCCCACGGCATACCATGAATACCCTCTCATGTTCTCCCTGCACCACAAACCCCTCAAACACAGGCAGCCCAACACTGATACACACACACACACACACACACACACATATAGACACACACACACACACACACACACACACACACACATAGACACACACAAACACACACATAGACACACACACACACACACACACACACACACACACACACACACACACACAAACCCACACAGATAGAAGCAGATGAGAGTGTGATGAGAACGGCATGGCATTCCAGACAGGGAAATGAGCAGTGAGGCTGGGATGCCACAGACTGGACACAGGCCACGGACTCAGTGTTCTCCAGACTGATTGGAGGATGGAGGGGAGAAACATGAGAAGACAGAGCAGAGGAGAGGAGAGGAGAGAAGAGGAGAAGAGAGGAGAAGAGGAGAGAGGAGAAGAGAAGAGAAGAGAGGAGAGGAGAAGAGAGGAGAAGAGAGGAGAAGAGAAGAGAAGAGAAGAGAAGAGAGGAGAAGAGAAGAGAGGAGAGGAGAAGAGAGGAGAAGAGAAGAGAGGAGAGGAGAGAGGAGTGAGTAGATAAGAGAGGGGAGAAGAGAGGAGTAGGGAGGAGAGGAGAGGAGGAGAGTGGGGAGGAGAGGAGGAGAGGAGAGTGGGGAGGAGAGGAGGAGAGGAGGGGAAAGGAAAAGAGAGAAGAAAGGAGAGGAGATCTCGCCACGGTCTAGCCAAGCAAGAACCACAGAAACCACCTCGTGGAGACGCAGCTACCCCGCTTTCCTGGCACCAAGCGCCCAGCTGGCACCACCACGGAAAACCAGCTACACACACACACACACACACACACACACACACATATATACATGGCCCGACGGGCTGGGATTAGTGGCGGCCCCAGTGCAGTGGGGGCCTGGGCGAGTCTGAGCCCCTGCGGTGACTGAGGGTAACGGAGAACTAAATTACACCTCTGTGCTCTGCTACCAGAACCACACCAACTGATGCATGAGCTCATGCCGTCTCTTTACTGGAGAGTCTCGCACTTAACCACACACACACACACACACACTGTATACCCAGACCTACACATTCAGTATGTCCTAACAAACCATACACTCATTCAGAGAAACACACACGAACACCTTCACATATGCAGTCATGTAGAAAATCATAGACATACATAGGCATACGTACAAACACACAAACCACAGGCCTTCACATATACATTCACAGATCCACATATATGCAGAAATACTGTATACCCAGATTACCCCCACACACACACACACACACACACACACACACACACACACACACACACACACACACACACACACACACACACTCAAAGTAGAACTCTGACCCTGGTAATTGTAATGCGTCACTGTGGCGAGGCGTTATTGACTGGCTGCTAAGCGCTGACAGCAGAGCTCCTGCGATAAGCCTAAGCCTCTGATTCATCTCCACTGTCACTTCAAGGGCCCCGGCAGGAATACTGATCACATGCGTAGATATTGGAAACCTAGATACCGCATTGGGTTCTAGAACTTACGTCAATAGTGCCGCCATCTTGGTGGGGGGACAACAATAATTGAGCGGTAAATCACTGGAGGCCAATAGAGAAACAGGTGTCTCTGATTGGCGGCAAGTGTTGCCCATAGACAGTAAGGTGTTGCTTCCAGCAATATGGCGGCCGCGTTGACGTATGCCATCTAATAGAACTCGATGGATAATGAGGTATCTAGGTTTCTAATATCTATGGATTACATGCACCGCTCTGTCAATGCAGCGTCAACATAGGCGTGCGCAGGTTTGGCAATGTGCATCCATGTATGTGTGTGTGTATGGGAGGGGGGGGGGACTGGTGTGTACATGTGTGTGAATGAGTGGGCCTGCCATCCTGCACACGGGCACCTCATGCCAAGCTGAAGGGCTTTCCATCCCGATTACGGGCACTAATGCCCAGATGGCATCGGGGAAGCTCCTGTGGATTGAGAGAGAGAGAGAGAGAGAGAGAGAGAAAGAGAGAGAGAGAGAGAACACTGGCACGGAGGGGCCTGTGGCAAATCATGGGAGCAAGAGGAAGACGAGGAGGAGGAGGAGGAGGAGGTAAAGGAAGGGAGGGTGGAGGGGAGGAAGAGGAGAGGTATGAGATGGAGGAGGAGGGAGATGCGCATATGTGTATGGGCGTGCAACGTGCGTGGGAGTAATCACGAATCAAGAGGCTGAGGAGATCCCCTCACATCCAGCAGCACTGGGGGAGCCCAGAGACGCCCGCCTCCCTGCTCCACTCCTCCACTCCTCTCATCTTATCTCATCTCCACCACGCTCCTCTCTTCCTCTCTTCTCATTTCTTCGGCCTCTCTCTTTCTCTCTCTCTGCTCATCCCTACGACTGGAACCAGGTGGTGGTGAGAGCCTGGAGTGCCACTCCCAGCACCAGGGAGACTTAAGACTGAGGCTGATTGCTGGTGGCAGCCGGCAGGGCTGCCTGTCTCCAGACTGGAGATTAGATCATCACTGCTGCGCGTCTAGGGATGAACAGACAGACAGACAGACAGACAGACAGGCAGGCAGACAGGCAGGCAGGGGTGCTGGGGCTGGGGCTGGAGCTGCCTCAGGGGCTGCCTGGGCCACAAGGCCTCATGGTTCCCTCTTCAAACACACAATTCAATTCCGTTTCCTCCAATTCAATTCCCTTCAATTCAATTGGATTCCCTTTCAATTCCCCCAATTCAATTGGATTCCCTTTCAATTCCCCCAATTCAATTGGACTCCCTTCAATTGCCTCCTGTTCTATTCAATTCAATTCAGTTTGATTCCATTCAGACCCACTCAGGTTAGGTCAAGCCAGTTCCATCCTACTACATTCACTTCAGTTCAGTTCGATCACTTTTTGATTGATGTGGCGCACCATTGAAAATAAGCCCAGACCAGAGTCTTTCATCACACACACATAGACACACACACACACAGATAGAATCAGATGAGAGTGTGCTGAGAACGGCATGGCATTCCAGACAGGGAAATGAGCAGTGAGGCTGGGATGCTCTGGCTCTTGCAGCACAGCAGGCACAGCCACAGACTGGACACAGGCCACGGACTCAGTGTTCTCCAGACTGATTGGAGGATGGAGGGGAGAAACATGAGAAGACAGAGCAGAGGAGAGGAGAAGAGAAGAGAAGAGAAGAGAAGAGAGAAGAAGAGGAGAGGAGAAAAGAGAGGAGTGAATAGATAAGAGAGGGGAGAAGAGAGGAGTGGGGAGGAGAGGAGAGGAGATGAGTGGGGAGGGCCTGTGGCAAATCATGGGAGCAAGAGGAAGACGAGGAGGAGGAGGAGGAGGAGGTAAAGGAAGGGAGGGTGGAGGGGAGGAAGAGGAGAGGTATGAGATGGAGGAGGAGGGAGATGTGCATATGTGTATGGGCGTGCAACGTGCGTGGGAGTAATCACGAATCAAGAGGCTGAGGAGATCCCCTCACATCCAGCAGCACTGGGGGAGCCCAGAGACGCCCGCCTCCCTGCTCCACTCCTCCACTCCTCTCATCTTATCTCATCTCCACCACGCTCCTCTCTTCCTCTCTTCTCATTTCTTCGGCCTCTCTCTTTCTCTCTCTCTGCTCATCCCTACGACTGGAACCAGGTGGTGGTGAGAGCCTGGAGAGCCACTCCCAGCACCAGGGATACTTAAGACTGAGGCTGATTGCTGGTGGCAGCCGGCAGGGCTGCCTGTCTCCAGACTGGAGATTAGATCATCACTGCTAGGGATGAGCAGACAGACATACAGACAGACAGGCAGGCAGGCAGACAGGCAGGCAGGGGTGCTGGGGCTGGGGCTGGAGCTGCCTCAGGGGCTGCCTGCCCACTACATTCACTTCAGTTCAGTTCGATCACTTTTTGATTGATGTGGCGCACCATTGAAAATAAGCCCAGACCAGAGTCTTTCATCAGTCCTAGACATCAAGTCCTAGACATTTGAAAGCCCAGCCTCTCACGTGTTATACACACTTTTTTTTTTGCCTTTTTCATTTGGACGGGACAGTGAAGAGTGACAGGGAAGTAAGTGGGAGAGAGAGATGTGGTGGGAATCGGGAAATGGGGGCCTGGAGCGCTCGGATCCGTAAATGGTACGGGCGCTGTAGCCTGCTGTGCCACAGCGCCCCCCGTTATACACACTTTTATACACACATGCGAGGCTGAGGAAGTCATTTGTTCCTAGGGCCATTGAACTGTTCAATGCCTCACTAAAGGGAAGAGAAGAGATAGACTTCTCTGCTTAGTCTGTCTGCCTCTCCACCCTCTCCATGTTTGAGTACTGACTGCCCACTACTGCTTTACTACTGTTTTACTACTGTTTTACTAATGTACACAGCATAATGTTTTCACTACTGTTTTACTGCTACACTGTTTTTCATGCTATATTAGCACACATGATCAATGGCTGCAGTCAGGCTTCTGCTACAATACTGAATGAATGAATGGCTATAACCCTATTACCTCAACCTGTTCTTGCACTGAAATAGTTTTTTTTATTTTACCTTGTCTACATTATACTTTACTCTCCTATTTTTCCATATTATTTATGCTGGTCTCTAGACCTTACTCTTGCACTGTTGCACCTTCACCATGACACTCACTCTCTTGAGCACCTTGCCATGCACACATAACTAAAGGACTATGGTTGGACTACTTTTTGCACCTTCACCATGACACTCACTCCCTTTAGCACCTTACCAGTCCTGGCCCTGTCACTTCAAGCGTCTTATGCTTGATCACCCTCAAGCACATGAGACTTTTTTTTAAATTTAATTTATACACTGCAAAAAATGAAATCTAACCAAGTGTTATTAATCTTATATTAAGATTAAAAAATCTATTTGGTATTGTTTTTAGTATGAAAAGACTTGCACCCTCCCAAAAGAACCCTCTCCAACGCACTAGCAGACAAATTTGCTTGTTTTTAGGACACATTTGCTTAACGCACTGGCAGACAAATTTGCTTGTTTTCAGGATGAGATGTCTTAAAATAAGTCAAACTTTTTTTAAATTAAGTCAAATGTTTTCACAAGAAAGCGCTAGGTAAGTCTCTTTATACTGAAAACAATACCAACTAGTTTTTTTTTTATCTTGATATAAGATTAATAACACTTGGTGAGATTTTGTTAGATAAGCAGTTTTTGCAGTGTATAGTGTATTTAGTATTTAGTTTTGTTAGTTTTCTTATCTTTCTTATCTTCTACTGTCTTTATTGTACAGTGGAGTTTAGTTATATGTTTATACTTATACTTATGTTTACCATTTCTGCTGTAAGTGCATGTTGTGTGTGATGTCTGTATGTTACTGAGACCCTTGAATTTCCCCACGGGGATCAATAAAGTATCTATCTATCTATCTATCTATCTATCTATCTATCTATCTATCTATCTATCCATTTAACCAGACAAAAACCGTGAGCCCTCCGTTAGCTTTATGATGGCGGAGCTGCATGGTGCTGCCAGTGCACTGACTAAACGCAGCGGAGATATCTATTCTATCTGCGTGCATTCTCAGAAGAGGGAGAGGGGCCTAATAGCGGCTGGCGGTGTGCGGAGAGAAGAGAGAGTGCGTCTCTGTGAAGTGAGCGGTCTGGGGAGTGGAGATGATCGCCTTCCAGCTCCCATTCTCATTCTTCCAATGTCTCATGTGCTTCTCCTGGCTCCTATCGTCATAGCAACCGAGCCCGGGGGGAGGGTGAGAGTGAGGGACATTCACACAAAAGATAAGCTGTCAGGGATACATGAAATCAACGCTTCTTGCACACACACACACACAAACACACACACACACTCACACACACACACACACACACACACTCAGGCACACACTCACGTGGCACAGAAACTATATTAGCCCCCACCAGTTGTCAGTGAGATCAAAGCAGCCAAGACACACTGCACATTTTCAATGCTAAAGTCGCTCGTCGGAGAATGTAAACGAAATGGGTTTTATTCATAGCATGAGTCGAGGGCTCTATCGCCTTTGCAATCCGGCGTACGAAAGCAAAACATAAATACAAGCAATGGGCCACGGGGTGAGCCAAGAGGCATGAATCTGTGGACATTTGGACTTTTCACTTACATTGCAACACAACATGAGTCTAAGTCACTGTGATGGGTAAGAGGGCCAGAGAGAGAGAGAGAGAGAGAGAGAGAGAGAGAGAGAGAGAGAGAGAAGAGAGCAGCTGGGACTTATCCTCTTTAAATCAGTCGATGCCTGGAGACTAATGTTGGGGGGGGGAGGGGGGGCAGAGGGAGTGGGTTGGGTTGGGGGGAGGGGGGTGGGGTTGGGTGTTGACCAAAGACTCTCTGGTCCTTTGAGTCACAATGTCTATCTTCGGCGCAATGATATCACCATGCTTTTCACAACTAATGTGTTGCATAACAATGTAACATTCCCCATTCCTTAAGCCCCCAGATGAAGTCCTTTGGTAAAAGAGAGAGAGAGAGATAAAGAAATGGAGAGAAAGAGAGAAAAAGTGAGACAGTGACAGAGAGAGAGGGAGGCAGAATAGAAGCCGGCCTCATTATAGTCTGACTCAACACAGTTTTTGTATCCGTCGTGGGGGGAATGTGCTCGGTCAGAGCTGGCTAGCCCGCTCATGGAGATGTTTCAGCTGCATGTCAGTGCATCAGCAGTGTGGAAAATATTTCAGTCTGTCCTTCCCCACTGAAGCAACCCCACACCCACCCACCCCAGCTCCTCGACTTCCCCAGAGAACGCCACTTTCAAAATCTGCCAAAAGCCACAAAGCCAAAAAGGTGCCTTGTCTTGAGAGCACAGTAATTTGCCAAAAAGCTCTTTTTTCGTGTGCAGTGCACACTGAAAAGATAAGACCAGGGAGAAAAACGTTGCTCGCTCGCTCCCACCAAAAATAAACACACTTTGCTGAGATCTCTCAGTCTTATTTTGCACTGTCAGGTATATGGTAATCTCATTAGTCGAATTGCAGCACAGGGCTTCCAAGTTTGAGAATGAGGAGATGAGCTAAAAGCGGATCCAGAGGATGTGGAATTTGTGGAAAAGATGTTTTAATCCCCCACCCCACCCCAAACAGACCCTATCCACCCCCTTCCCTCCGCTGTTTTTTTCTAAACAAGGTATGGAATGCACTCCTGTGTTTAATAAGTTGTTCTCTCACTCTGTCTCCCCAGCACGTTTACAAACACAGCTCAGAGCTCTGCCACGCACGGAGGAGGGGAGCGAGAGAATACTGCCCAACGGGAGAACCTGCGGACGGAGTACAGAAAGAAAGAAAGAAAGAGTGAGAGAGAGGAAGAGAGGGGGAGATGAGAGAAAAAGAAAGAGAGAGAGTGAAAGGTTGAGGAGGAGAAGCAAAGGTGAATGGAGTCAAGGAGGTTATTACAACCAGCTGTGTGCCAAAGTTTAATATAGTCTCGCTGAGAGAAAGAAAGACACAGAGAGAGGGGGAAACGAAAGAGAGGAAGGGAGTGAAGGAGAGAGAGAGAGAGAGAGAGAGAGAAAGAGAGAGAGAGAGAGAGAGAGAGAGAGATTTGCTCCTGGAATGATCTTAATGCTCTACTTGGTGTTCACATTCCACACAGGCAATCATAGTGCTTTCTGCACAAAATTTGTCCAGAGCTATTTCTTCATCACGCTGGGAGAGCTGTGTGTGTGTGCTGGGGGGGAAGTGGTGCAGAAGGGGGGGTGATATGCTTGGAAGAAGGGAAAGAGAGCAGGGATGGGACAGAGAGAGAGAGAGGGAGAGGGAGGGACAAAGAGAGGGAGGGGAAGAGAGAGGAACGAGGGAAGAGACAGGGGGGGGGGGGGGGGGGTCCCCTGTTAAAAATATCTCCCACTACTGGACAGGGAGGCCTTAAGTACCCTCACATACTTTTTTTTTTAGCTATTTTTGCCACTTTCTTTCCAGTGCTGTAACGCAGAGAGGAATGAGGCCTTATAAGCTGATGACAGCAGGCCAATTGGTCCAGATAGTTTAGACCAAGAGGGACGGGGGAGGGACAGTGAGGGAGTGAGGGAAGAGTGGGGGGGGGGGGGGGGGGGGGGGGGGGTTGGGCTGCTGGCGTAGCATTTCTAGCCAACACCTCCTGACCTCCCAAAACTTGCAGTGGCTCTGCCCCCACGCAGACACTCTGAGAGCAGGGCACGCGACTCCCCCGTCTGCCTGGGGCGGAGCTGGGCAGAGCTGACAAGTCAGGGTGCATCTAAGGAGCTCAGAGCGCTTTTCTGCTACGCTGGGTTGGATCCGGGCCGCAGATGGAGATGGTTGAGAACAAGAGGTGATTATTATTGCTCCAATTATTGTCAAATGGAACCAATCTCTATCTCTCTCTCACCCTGCTTCTTTTTTCTCCTTCTCTCTCTGTCTCTCCCTTGGCTTTTGCCTTTCACTCTCCCTCTCTTTCTCCCTCCCCCTGCCTCTCTTCTTCTCTTTCTTTAACTTTCCCTCCCTCTCTCTCTCTCTCTCCCCCTCTCTCTCTCTCTCTCTCTCTGGCCAGGCCCCTGTGCCAGATGATTACACGGCTGAGTTGCACGGTTGGCCTGACTCGAGCTGGGCTCTGAGGGCCGGTCTCTGCCCTCGGCCCCTCAGCAGGAGGGCCCCTTAGCAGGGGTCTGGGTGGAGGGAAGGATGTCCAGAGGAGGACAGGAAGAGAGGGAGAGGGGGAGGAAAAGAACGGGCGAAGACAGTGTCAAGAATCACCCCGAAGGATACCCACATTTTAGGTCACAGTGACAATTTAGTCAGGGTGGATTTAGGAAAACCTAGTTCCGGAACATTCAAAAATGAACATAATAACAAGGGTGAATTGGTAAAGAGGAAGAGAGAGAGAGAGAGAGAGAGAGAGAGAGAGCGAGAGAGAGAGAGAGAGAGCGAGAGAGAGAAACTGAGAGCAAGAGAGAATGGGAAGGAGGGAGAGATAGAAAGAGAGAGAGGGAGGGGAATGGAGAGAGGAAGAGAGAGGGAGAGAGGGAGAAACAGACTGTGCTGCTTTTAGAGTGATGTTTTGTGGCTCTAACTGGGCCATAATTGCCTTTTATCATGCTTCACAGGCATCGCCCCAGCTGGCTCCCTCACTCGGAAACCAGCGTGCGGAGGAGAGGAAAGTTACAGGTGAAAACTGAGGGGAAAGGGAAGGGAGTTTACAGAAAGAGAGAGAGAGAGAGATAAAGAGAGAGGTTATAGTGTACAAAGGAAAGGAGAGAAGGGGATGAAGAGGTTGCTAGGCCTTAGCACACATCCACAGCAGCCAAAGAAAGCATGGCGGAGCTGGAAGAGAAAGTCAATATTCTTGGCGGGCAGCTGATTTTTTTGCTCGTCTCTTTACGCAGGCGAGTGCTGGACCGGCAGCGACGCTCGGGAAACGGACGGCCCGCGATCTTTCATCCTCCCATGGCCTGGCCAGCACTGCTCCTCTGGCAGTGGCCATGCACCACACTCCCCCCCCCCCCATCACCTGTGCACTTTTCCAACACCAGCGCGCATGTGGGTGGCTTCACCGCCACAAAGATGCAACAGGGCAGAGCATGGGGCAACAACAGCTGACCACATGGCACACTGACCCTCGCTATCTATGCCATGGGGGAAGAGAGGAGGATTCCTGTGTGTGCTGCAGGCTGCAGTGAGAGGGGGTTCATTTCAGCGTCAGCACTCACTGATTTCCACATTCTGTGATCTGATTTTACAATGGCCCTCTGAAGCCTTAATGTAATGACATGTTCAAGTAGTTCATGTTCTGCACTGACTTTTGGAAGTGTAGCTCGTTATGATTAATAGTCTTCCATGGCAAACCGTGGAGGCCATCTTGTTTGTGTACTGGGTTGGGGTCATGAGGGAAGCGAGAGAGTCATGCTGCTTTAGTGCTGATGACTTATGGCTCCGATGTGAAAGGACAAGAGCTGGGGCAAGATCAAGAGGGCCCATGCAAAGCCCTGCTATACGTCCTCGACAAGGGTG
Organism: Alosa sapidissima; assembly: GCF_018492685.1. Lineage (NCBI taxonomy): Eukaryota > Metazoa > Chordata > Actinopteri > Clupeiformes > Clupeidae > Alosa > Alosa sapidissima. The sequence goes on from NC_055963.1 coordinate 13,202,350, forward strand.
AAAAATGCCCTTTGCTCTCTCTCTCTCTCTCTCTCTCTCTCTCTGTCTCTCTCTCTGTACTCTCTCTCTCTCTCTCTCTCTCTCTCTCTCTCTCTCTCTCTCTCTCTGTACAAAAGGTCCAGGACTGTTATCTTGCTTAGTTCAGGATTTGTCATTGACGAGGTAAATGTATTGTTCCAGTTGTCATCCAGTGTCTTTTACTTTGATTTAGAGTAGCGCCTACATCATTGCCAATGGACAAATGTGAGAATGAGAAGTTCGATGTTTTTACAACTGAGGGAACGAATGTTAGCATATTCACGCTTGCTTGGTTGCTAGCCTGCTAAGTCTACCAACAAACTTTATCTTTAGTTTGCACTGTCCATTTGATATCCAGTATGTTCGTCAGTATATCGTTGAGGATTGATATTATGACTATGGTTTATGTAGTATGTTTATATGCATGAGTGAACTGGTTTCAGCTGTCTTCATACTAGACTAATAAGTATGGCATTGGCTGCCTGTAGCCTGGGTGTGCACAGCACAATTGTTCAGATAACTGATCATTCAGAGATGCATGTAACATTACTCCAAATAGCATAAACTTATTTTTTTATTCTCTTTATTTCAGAACCACACATACACATCCATGTCCTTCTCTTTTCAATACAAGTGACATCATCCCTCAGCCTCCTGTCTCTGTCTCAACATTTCTGTGCTGCAACATACATCCTGGCCTTAAGCAGTGCTCTGGCCGGCACTCTAGATTGAGCGTGGTGAACCCTAAACAACGTCATACAGTCCTTTCCAATTTACCTTTACCTCACCAACACTCTCAGACATACAAACACACACACACACACACACATACACAGACACACACCCATCCTCTTGGTCTCTCTGGGAGGATGTCACTGAAGCCGTATTGACTTGTTTGACACCTCCGTGTTTGACCTGACAGACAGACATGCTGGGTCTCAGCCCAGGCTCCTCAGCCCCAGAGCTCGTATTGGGGTAAGAAGTGTTTTTTCCTGAGGTAAAGCCCAGCTTCCTGTTTGCTGCAGAGGCCGGACAAAAAAAAAAAAAAAAAAATCAACCGTGCCACTGAAAAAAAAAGGGAAAAAAAATTAGAAAAACATGCGCTGTCCAGCTGTCTGCGCAGCGAGGAGAACACTATCTCCCCGTCTCCTGGCTTCCTCCTATGGATCGGCCACACATCCTCTGACGCGGATGAGGAGGACAGGAGGAGAGAGGGCCTTTATTGACAAACTGCACTCAAAATGGCAGCTCTGGGGCTCCGCGTACATGCTCCGGGAGGGGCGACGCTTGAGTATCCATTACTGCCGAGCCGACTTCATGATGTACGCCCAGGACAAACACACATAAACAGCTTATTCTTACAGGTGTGTGCACACACACACACACACACACACACACACACACACACACACACACACACACAGGGACACACACTTCCAGACACATGCAAAGTGCAACATGTATTTTCAAGGCAATTCAACAGCCCATTGATTTGATTTAGACGCCTCAAATCACTAAACAGCTGCAGTGGTCTCTGGGCCTGGCGTGGCGCGGACATGCTAATTGGACTTTACTCTCGGCTGTGCCAGACCCCGCGCCAGGAAGACGCTTAATGGGAACAACAGCCTCGTCACATGTCCCCCCTCGTCCCAATAACTGCTGCCCATCAACAATTTACACCCAATTCAATGCATCCGTGGATCGTAAACACATCACCGCCAGAGCGTGCCAGTTCCTGATGAGCACCGGGGATCTTTCAAATCTCCACTGCCTGCCTTTTGTTGTTCCGACTAATGGCCATAAACTTGCGCTCAAATGGAGGAAAGTCCTTTCCTGCCTTGTGCTTTACAGAAAGCCATTGTGGTGTGCGTCAAAACAAGGAGGCCGAGATATTGGGCTGGAAAGCACCTGCCAGTTCAAAGACCTGAGAGCGTTACAGCATAACACGGGGTTCACTGAAATGTCGGAGTAAACACACTGATCTCAGATCAGATGTTGTTGCCCACTCACTTTATTCACTTCAAACTAGAGTTTATAGTTGATATGATTTAAGTGCCTATGCCAACCTCAGATGGTTTATGAATATGTACCTGAGGTCTTCAAGCTTTTGGAGCATTTTGACTTTTATGAGACTTTCTGTGTTGGCATGCACTGGGTTCTTCG
>NC_055963.1:13209530-13357030 GCF_018492685.1 Alosa sapidissima
AACTGACCACATTACTCCAATTCTTAAGTCCCTGCACTGGCTTCCAGTAAGTCACACAATTGACTTCAAAGCACTACTGCTCGTTTATAAACCAGTAAATGGAGCAGGACCTGAATACCTATCAGACATGCTTCAGCAGCACACACCAGAAAAGAAAAACCTGTTAGCAAAACGTGCTGTTGGTGAAGCAGCTTTTAGCCGATATGCGGTTTAGCTCTGGGACCAACTTTCCGATGACATCAAAAAGGCCCCAACTGTAGCCGGTCTTAAATCTAGACTTAAGACCAAACTGTTCTCTGTTTTTAATTATACTTTATTTTTAAACAATTTTACCTTGTGTGTTTTATGTTTGTTTTCTTTTTATTATGATCTTTACTTTTTAAACTATTCTTTGACTATTGCCCTTCTATGCTTTTATTTGCTATTACTGTTTGCGTTTGTTTATGTAAAGCATATTGAATGACCTCTGTGTATAAAATGCACTATATAAATAAACTTGACTTGACTTGACACACACACACACAGACAGAGATAGATAGATAGATAAAAAATCAAGCATATACTGTATACTCACAAAAACAATCATTCATATCTACATGTACTCACAGACACCCTTCCATATATGCACAGAAACATAGAAACATAAGCACACTGCCTCATACACACACATACACACTGGCAAAAATGCACACCATGACACACACACACACACACACACACACACACACACACACACACACACACACACTGGAATGTGAAGTACCTAAACAGCAGATGAGCACAATCATCCCGTAATCTCCCAAACATTTACATACACAGAGACACATTTTCATATTGTATACATTCACACACACAAACAATGGCATACATATACATATACAAACATACATATAATGTATACACATAAATACACATCAGAGGATAAGCAGCTCTTTCTGAGGGAAACAAATGGAGAACATCTCCCTGCCCTCCCCCCCACCTCTCTCTCTCTCTCTCTCACTGGGGAGCACATAGATAAGTGTGAAGCGGCTGCCACTGAAATGCAATGACAGACATCTGTTGCACCAGTTGAGAGAATGAAGAGGCGAGAGCAACAGCATACACACACATATACAATCACACACGCAAACACACACTATCTTACACACAAATACACATACTGAATAAACATAGGCACACATACACACACACACACACACACACACACACTCACACACACACACACACACACAGTGTTCTGCTAAATGATCTGTGTGTATTTTAACTGGAGGCAGCATTGCGAGATAAGAGGAAGGTGGGTGAGCATCTGTCACACAACATTTGCTGAAGAGAAAATAGAGGGATCACTGGAGAGAAAGGCGATGAAAGAAGGCACACGAGAATATTGGCAGGCTGAGTTGTGCTCAAAAACGAGAGATAAGGAGAAGGAGGGAGAGAGATAGAGAGAGAGAGAGAGAGAGAGAGGGGCAGGCTGTGGGAATTAAAACAGCAACCCCTTACGCAAACACAACAGCAAGCAGTAGAAGTAAGGTGAAAGTCACTAACCTCTGACGCGGGCATAGCAGCAGCCACACTTTGCCAGGACTTTTCGAAACAAGTGTTGGCAGGCGCAGCCTCGATGGTGGTGACCCCCCTTCATGGTGTACCCCAGTCACTGACCACACGTCTACCAGGTGTGGGCATGGCCCATCGCACAAACAACACACTCACACACACACACAAACGTCCTCCTAACTCCGTCTTTCTCTGTCTCTCTCTCACACACACACACACACACACACACTCCCTTGATAAAGGCAGGGATATCCCCTGGAGGTATAGATCCCGGAGGCTGGCTGAGGAGAGACCGAGGGAGCAGTCTTCAACAGATAGCTGAAACTCCACGCCACGCCACGCCACACCACGCCACGCCAGGGGACAGAGCAACACAAGCCAAAGAGCAGTGTTCCTGAGGAGGACAAATCCACACACGCCTCCCCCTTCTCCTGAAAAAAACAGCACAGGGATCCAGCTTCGGAGTCCTCGGGAGGAGGCGCACACAGTCACAGTCAGCAGGCGAAAAACCAAGCTCCCATTCCCAGTGCGCGCGCGTGTGTGTGTATGTGTGTGTGTGTGTGTGTGTGTGTGTGTGTGTGTATGTGTGTGTGTGAGGGTCTCTCTCTCTCTCTTTCTCTCTCTCTCTTACTGTGTGTGTTTTTCTGTTCTGCTCTCCACTGCTCCCCTCTGCTCACTGTCTGGTCAAATGACAGACTGTAAGACTGCCTGAGAGTGAGAGAGAATGAGGGAGAGAGAGCGAGAGAGAGAAAAAGAGAGGGAGAGCGAGAGAGGGAGAGAGAGAAGGAGAGAGTAGAGGGGAGGGGGAGAGGGAGGAGTCAACAGCTCTCGTTGCTGGCTATTCCAGGATAAGGTTCCCACTCCCCTCACTCATATATTTTTCTCTCTCTCCCCCACTTTCTCTCTCTCTCTCTCTCCCTCTCTTTCTCTCTCTCTCTCTCTCTCCCTCTCTTTCTCTTGAAACTAGCATTTCTTTTAAGCTCCTTTCTTCCACTTTGCTCTCAGAACTCAGAACTCTCTCCGCTCTGCTTTGTTTTTGTCAGCTGAGCTCATTCTCTCACTCCTAAAACAGACACAGACGCCCTGTCCGAAACCCAACACCCCTGGACAGCCTCAATGCCCAGCACCCATGAGTCAGTTCAGAGAAACATACGCACACATACCCCCCCCCCCCCCCCCCCCCCACACACACACACACACACACTCTGCAGAGACATACACATACCACACAAGCAGGCTGAGTACTTACATGACACATAATTTTAACTGGTGTGTAATGCTAGAGCCATCCCTGTATCTCTCTCTCTCGCTCTCTCTCTCTCTTTCTCTCTCTCTCTTTCTGATTTCCATCTTCCCCTGCTAGTCCATATTGAGTAATGCTGAGGGTGTTGGGAGGGGGGGGGGGGTTCTGTGTTGATTGTACACAGGTTAGGGCTGGTCAGTAAATAGGGGCCGCAGGCCGGCAGCTCTGTGGCTGATGGAGAGGTTGATAAAAGCTCACAGGGTCTCTCCCTTTCTCTCTCTGTCGTGGCCTCAGGGGGACCAGGGCAGAGGGCTCTGTTTTCTAAGGTGCGGCAGACTCAGGTTACTCATTGTTGTAAGTGTTTATACAATTTGTGATGTGTGTGACCAAGCAAGCGAACACTCAAGCACGCCTGTGTTCGTTTATGTGTCTGTATGTGTTTGTGTCTAAATGTGTGTCAACATGGTTATGTGCAAATACAATATAGTTGTATTTTCATGTGAACTGTGTGTGTGCGCGTGGGCGTGTGAATGTGTTTTAATGCCTCCAGTCTGTAGGATAGTGTGTAGTGTACATGAGTGTGTGTGTGAGATTGAATGAGTGTGTGTGTGTGTATGTGGACATCCTTAGTCGCGTAAGTCATTCGCCCTGACATCTCAACACAAACACTCTGACAGCATGAGCGCGCCGAGACAGTCGAGGTGAAGCCCATTTGGCCAAATGATCCTCCCCGAGGGGGGGGCTCGGACAGACGGTGGAGGCTAGGAGGATCAACAGAGTTCCAAGATTGGGGGAGGGGGTGGGGCGGGGTGGGGCGAGGGGGGACGGAGTGGGGGGGGGGGGTATCCAATGCAGAGGTGAATAGTCTGGGCTAGCTGCGGAGGCAGACTACTGGAATGCGGTGCCGGTCCTGGAGCGGCCGCGTCGGGGTTTAACCGGCAGCACACCACAGCCAACAGCAGGCCTTCTCATTAGTCGACCTGCGGGATTGTGGGATTGTGCTGACACCGAGTGTGTGGACAGAAGCAAGAGCCATCTCCCCCTGGAGCCCAATTATGCATCTACGTTTCAATGTCTGTGGCGCACTGCTGACCAGGACACAGCATTTTTCACAGGCTCTGTAATTATCAAAGAGCTACAGAAGCAAAGGATTCTTCAAAGACTACAGTGATGCCAGCCTAATGGCTCGAAAATGCATACATCTGTTAATACATAATAATGTGTACGGCAAAAACATTTACTGCATTCACTGTAGCACAACATAATAACCACTTTAACTCAATTCAGTGAAATATAGAATACAGAAACCTGTTCCTGGTGTGAGCATTGGTGGTGTTGCACTCCCAAGAGATGTATCATTCAGAAGGTATTTTTGTAATTAATTTTCTAAATTAAGCAGAACGCCAGCACATTTGTTCTGGGAGCCGTTTGCTGTGATTCAGTGTCATGCTCCATCTCAGCCCAGCAGTATTAGCGCCATGCTGTGCACGCACACACACACACACCTGTGGATGTGCACTGCGGGTGGGCACACACACATCTCTCACTTCGTCGGCTTCACACAAGCGGGAGAATTAAGCAGCACGCTCGCTTCGCGTTCTAAACCAGGTCAGTCGCAATCATATCGGTACAGGCAATGCCTTTGTATAACGGCACAGACAAAAGAGCGTCTATGTGGCAGGCAGAATCCCTCTTCAAAAACACCACTTAGCTGCATCAAAATTAATTCATATTTTGCTGCTGTTGCTACAGCCAGAAAGAGAGAGGGAAAGAAAGACAGTGAGAGAGAGAGGGGGGGGGGGGGGTGTTACAGGAAGAGAGTGTACAGATTTTATCCACAGTGCATTAAAGGACAATGCGTGGAGGAAAATAAAATAATCTCCCAGGCGAGTCACTGCGCTGAAAGCTCTGACAGCACAGCAAAAGGAGAGGAGAGGAGAGGAGAGGAGAGGAGAGGACAGGACAGGACAGGAGAGGAGAGGAGAGGAAAGGAGAGAAGAAGAAAGGAGAGAGGAGAGGAGAGGGGAGAGGGGAGAGAGGAGAGAGAAGAGGAGAGGAAAGGAGAAAAGAGAGGAGAGGGGGATTACCCTGCCTCTCCCCTCTACTTCTCATCCTTCATCTATGTCACTACCTTTCACTTCTACCTTTCACTTCACTCTCACTCTCTTGCTCTCACCCTCACCTCCACCCTAGTTTTACTGGCACACTCATTCGCTCGCTCGGTTAATCATTTTCTCTCCTTCCCAGGTTGCCCTTCTCCGCTTGCCTCTCCTCTCTTCAATCTCTCTGGCTTCTGGTAGGCGGTATTAGGCTGTTTTATGCTGTTCCTGAATGACTGGTTTCTTATTCCAACATTAAAGATGTTTGCTCATATGCACAAAACCATGCATGCAGTTTTAATGTTGACTTAATAACTTTTTACCTAATACAACAGAAGCTCCCAATCAACATCTTATATTATCATCAGCAAAATTTAGGCATAATTAAAAGCATTTATAAAACTGCTTGAGAGGCTGCACTACCAAATGTGACCAGTAGAGGGCACTTGTGTTCAGCAATCTGCAGTGCGCCTTCAAGGTTTCATGTCTATCTCTCCTCAGCTGTGCTCCAGTGAGAGCACGATAAGAGCAAACACATCTCACACTAATGACAAGCCAATCAATACAGGCTAATGGAGAGGTGCCCGTCATTCTCACCGGCCCTCTCGATCTAAATGGGATCATCACAGACGCTGGAAATCTACACATCTCAATTGACTGTGCATGGGCAGAGCTGGAAGAGGCACTTAATCACAGCGCAGTGCAGATAAGCCCAAGCGATAACGTTTTTTATTAAAAGGTGAGCTGGCGTGAAATTGACTGCATATGGCGCTTACGACGCAAATACTTTTTTTTTACGATGCCCCAGAGAGATATAGGCCTCCTCGTCATTGCTGGAGTTCTTCTCAAATGTACGTTTGGGAAACACAGCACCCCACTTTGTTTATGTTTAATATAAAACTTTGTGTTTACATGGTGATGATTGAGGGTGCGGGGAAGAAATGTTTGCCCGTGCGGAAAAAAAAAAAAGACCCACAAAAAGGCAGTTTTGCAAGATGAATCATTCGCGAACACCCATCTCTTGTACTTTTGCTTCCCCTCTCACCTCATGTCCCTCTCTCACACCACATTCAAGCACACGCACCCACACACACACACACACACAAGCATAAACACAGATGTCCAGACTCAACCGACAGTGGTGAGGGAGGATTAGAATATCTGTATATGTGCGTGCCGAGCTCCCCTCCAGTGCCACTTCTCAGAAATTCTCAATGAATGCCAGTGTTTGTCTGAAGAGAAGAGAAGAGAAGAGAAGAGAAGAAAAGAGAAGAGAAGAAAAGAGAAGAGAAGAGAAGAAAAGAGGAGAGGAGAGGAGAGAAGAGAAGAGAAGAGAAGAGAAGAGAAGAGAAGAGAAGACAAGAGAAGAGAAGAGAAGATAAGAGAAGAGGGGAGAGAGAGAAGAAAAGAGAAGAGAAGAGATGAGAAGAGAAGAGAAGAAAAGAGAGGAGAAGAGAAGAGAAGAGTAGGGGAGAGAGAAGATAAGAGAAGAGAAGAGGAGGGGAGAGGAGGGGAGGGGAGGGGAGGAGGACAGGAGCCCGTCTCTGCTCCCTCCTGTCCAGGCTGCATGTATTCCCAAAGGCCGGCCGCGCTGCAGCGTTCCTCTGCCCTGATCTGGGAACAGCCACACTCTCTCCCCTTACGGCTGCACTCCAAGAGGAAATGAAACAGCATTGCCTGGCATGTTGGAGTGGGTGAAGTGAGGCTTGGTGGTCGTGGGCGAGAGGGTTGACCTGAACTACACTCCACTCAGGTTCAAGTCATCAACAAAGACTTTTGTTTTCCAAGGGTTGCACACTCAGTGCAATGACTCTCGATACTCGTTATTCCTTCAACATCAAACAGGTTGTCTGTGAGCCCAGACGCTATTTTGGTCCTCTCCCCATCTTAAGTAGGTTCTGGTGATTATTAAAGGACTGAGCGTGCGCGGTGGGCGGCAAGTTGGACACAGCGAGCTCTAATGGAGGCTCTCAGGAGAGGGCTTGTGAAACGTTAGAGAGTAAAGCGGACATCAAGGGCAGGCCTCTGGACCACCTCACATCTGCTGTTATTGTGGTGTATGGAACTTTTGTGGAGTTTATGTTCCACTGGTCAGCTGGTCAGATGATTTCTGGCAGAGCGGTACCCACCACAGGTTGCCCTTGTCCTCTCTTCCTCTCCCATCTTTACCAGACACAGGGGAATTGTCAATGAAAGTTTGGCTATGGATCTTATTATCTATTGTCGGGTACATCGTGGCAAAAAAGAGCACAAGTAACCACACTGATGAGAGACAAAAGCCTCCTTGGGGTACAGCCATTGAACACGCTGTTCACACAAAGACGAGATGCAGCATTTTTTTATTTTTGATTTCTTCCTAAAGCCATTTTCTGTTGCTGCCATCCTCCACTCGTTCTCCCACCAAAATCTGCTGAATCTCTTCCAAGAGAAGAAAAAAAAAAAAGAAATGCCTTTTATTCTTAGCACAATATTCCCCTCCATTTCTCTTCAACCCTCTCCCTCTCTCCCTCCCTCTGTAAAAGAGAGAGCTGAACGCCAATTAAGGCGAACTTGCATGGGGAGTGCAGTGGTGGGGGTGTGTGTGTGTGGGGGAGGAGGAGGTGGAGGAGGAGGTGGTGAACAGGGGGGCCCTGTGTTGGCAGTCTGCCTGCGGCTGCAGTTTAGGCTCTGTTGTCCACTCCACTCAGCGCTGTTTACGAGCCTGTCTGTAGCAGCAGGCCAGAGAGGCAGCCGGTGCACAGAGGCACCTGAGCGAGCAGGGCCTGGGAGATTCAGGGGAGGCTGAGGGTGGGGTGGTGGTGGGGGAAGGTGGGGGGGGTAGGTTGGAGGTACCAGCCCGTGCCTTCCACAGCTCTCCCACTCACCCCTCCTCCACCTCCTCTGCCTGCTGCACGCGCCTCTCCTCTCTCCAGCTCTCGAGGCAAAACACACAGTTCCTGCCCTGCCTGACTGCCTGCCTGCAGAGAGTATCCAAAACAGCAGCACTTACGAGAACCTACAAATGCGAGAACTCCCAAAAGACCCACCTCGGAGCTATCCAGATTGCTGCTCGCCACCATGCCAGACATCAGCAACCATCTGCTGGGAGGAGAAAGTGCTTTCTTTCAACCCTGTCCTCAGCATATGGAAGAATGTTAGAATCAAGAGTGAGTGAGCTGGCCTCTGACATGACGCATGTACACTCCTACATGTGGAGGAACTGCTCCCCATCACTGTCAGCGGCGGAGGGGAATAAGTGGCAGTGTTGCGTAACTCCACGTACTCACCCAGGGGCTTGACCTGGCTGAGCGCTCACATGCCATTTCCTTATAAAGCAGAACGGCTGGAAAATCTAATTTTGATGCCCATGATATAGAGCAGTACTTACACTTTTGGCTTTGCCTTATCCACATGCTCTCCACTCCTCCTTTATTCTTTTCTTTTCTCTCTCCTTCCTTTCCTTCCTCCCCCCCTCCCCTCTCGTCTGTGGCAGGTTTAATCCTGCGGTCCTGGCTGGGGCTGGGCTGATGACCTTTTGCCAGCCTCGCTCACCCGTGACTCCTGGAGAGCATCAGGGGGGGGGGGGGGGGGTTACAACGTTTCCTCCCACGTCCCACAGTGACCCTGGAGGATCAAAGGGTCCGGGGCGGGCAGCGGGCGAGCAGCCAGGGAGTCTCTGGGTCGCCATGCGCCTGGCAGAGGTGCCAGAAGGAGCAGGGCGTCTGAGGAACGGCTCGCTCGCCTGGAGCTGCGGCGCGGGGCCAGAAGGGGCCCGAAGGAGCCCGAACCGACCACACGCGGAGCGACACTGCGTGCTGGCGCTGCTAAGTACATCTCAAACGTTTACATTCCCCAGGCCCGCTGAGAGCTCACTGTTTGGAGAATGGTGGAACTCATCAATGAGAGGTTCTCCAATTCAACCGCCAGCTCTTTCTAATCTTTTCTGAACATTTAAAGGGCCTTTTGCAGCTTCGCTACTCTCTTTGGGAAGTACTAAACTACAAATCAGAACTAATTCATTATTAATAGTTATTGATTAGCTAACAGAACAGGCACAAAACATCTATACTGGGTGGGTGCTGTCGTGTAGTATTTCTGTGGTGCACAGCCACTGTTGATGAAACCTGTTTTGGATTTTACCTGAAAGCATCAGATGTCCCCATCTGTACTATAGAATGTCAAGTCCAGTCTGGCTGCGAAGCAGCCCTCAGTCCCCACTGACCGTTTGTTAAAGGCCTTTCTGTCTCTCCGAATTTCTACTCAGCCTGACTTTGTTTTCTCTCCATCTCCATTTTATCTGGCCGCATGTTTATTTAACTCAAATTAAGAGCACGGGTTAAAGCCAGCAGCTTTCAGCTCGATCCATTTCCCCCTTAAAACCGCCTGCTGGCTAATGGGCTGCGCCGCAGAGGTAGTGTTAGTGACATCTTGACCGTAGTTTCAACAATCCGCATAGAAAACACGAGCCATATCCAAATCAAATCAGAGTAGTTGTCAAAACACACACACACACACACACACACACACACACATACACACACACACACACACACACACACACACACACACACACACACACACACACACCAAGGGACCTACTTTCTCTCAGGCTAGTGTGGAGTTCAGCCCATTTAAGGGATAGCTTAGCCTTTGGGTCCCCTGGGGGGTCTGACTGCAAATTTCCCCGGCTCGTTTTCTCACTCCGAGTGATCAGGGAAAGGCCCTTAAAGTGGGTCAAAATATGAACAACTGGATGAAGAAAGAACGCAACGGCTGTTCCCTGTTTAACTTAAAAAGACACAAGCCGACTCCAAGGTGCTGATGTTACGCAACCAGGGGTGTAGTGGCAAAATAAGAGGTGGCTAAACTATGAACTCTGTGATCACGGTAAGGTCCGCACCATGTGGTATCATATTTTTAAAAAACTTTATTGTCCAATGTTTATAACAATACCAGTGGTATTAAATGGTTCTAGAGTGTTGATAAGTGTACATACTGTAAATGTGGATAAAACAGTGTGGTTTTGTAATGTTAAAAGTTGCAATTGGTGAATAAACTCTTTTGAGAGGTGGATAAACTGTGTTTACTTGCGTTTAGCCTCCACTACAGCCCTGTACACAACGTGTTGTGAAATGGTCTATAGCACATGCAGACAGAGGGTAGAGTATTTGTCTATCTGTTTGTCTGTACAAATGGCTACAATGGTAACTGAAAAAGCAGTATGACATGTGGACAAAATACTCTTCTGTATTACAACAGTGAGATCCTACACCAGTATTTTCAGGAGTGCAGATATAAAGGACATGTAAATGTTTATCCGAACATCTTTCTTTTCCTTTTTCCATACATCTATTGATTGATTGATTTTTTGCTGTGTGTTTTCCTGGAACTGTGTTCTAGCTCTCATCCAGTAATAATATATGAATGGAATCCATGAAACCTCAGCCTCATCGTCCTCTGAGTCATAAGGTCCAAACTCCAAACACACTTCAAATGTTGTTTGTTACATAACAGTATCATATCTCTACTTGTACATTTTTTCCATGTTTGTCATGTATGTGTTTGTCCATATACTGTATGTTTCCAGTATTTATTTACATTAAAGAAAGACAGTAAGAATCAGATAAAGAGAAAGCAGAGAGAGAGAGAGAGAGAGAGAGAGAGAGAGAGACCCCCCCCCCCCTCGCTTCTGGACCTGCAGGAGGTCAGCGATGTGGCTCTGGGATTCCTGTCTTGGGGGGAGGCTGGAGGCTGGAGGTCAGGCCTGCTAGGACACGGTTAGGTGTACGAGAGCACGCAGCCCTAGCAACTGAGGCAATCGCTGCTTCCTGTTGTTGTACTCGTAAGCGTTTGGTCTCAACATACAATGCTGGCCAATGGGAGACACAGAGATAGAGAGAGAAAGAGAGGGATAGAGAGAGGGGTGAGTAAGAGGTGGAGACTATGAGGCAGCATTCACATGTAGTCATCCTTGTCTTGCACGATTATGAAAGAGGTACACACACACACACACACACACACACACACACACACACACACACACACGTAGTTGTGTAGCCAGTGGGGGTTAGTTCAAGGAAAAGAAAATGGGGAACTGGGAAATCTGACCACCTCATAGCGGAAGAAAGCAAACAGGCTCAATGAGATATTAGTAAACAACCCGTCTCTAGAGAACTGAAGAAGTAAAAAAGGAGGGAGAACGAGTTTCTATCTTCCTCTCCTCCCCCCCCCCCCTCTCTCTCTCTGTTCCTCTGCTTGTACCTCCTGGCTGCAGTGGCTGTGTGTGATTTAGTGAACGCTGCGCTGGCACCATCCCGTGATTCCACTGAAGCCACTAGAAGGCATCTTGTTTCTAATCTTTAACAGATGGGTGATCTCCTCTCCTGCGCCTCGCTCCACTCCCCACGATGAAAGCAAGAGGGCCTCCACCTCCTCCTCCTCCATTTCCTCTTCCCCCCCCCCCCCTTCCACAGCCACACAGAGCTGGCCCAGCCAGGGGTTGGAAACTAGACCCTCCAGCCTCCCCTCCTCACCAAACCTTATTGATGACATGTTAAAATTACATTAGCATGAGGGAGTCAGGCGTCCCAGGCTGGACAGAATGGGAGTCTTGAGACTTGCTAAACTGGACACCAGTGGATCATGATTAGGAAAAGTCCGACGGGGTGAGGGGACTTGTGAAAGGGGATGCGGCGTATCCCAAACCTGCGGACTAAGAATAGCCCAGCTCTGAAAACGAGTATCACATGTAAGTGTGTGTGTGTGGACTGGAGAGGCCTGTTGGCTAATTCATCAATGAAGCATGTGCCGCCACACGTCAGCCCAGTTTGAGCTAATTCTTGGATGCTGTAGCTTTGGCAGTGCAGTGTCTCTAAGTGGTACCATTTGAGATAAACACCGATGACAGCTTCCACCCAACTCGCATATGCCACGTTCTGCATAGAGAGCTAGGAGTACAACCACATGCCCACCAGCACCCCCCCCCCCCCCACACACACACACACAAACACTAACACTAACACTAACACAACGCACGCATGCACGCACGCAGGCACACACACACACACTCCCCACCTCCCCACCTCTGTCCACACTGTCCACAAAGCCTCTTTTGTTCCATTGCATTCAAGGAAAATGTGAACACACGCAAGTCTTTCTAAGCAAAACAAGGCAGGCTGCAACCAATAGGTTTACTTTTTTTCCCTGTTTTTGCCTGATTTTTTTTTCTCTTGCAGGGGGAAATAAATGACTACAGCATCCATTTCCCCATCTGGAAACTGTTCCACCCTAAAGCTCCTCCAGTTCTCTCCATGGAACATTAGCAGGCAGTCCCCCCCCCCCCCCCCCCCCCTCCTCTCCTTCCACTACTCTGATCATTAAGGTTTATTATTAGGGCTCATCACAAGGTGCTTAATGACCAGGGCGTGGTTCATTAACCAATTGTACCTGGCTCAGATCTGATAGGTAAATAGTGTGTCGCTTCCAAACACACCACTACATCCTCCATCCTCCATTAGCACTACGGCAACGGACCACTGACAGCACGGCTACAACAGGGCAAGATGCTGACGCGGCTGGAAAAAGGAGAACAAGCTCCCGGTCAATGAGGTGGGTTGCGTAATCTACTGCATCAGCGGGAAGGAGAGCGTCTAGCCGAGCTCAGGCCTAAATGAGGCTCAGAGCCCTGCCGCTGCGGCTGGACAGGGGCCAGCCGTGCCGATGATGCCAGGGAAACCGGAGACGGCCGCGTCTCCCCTGTACTTTGGGAGAGAGAGGTGAGATCCGAGATCCTGCACCCCTCCCCCAACACACGCATAGGACACACAGAGCAGCACGCTGTAGGACCAGCGTGACTGAGCTCAGGTAAACAAGGAGGGCACACGCACACACACACACACACACACACACACACACACGTCCGGCGCTGAACACGTTCACAAATGGTTGGCGGACGGTCAGCATTGTTGGGCTGCTCCTGTTTGTTCGGGGTGTCGGCCAACAGGAGAGGAAGTGAGGCAGGTTGTCCTTGTGGCGAGAGTGGGACTACGAGCCAGAAGAAGAGCCATCAGTGTGTGTGGGGGGGGTCTGGCTCGCTCCATTTGTTGTTAATATTAGAATTGTTTGTCATTTTTCAGCCCTCTCATTTTCCTGTGCTTTCCTCTTTAGTGACATTGATGGTTTTATGATGTTAATAACATTTCAATAGGAGGCGGTTTTGCTGGCTACTGTTTCAAGGCCTACAGTATAGTGGTGTTAAGTGTTTACTTGTGTTGATGTCCTTTTTATGAACATATTATAATATTTATCATTCCTGTTCATTAAAGGACAGTTTGTAACTGACAATTTAAAGTGTCTGTCACTGCTAGTGTCTGAGAGATGATTCATCTATAACACTAATCAAAATCATGTTAAACCACAGATACATTCGTCTGAGACTCATTTGTTCTCATTCCTTAATGCAAGATGCATGTGTACTGAACTGCTGTTATGAATCTGTTTTACATAACATGCCTTTGCCTCACTCTTCAGAAGTCAACCAGAGCTTTGTCCATGCATTTAGTGAAGACTTTGAGGATATGAGGAGAGAAGTGAGGACACATAGGTGCAGATGTCCTATGAGTCAAAATTCAACAATAGCTGTACTATTTCAGGTGCTGTATATTGCTTGGCCATATGTCTTGGGGTGTTACTGTATATACACGTTTCCTACCCAGCTACCCTAGACTGTATTTTCTACACTGGGGCCCATGATATTTTTTATTGAACCATTTCGTCCGGTCTCCAGGAATGGAAAAAAAAAAAAAAAAAGAACACCAGCTCTCGATGTGCCCAAAAAAGGGATAGTCTCTTACCTTCTGGCTCTCGCTGCCCTTTCTCCATGCTGTCCTGGGATCCCTGTTCCCAGTCCTGGCTCTCCTGATCCCTCTCCCATGGACCCTGTGCTGCTGCTGCTGCTGCAGGCCGAGCCTCCTCGTCCACTGCCTGCTCCGCCTCGTCACTCTCCCCCGTCTGCACACACAGGAGAAGGACCCAGTAAACACGTCTGACCTCTGCAGAAGGTCACCACCACAAACAAGGAGAGATTTTTCCAGAACTTTCCAAGACAAGGTCCATACCGTGGTACTTTTCTCTTTGTACAGCGAGCGTAGACATTTTTGGGTCACCATAATGTCGATCAAAAATCCTATTCATGTGCAGTGCCTTATTAATAGATTGTCACAGTTTTGGCCCGGTCTCTACAGCTGGATAATCCACGCTGTCAAGAGTGGAGACTACATCCCTTTAGTTTAATTGAAATGAACAAACTCCTGTTGGGATTCTTTGTGCTGCTTGTCATTTTACCAGAAAGATACATGGGCACCTGCATGGATTATCTTCTGTTTTGGAGAAATTTGGAGAAATATTAACAACTTTTACAAATTCTTCAGTGAAAACCAGTTTTCCACAGTCAGCAACAGAGGTTAGTGGAAGCATGGGCAATTACTAGCCTGGGTGTTCCCATGCTGCCTTGCGCGCAATTTGATTCACGCTGCTAAGGCAGCCTGGAGACCATGGAGCAAATTTTCGCCTGAGATAGTAGACCAATCACAGAACAAGGGGGAAAGCAAGACGATGATGAGCTATGCACAGACGCATTTGATAGACATCCGTGGCACCCAATAAACGGATCTGGGCATTTTTTTCAAATACGAGAAAATTAACGTTTGGTTCCCAGACCACGTCTCGTTGAGAAGTGGTGGCGCTAGCCAGGCTAGGCAATTACACAAATTTGGCATGGAATACATTTTTGTTTTGCGTTGTTAGCCAACTGTCAAGATTGAGAATCAGTCAGATGGTATCAGATCAGGTTGAGTCTCAGGAATTGAGTCTCAAAGGAATGTGACATGTTGACTCCTCCAGACCATCATTTATGAGAAATATAGTAAAACATACCAATCAACACCCCAGCCAGACTTTGTTTTGGCTCGCTGTTCTAAAGTAGGGTTAAAGCAGTGTGGGAGACACACACATACACACACTCACTTTAAGGGCCTTAAATGACATGTCTGGCTGTGTGTGTGTGTGTGTGTGTGTGTGTGTGTGTGTGTGTGTGTGTGTGTGTGTGTGTGTGTGTGTGTGAGTGAGTGAGACAGACAAAGAGAGCTAGTGTGTGTGCGTATGTGTGTATATGTGAGTGTGAATCGGTGTGTATGTGTATGTGTATATGTATGTAACTTGTACATGTATGTAATATGTATGCTTGTGTTCGTGCCTGTGTATGTGTGGTTGTGAGTGTGCAAGTGTGTGAATGTGTGTGTTTGTTTATGGCAAAACGTCCTAATCAGTGCTACTCCATTTCCCGTGCGAGTGAGACATCCAAGATTCCTGTTGAGCGCCGAGGGGAGACCAGCGCCCCTATTTGTCATAGTAACCAGCAACCGCCTGCATGAAAATCTCTCTCTCCCTCCTCTTCTCACTCTTTCCCCCTCTCTGTCTTACAGTCTATTCTATCGTTTCACCTCCCATCTCTCTCTCAGGCTGTTTACACAGTAAGGGTTGATTGATGAAGAGGTCTTTATGACCAGATTACAATGATGGACGAGTGTTTTATGGGTGCTTAAACCTGTTTTGGGGCACACGGCAGGGAGCAAAATGGCCCGTTCTTCTAGGGCTGAGCTGGACAGCAGTGCAGCTGGGGAACACACTTCACTTTTCTTTCGTTTATTTTGGGAAGTAGCTTCCCTATCTGTCTTGCTTTTGCCCCCACCCCACCTTCAAACACACGCACACACATACACACACACACACATCTCAACCACAGACACACACACACACACATCTCCACCATAGACACACACATAAAACACAGACACATACCAGCACATAGAGACACATACTGTACAAACACAAACACAAACAAACAAACATATCAACCACAGACACAGACACACACACACACACACACACACACACACAAATACAAAAACAAACACACACACACACCTCAAACACATACACACAGGCCATCTCGTCTCATCTCTGGAATGTGTTTGTAAATAGTAACTACATACTCTGTCCCTCACTTGTTGCCTGAACTTATCTCCACCTCTGAAGACAGATCTGCGAGGTCACTCAGCTGAGACCCTGGTCAGCGGCCATCAGACATTCATCATCCCGGCTGGGGAAGACATGTTCCCGTCTGCACACCCCCAGATGATCTCCACAGATGTTTACTGTCCAGCCCGCTCTCTGGATCAGTTGACAGCTCCCACACACAAGCTCACAACTTCACAACAGCTCCCACACACAATCTCACAACTTGTCCTGGGCTGCTGCCACGTCATTTGCAGACAGCATGCAATTCACTGACTATTTCGTAAGTCCAATAAAAAAACAACGCCGAGTACACAGCCAATGATTACTGCTTTGATGATAACCAAATGCATGAAACCAAAGCTTTCAGTCTCAGTTGCCTAATTAATCTCCAAGCCAAATATTTTGTTTCCATGTTATTAGGGGTTTGTTGATTGTTAATTCACAGGTACTATGAATGAGAGCTCACAGGTTGCACTACTCACCCACTGCTGGTTTGGCAGCGCCAGAGAGGTCAGCATGTCGGCCATGGCCCCCAGAATCTGGTCTGTCCGTCCTTGGCTCTTCTGTAGGGCTTTCATTTTGTCGGCACTCTGTCGCGCTGGCGGTCTGCTCTCCGTCCTCTGTCCGTCCCCGAGTCCTTCCGTCCCACCGCTCTCTGCTCCAGAACCTTCAGCTGCAGCCCGACTCCCACTGGCCTGGCTCTCACAATTTCTTGTAGGCATCAATAATAGATCAAGGAAAATGAGAACATGCTTTTCTGTTGTGCTTGTCCTCGGGCTGGACAAAGCGTGTGAGTGCGGTCTGACCTCCCCTTCTAGCTTCACCTAGCTCACTCCCGCCCCTGTGCCTGTCCGAGGCCTCAAGCCTCCCACCCCCTTCCCTGGGCGAAGTCACCTCCGGCCCACCTGTGCGGCGTCTGCCCCTTCAGTAAACAAGACTGAAGCCGGCTTAAATCCCTTCCTCTTTGTCTGCTGCTGGTGTCTGCTTCATTCTCTAGACTGACTTGGACAGGTTTGGTGACTTTGGTGGCCTGTGTCTTTTCTCGTCTGGTGTCGCAGCTTGCCTTACTATCAGTGTGAGGACTGACCATTTCACTCTCCACAAAATTATGCTTCCTGACTCACCATTGGCTGTGTGTGATTACCTCCCCCTTTGTAAAAAAAAAGAAGAAAAATCCCTCTCTCTCCATCCATCTCTCCACTCCTCATTCCCTCCCTTAGACCACACTTCCGTGCTTTCCATAACTACTTCTAGATCACATTTTTCCCTTGCGCTCTCTCTCCAACTCTCTTGCTCTCGTTTCCTCACTGTCTCTGTTCCTCTACTATCCATGGCAATGGCATTATCTCCGTTATCTGCTTCCCAGCCTTAGTCAGTGACACGGTAGTTTGTGAGTTCAAGTAAGCGGGACAATCCCTAATAAGGCATATGCATTCAGCAGTGGGGAGCTGGGGCACATCTGCTCACTGCGAGTCAGTCATTATACAGTGTGTCTACGCTTACTGTAAACTCAGTAGCACTGTAGCAATGGCCAGACTCCAGTCATTTTCACTAGAGACAACTGTTTAAAACCCTTCAAGGGATCACTGCAGTGCCTCTAACTAGCCTACACAGCTTGATAGAATCTCTGTTAGTCTTCTTGCTTGTGTAATGTTCAGTGTGTGTGTGTATGGGGGGGGGGGGGGGGGGGTCATGGTGATAGCTTTACCATCTGCTCTAAAATACAACAGCCTATGGCTGGACCTGGTTGGGTTGATTTTTTTTTCAGCAAATTCTCTGCTGATGATGTACCCTCTTGAAGCGCTGCAATGAGAACCGGGTATGACTGTGAAGACAGAGAAGCAAAGCCAAAGGAGGGGGAAAAAAGAAAGGAAAATAGAACAGAGCTGAAAATAATCTACCAGAGGCCCTCTAAGCTTTAGAGAGGCGGTTTTGAGATGGGCTCTGCAACTGCCAAAGCGGCTAATATTAGCACATGGGTCGTCTGTGGAGTCGCTATTGTGGCTAAACATAGTCACCGGCGCCCTGTCCGACGACCCCCTGCCCAGTGCTCTGAATGATTTATTGCCGTTGGTAACAATACAATGCAATATCAAAAATAAATTACTTGAACATCCTACAACAAAACAGTTTCTGGGATATTCATTTGTAGAGCTTTTGATGAAATATATAGGCCTAGGTTTACGTTTAAAACGATAACAATCGGCTACTGCTGGGCATGTGATAGGCCTACGTCCATGCTATGCGGAAAAACCTGAGTGGCAAGCAGCAACCTGATGCTGTCCTCAACATCCTGCATTAAACCGCAACTTCAATAGCTTTCTGCAACGCATTTTTGGCAGCTGCAGTCAGCCCTGCATCTGCAGTGTGTTGTCTGCTGGTGCCCCCTACTGGTGTCTCTAACAAATCACATTCACATCCTGTAGCTCTTCACACTTTTAGAACTTCTCCTCAATCTGGATAAACTCAATCTGGGAAGTAGTGCTTGTTCAGATAAGATCTAGTCTCAGAGGGCAAGCGATTTCTTTGATTCTAACCCTCTTTCGTTTTGAGTGTCTCTTACAGCTTTCCCTAAGGTTCAATTAGAGCTCAATTCTTGTCGGTTTCCTCCTTGTCGGTCTCCTTTTACAAATCACATGTTGAGTTGCGTCCTCACAGGATTCGCGGTCTGGTGTTGGGCTGCCTCTCTTCCTGTTCCTCTGTCTTACTTCCTGGCCCAGGCACATTCCTTTACTGTATTATTATGTCTATGGTATTAATAACTCTGTGAACGTTTGTGAAAACGGTTGCGATAAGCTCCCTTCCAGCCCTGGGATTGCGCTCATCTGGACCTATCCCTTAGGCTACTCCTTACACACCCCCATTCAGGTCAGGGCGGCTTCAGTTTTGTTTCACTCTTGTGGTAGACAGAGTGGACAGGGCTTGATGAATGAATGTGTTCCGCGAGAGAGAGAGAGAGAGAAAGTGGGGTGTAGAAAGAGAGATTTATTATGACCGCCGCTAGCGAAGCTAGCGAAGTGGTCATATAATGATTGTCAAAGTTTTTTTTTTTTCTTTTTTTTTTTTTTTTTTCAAGGGCCCACATCAACCTGGCCCATAATCACTCATTTGTGATTTGCACCCCCCCCCCGGTAAAAAATGAAAATGCAATATCATTCTGCTTTAATCGCCCCTATCTTCAGTTAAGATGTTCAGAACTGCACCAAATTGTATGTGTATGATTGACCTGGCATTCTCTGGGGGTATGCCAAGTTTCGTAGAATTTCATCCATGGGGGGGGGGGGGGGGGGGGTCTAAAAAATTTAGGTTATGTGTACATTTAGTGACTGTACACTCATTGGCCTGTAGATGGCGGTGCACACATATACACATGCACACACACGGCCGATACATAATTCAGTAGGATTAAAATAAAGCCAAATATTCATCAACATCATCATGGCTGCATTTCCAGTATTGGCGATAAGTGAGCCTCTCGCTGCAGCCTGCGGGAAGGCGGGGCTTGACATCAAGCCCAGCCCACATCCAAGTCAGCCATGTTTTTTTGTATTACGTCACGCAGTTTGAAATTGCTGGCGGCGAGAGGGAGGCAGCTATTACTGTTTGTGATGTTTTTAATGTTTTTAATTAGATATTTACCCCCTGGCAATAGGTTTTACTGTGTGTTTTGTATGTTTCGTATGTATGAATGGTATGTTATTGAATATACATGTTGAACAGTATATGAAGTGATGGTTTGCTATAACATGTAACGGGTATTTTTGCAAATAGCGCTACATTCTACAAACCAGCAACTTACTGCAAAACACTTTTTATTGTGTAATTCAACACGTAAACTGTGGATTCAAACCAGTGCAACAACTCGCAACAGCACCAACGTTTCCATAAGAACGCCGTTGTCACACTACTCGTTCGTCAGAAAGGAATAGCTAGCTGGCTAGCTAGCCAGCAAAGTTAACCACACAGATGGCAAGAGGCAGGCGGCGACCCACCGGTTTTGCTGTCGCTGGCGGACCGCTGAGTTTTTGCACATCGGTTCTACCGCTGCTTGCTATCTGGGCAGTAGCCTATATTTGAGATGAGGATATGTCTAGCTTGATCTAACCGGTTAACGTTACACAATGCATGCTTCTGTTTCACCTGTTACTAAAGCAAAATCGCCCCTTTGTAGGCTACATTTGGTTGTAATGGAGAATTCTTGCTGTTAAACTGATAGTCCATGATAATGAAACAACACACCATTCTACTTTTGAGGGCTAAATTTAATGAAATATGGCTCGTTTTCCGTTTGAACACATTGTCATCAATATTTAAAATGACCAGTTTTTATGAATGTGCATGTTATTGTTTCAAAACCGGAAATCAAATGAACGAAAAAGTACACGAACCCAATTACAATAACTAGCCTAGGCCTACATGAAAAAATCACTGTGGTTGCATGAAATGTCATTTATGTTTAGCCTACATCATCAGTTTCTATCATCTAATATGAAACAATATACTATATAATTCGCTACCAGACTGTCGGTAGCATAGATTGTATGTCTATGGTCGGTAGTAAAGCCAAAGCATATGGGGAGTGACGTAGGCAAAGAAAACATGGCTGAGTTGGATGTGGGCGGGGCTTGATGTCAAGCCACGCCTTCCCGCAGGCTGCAGCCAAAGATTGTTAAGGCGGAGCAAGATGTTTCATCAGGAGCCACTTCCGGGAACACGAGGGGGGGTCAAAATCCCCCTTTATGCAGAGCAGAGGCAGCGACTGCTCCATTGAAGTCTATGGGCATAGCTCAGAATTTCACCACATATGCTAAGGTCTTGGTTCTATAGAGTTAGGAATGTGAATTTCGGGCACGTTTTCATGATCCTCAAACCCTTCTGAACATTTCAGGTACATTTTTAGCATTTTTGAGCATTCCAGTCTGGAGAAAATCAACCTTATATCAGGTGTGAGCCGGTTATTTATGCAACGTACGCTCGTCAATACGTCATCGACACGCCTCTTTATGCAGACAGGATTCGATCCCCATTTCGCGCCCATAGACATGAACTACGACGAAGTATCTCGCTCCGCCTTAACAATCTTTGCTGCAGCGAGGTGTACTTGGGGGAGGGATAAGTAGTCGTTTGTCCACTAGATGGCGCATGGTTGCAGTGAGACATAATTTTGTTGGAAGTTAACCCTCTAGGCGCCACAGTCGACTTTAGTCGACAAGATGCGGTACTGAATAAAACGGCCGATTTAGGCAAATAGGGTGTCATATTTCGTTCGACCTCCACTCCACTAGATGGCTGACATGTCATACGTCATCCCTGAGTCGAAAAAAAGTCATGGTTTAAACAAAACTTTCGCGCTACAGCTACAGTGAATCAGTACGTGCAATACCGGAGCTAGTGTGTGTGTGAGCTACTTTATCAGAGCGATATTGTTAACGTCAGCGAGTATTTGCATTAGATTATCGTCTAATGGCATCAAAAAAGTTTACCTGAAATGAAGTGTTGGGTCTTCTATTCGTGGGGAATATCTGCCTTCAGAAAATGACGGTGATTCGTTTAGTGAGGCTTCAGATGCGTCCCTGCCTTGCAATGATGCAGCTGGACAAAGTGAGAGTTTACTCCATAGTTTAGCTTACACCAAGCACAAACGTTGAATCGTTTGCCCAATGTCACTGGTGGGAATAATGTTTCACGGGTTCGGAGTGTTCATCGGGAAGTTCGCAGGGTGTTAGTGGTGTGGCGAACGAGGCTGGAGGTAGCCTAATATCCATAGCGCTAGCTTCTGTCTTCTGAACGTGTGCCTCTCCACAATCGCGGCGACGGTAACGTGGTGGAGCCTTTGTCTAATGCCACTGGGTATGTTAGACGAGGTCGAAGTGCTCATAGGACAGTTAGGGGGGAACGTAGTGGCAGTGTGGGGAGTCGCAATGAGAATGACAGTAGGCCTAGTTCGAGCTGCGCAAATTCTCTCCACTCGGCGCGCGCGAGGCTGCTGCTCGCATGGTGGAGGTGGTGACACGCTCTCTCCCTCTCTCTCTCCCTCTCCCACACACACACATTAGGTCATGCATAGTCTATCACAAGATGATGGGAATGCCGGCCCTGTATGGATAGGGATAGGGAGTCATTATCTCTACAGCAAAAGGCCTGCTACATAAAAAAAAAAATGTCAGACATTTATTAGTAATGATTTACACTGTTGATTTGCTATCTCTTTCCCTGATCATTTAGGACATACATTATGTGTTCCTTTTTGTGTGTTCATGTCCTTGTGATGTGTGTGTCTTTGTCAGCTAAGAAAAAAAAACAAAAAAACATAAACAAAAACAACAAAAAGAAAAAAAATACTAACATTGTCTCTTGTCTTGTCTCGTCATCTCACTCCTGATCTGTGCCTTGCCGTGGCAAATGAGCTTTTGAACTAAACAGGTCTTGTCTACTTGTGTTTGTGTGTCATCTGAATAATATATATGTGCCCCATACATGGAATCAGAGTGCCTACTGTATGTAGTAAATGGAAAATCTCTGCAGCAAAAGGCCAGTCTACCGCTACATGCATTTGGTTTGTTTCTGCCATTTATTAGTAATGATTTACACAGTTTGTTCACTACTTACTATTTACCAGAGCATTCAGTATTGTGCAATATAGCATACAGAAGGTGAGGGACATTTTGGGGGGGAAGAAGTGGTGCATTTTATCATTCAAACATGCGACTTTTCATGAAAATTCTATAATCCAAGATGGCCGCCACCATATGACGTCATAATATGCAAATTAGATATAAACATTTAATCTCTACATAAACTTTGGGTCATCCTTAATATTTCTCTAATTTACAGAAAGTCTCTATCTCTTATCACTTTTAAGATATAGCCTTTTGAAATGAAGATGTCAAAATTGATTGTTTCAGAAAAAAACTTGGGTTGGAAAAACAATGGACGCTTCCTAGTTCCTACAAGGACTGTAGTTTACCGCAGGGAACGTCTAATAAGGATAGGACGATGTTCACATGAAATGTAATTCCCATTTCTTCTTGAAGCCGAAATAAATCTGAGAATGTTTATTGGACATGCTTGGTTTTTACTGCAGGTACGTTAATCTTATAATATCAATAAGGACCTAGGTACAATAATGTTACTGTTAGCGTTGGTTGAGTGATGGAGGCCAATTTGATTGCATTTGTAGAAAACTATAAATTATACCAAGCAAATTGATAGCAGCACTGTAATTGTATCTTTCGACTGTCATTTGTTGCACGTGCTACACAAATCATTCTGTGCAATGGAAGATTTACCAACTTTACACCGGTCTGATACAGTTTTGCCTATACATGCTGAGACTGAGACGCCTATTTATTTGTTTGAAGTGCGTGCAGGTTGTGAGAGGGAAATCGATGTGCTTTGATTCCAGCTTGGTAATTGTAGTCTGTGAGATTAAAAAGCACGTGTGTGTGAAGTATCCAAACAACGACACCTTCATTTCATTATGGCTGCTTTAGCAACACACCTTACTGTGTAGTGCAGGGGTCTCAAACACCCGGCCCGCGGGCCAAATCCGGCCCGCGTCCTGCCCAATTCCGGCCCGCGACGTATGACAAAATAATAATGTAATCCGGCCCTTGAGGCTATTAAACAACGATACTGATTAAAATAGACGATAGATCCAGGTACGGTGACAAATCTCATTTGTAGGCCTACTCTGCTCCACTATGTGCAAGACATCCATAGCTTGATTCAAACCCAAAATCGCTGCGCAAAGTTTTCAGGAAATACTTGTATTACACGCGAGAAACACAAAGACGTGAATATGTAATGACGCGGAAGCGATGCAGGCCATAGTGTTGCAGAAATTGAAGCAGAAATTAAGCAGAAATAGGCCTACACCAAATCTCGTGCGATGAAGTCTTAGGTAAGCTATGTTATTCACCTATTCTAATTCTGAAGGAGAATATCCTTTTGGAGATTATGATCGATCGTCTATGACAGTGATAGTCACGGTGCGTCTGTGAATGGAGGTGCGTGTATACAACGGTGTCCACTAAGCATACCATGCTTGTTTCGACCCTCTGCCCAACATATCTTGGAGGTTGCAGTGGTAATCGTGATGGTAGTGTCCGTAATGGATGTGGTACAGACAGCAGGGCTAGTAGAAATAGGGCTCTGAAGAACTACAAAGTCACCCGCAATATGATGCGAACTTCTGGGTACTGCAGATTACCCGCGATAGGAACTGTTTGACCAGAATACTTTATTGTAGGCCTATATTGTAGTAATCTATTACTAAACCACAACATATTAGGTGTTGGTATACATCTTAGGTGTTTTCCTTAATTTGTTATGTGGGTAATATGAAAAAAGGAAAGTAAACCTGCTTAAATATGTTCATCCAGTATTTACTGAAAGGTGCATAATTTGAGGTGCTTGCCATCCAGTGACAAATTACATGGGTAAATTTACCCCCTTCATAAACTTTTGTTTTACTCAAAGATTTTTACATTTACAGTAGGACTTCATCTCTGACCACTTTCAAGCCATGGCCTTTTGAAATTTTGATATAAAAATCCAATGGTGTTGCTTTCTGAACCCTGATGCCTAGTTTGCCAGGTTTAAAAAAGTTATGAGAGGAAATATTTTTATTTGGTGTGAAACACACACACATACCTGTTTTTATGTTTTTCATTTATTTTATAATTTGTATTAATATTTATTTTATCATTATTTTATTTATAAGCTAAGGTTGCTAGCACAGGTGTCTAAAACTAGATAAAAACACTTGCACTTTCTGTTTGCAGTTTTGTGTGGTATTTGAAAAAAAGAACATTGCATTTTCAGAAATAGCCGGCCCTCCAATCAGATGACGTTGGCAGAATTGGCCCCCAGCTCATTTGAGTTTGAGACCCCTGGTGTAGTGGGTCCCATTTAGAAGTGGCTACTTCATTCGCGGTTTCCTTGACTCATGGAGCTGCGTGAATTTTATTACAACTTTTCGCACGATATGGCAGTTTAAGTCCGCTTGATACTGTAAGGCATAAGCCATTGGTTTCCAAAGGAGATTTTATTTGTGTCGCCAGCATTGACAATTTATGTTGTAAATACAGACCTGTAGCTTAGGGAAGCTAACAGCTTTCTATTAGGATCTAGTTTGTTAGTTACAGTTTTGTCATAACTCCCTGATGCATTTTTGCATTTAGAATAGCCAGAGCGTGGATATCTCAATCGAAAAATTAAACAATATCGGGCGCCTATGGACTAGGCTGGGTGAACGAACCCAGCCTGATCTGCCTTGTTTTCGTAAAAGATTGAGCTTGGTCTGGTGAAAGCAAGACAAGCCATGGACCTCAGTTACACAATGCAAGGGAACATGAATCAGCCTATATTTGCACGAACAACAACGGACAACAGCTCTTCAACTTTGGCCCGTTAAAATGTGTATGAAAAGTCTAGCGACGCATTTCATCAAGGCCCATTTGGACATGTCAGTTATTTGCACCACTGGTTAGATGTAAAACAGCATTTCGTTTCAGACTACTGTTACTTAATTTGTGCATTGACAATAAAGTATCACATGAACTAAAGATGACTAAAATCTTATGCAGAAGAAGAAATATTCACAAAAAATCCATCTAAAAATGACCTTTGTTTTTGATAGCTGTTGAAAACGGCATGAAACTGACAGAGATGTTTTTGTTTATTAACAGTGTTGGGCAAGTTACTTCAAAAGCGTAAAGCATTATTTATTACTTGTTACTGTCATCTCAAAGTAATTTGTTACATTACAATATTACTGTCTTTGAATTGTAAGGCATTACACTACGTTTACATTACTTTCACCAAAATAACAGGAAATATGGATTTGGTGTTCTTAATAGATCTTCATGTGTTCAATGCAGCTCATTACACGGCAGGAGGTGATGTGGTATGGCATAATGACTGAGCCAGGCTTAAGGCTAACAAAATAACAATATGGTTGCAGTTATGGCTCATGGGACAATGTAGGCCCCAAAGGCCAAGGTCACTCACAACTTAATATAGTAAAATATAGCCATGAAATTGTATGTTGACTTTAAATGGTTCTCATCATTGCTGGTTGCCTTTCCTTCCACTTACAGTGGTGTAGACTTAATGCAAATAGTTTGAGAATAATGGTTACGATCTTTGTCTCTAAAAGCAACATTTTAGTTATTCTCACTGCTTGAAATGAGAATATAGCCTAACCATGTTAGATCTGTTGCATGTGTAACCCACCTTAAAGTTTGGTTACTAAGACCATAACTTTAGTTTTACAACAGTTTGAGTTCAATAAATATTTTAATATATAAATATGAATAAATAGAATAAATATGAAGAAGTAGCCAGAACAAGAAGCTGAGTTTACATTATTTCTTTTTCATTCTCTTTTTGGTCTGCTTGAAAGTGCAAGTATTCTAAAATACTTTTATTGTGGTATAGTCATCTCCTAGGTGACGGGTTTGTTTTTTCACGCTCGAGACTCCTCTTGAATGAAATTGATTAGACGTTACTGATAATCCTCTTAAAGGTGCGATTTGTAGGATTGTTACCGAACGTTCTGCAGGCCAAAATCAAAACACTGGTGAACGTTCTCAAGACTACCAGACGCGAGCCTCTTCTGAGTTGCCAGATGTAATTAAGACTTAGCTAACGTTAGTTGACCTGCAGCTGCTTTAACGTTTCTCCAACCATGACCCAGCTACACATTACGGAAACAGTGAAAACAAAAAATACCTCTCTAACCAACGTAACATATTTAGCTGAAGTTAGCGATGCAGATGAAGTTTAGCCTAGGCTACCTGTCGTGGAGAAATATGGCCAGCTCTGCGTCAGACTTGATATTCTTCGTTTGACGAAGACGTCACCATCTCAGGAAGCTCCTCCGATGTCCACTTAATTTGTTTCTTGGTTAAATTTTGGAAATTTGCCTGCCTCTCGTAGGCGTTCATGACTACAACTGACAGCTATTGACAGTTGGCCTTTGCTAATTTGGCAACCCAAATAGGAGGACGCGCTAGCCCATTATTAATACGCTATTCTAGAATGAATCGTTCAAAACATAAACGAAAATTCCAAGACATTCCGCCCCATAACACATTTTTTTTCATGGGTTTTACGGGGTTAGAGTAATGTTGTCAAATAAGCCATTACTTCAATTCATCGTGTTTCCTTACTCTCTGACAACATATGGTGATCATTTTTGGAATGGTTACAGTTTATTTTCCATTATTTACTACATACTGGACCTGAATAATACTCTTTATCTAACTCTAATCTAACTTTTTCTAAATCTATCTATCTATCATATTGAATCATTTTACCTTTCCTTATATCTATTTTTCTACGGATTGTTGAAGACCTGTGTTGTTTGAACCTCGAACTCCGGTGAGTTAAAATACTTCGCTAGCATTCTGCTAGCGAGTGATTAGCACCGTTAGCTGATAGTGCATTCAAGTCAATAGGATGATTAGCATGCTAGAAAACTGAGCTAACTAATTAAAAACCAATCGGAGATGCTTTTACTTTATTGTTCTTTTAAGTGCTGCTATTGTAATAATATTGTCTTTAAGTATGTTTTTGAGTAATAGAGAAGTTGTTAATGAATATATTGAATTACATGATTTTAAATATATGATCGTTGGTAGTAACGCTAACGTCGTAGTTTGTGCCTAGCTAAGTTAATAGGACTTAATTGAACTGGAATTGTAGTTCAATTGGAATTTAATGATATCTTACGACTTTGATATTGAATATATATCCTTAATTGTATTCTCAAACTGCTGTATGCAGATTGTTTTTTTATGTACACTGGAACACTGGATGGCGAGTCAGTCCCCTTGGATCGATTGAACTGTTCTACCCTTTCATACTGGATAACCAACCCCTTGAACTCACTGCCCTTTCATACTGGATAACCAACCCCTTGGATCTGTTCCCTGGATACAGATAAGCCTTCACACATACACTGACATTGTACACTCACACCACCTTACCCGGGTATTTCTTTTCTTTTGGACATTTGAGTTTTTTTACTATTGATTTGATACTTTGAATTTTTAAGAGCTCTTTTATTATTTTATAGGGTTTTGTATTTATTTATTATTTATTTTCTATTTACTAATATTTTCTCTTCTTTTCTCTTAGAGAAAATATATTCTTGCATTTAATAAACCTGCATTATTTATTTAGAACATTTTACATACTGGTGTCCTTGTCAATTTACTCCCCCCTTAACCTAGAACTGGCCTAAACTTAACAGTAACCCATAGAAGCACCTCCTTTTACTTTAAAGTACATTTTTTATTAAGTAGAGTAGAGGGGTGCTACACATGAATGGCAGAGATAACTCAAATTCCCTTCCTACAGTCATCTAAACAAGGCAATCAAATTCCAGGACCAGCATAGATTACTTTTTTAGTTCTTGGATAATCTTCTCTGGTGCCAATTGAGAATTCTCAATTTTGGATTAAAAAGCAAAGTAACTTCAGTTACTGAGAATTGTACCGAGTAAAATATTACTGAAATTGTATTGGTAATGCCTTACATTACTGTATTACAGCACAAAGCAATGCATTACTGTAATTACATTACTTTTTTAATGCATTACTCCCAACACTGTTTATTAATAAATAAATACATACATAAATAAATAAAAATATAACATTATGCTGATACCTTTTGCTTTTCCCAAATACAATGTAGCCTACAGGTGTAAGTGACCTTTTATCAATCCAGTTGCAATAGATGAACTGTGATCAACTGCCCTACTTGTGATTGTTTAGAGATTTTAAAGGTTTTATAACAATGCTACAACTTCTTTGGCTATTCTACAATCTATTCACCTTTTCAGCGCCAGTAGGCTACTTTCTGTGCAGCCGCATACACACACACACACACAGGCATGCCAAACAAGCATACACAAAAGTTTCAAGAGTGGGGAATGGAGTAAAAGATGGAGACAAATTGATTTTCGCGGAAAGGATGTACAGGACTGAGCGGCATATTTTGTACCGCTATGCGGTACATCTAGTTTGTTTTATCATGTGTGAGTAATGTATGTTTGAGTTATCCCCAACATTATCTGCATCTGAAATAATCCACAGCATCTATTCTACAGAAAATGTCAGCATCACATCACATAAATATCTGTTTTTATATAAGCATACACCATACCATTTTTCACAGATGTAGGATTTGTAGGTATCCTCTGTGACCGGCTGTGAGATCTGTTTTGATAGCCTACATATTGTAGAGTGGTAAATGCATTGTGATATAAGATGATATTTCTAAAAGCAGGCTGGTGTACATACAGTAGATGGTCTATTATAGTGGCTGACTTTGATTGGATTGGCCAGGATTCTAAATATTGGAGAAGAGTCAGATCCACTTGGCAGAGGCTGCTGAAGATGAGATAACAGGAACTAGATGACTACTCTCCTACAGCTTGTGATTCTAAACATGTCAGTTTCTACTGCACCCGCTCAGGCAGCTCAGTGGCACGGTGACTAATCCTCACGTGTTATAATATAGATTTTCACACAAATGACAACTCTTTAGATCAGTTTAGTCAATGTCTCTTTTTTAGTTCCATAAAATGCATCATCCATGTATAGTTTGGATAGTTAAACTTAAAAAAAAGAAAAGATGAAAAAGGTTTGAAAAATAAATTGTTGGCAAACAATTTTGGGCTTTGACAAACACCTGTTGCTGTATGTTTGATGACTGATCCAAAGGAGAACATGAACATGCTCTAAAAAAACGCAGACTGTCTCTAGGAATTACTTATAGGGCACCAACAAAGGTGCTGTAGTAGCCAAATCTTAAAAAACAAAACACACACAAGGCCCACACATTTTTCAGTCAGGAAAAAAATGCTAACTGGTGCCTCGCGCTGCCTCATGTTGTCCATGTGACTGTTACAACCAGTGGAGCTGTTTACCTGGGCTAGTCAAGACTCTTAGGCCTGTTTTAAGTGGCTGAGCGCCACCCCCCACTACTGAGTAGCTCTTTCTGAACACATTAGGCATGGACACTGAGTGCACCTGTGATTAAATGGATGCTTTTGGGCTGAAAGAGTTGGCTTCTGAAAAGCACCAAGCGTTTCAATCTGAACAATTACTTACTCATAATTCAATCAATGCAAAAAATATGGCAAAATGTTGGTTTATATCCTTACGTCTGTCATGTGTGGGAGTGTGTTAATATCAATGAGTGTAAATGTCAGCATGCTGTTTAGTGTGGGTGCTTATGAGTCTCCGTCTGTGTCTGTCCCATAAAATAGAGTCTTCTGCAGTGTTGGGGGATTTCCAGAGAGGGCATGCAGAGCTGTCAGACATCTGGAGATTACTCAGTCTCAGGCAGGGGGTAAAACCGCCCAAAACTACCCAATGATCCAGTGTGACTAAAGGTCCGCTTGCATGAAATTAGGAAAGATTCTTGCGACACGGAGAGTGAAAGACTTGAGGACAACAAGAGTGATGTGAGGCAAGAGAGAGAGAGAGGGGAGAGCAAAAAGCAGCCTGAGAGCCTGCTGCCGTTTCTGCCTGGCTAATCCTCAAATCTCCTGTAATCGGGATGAGAGGGAGCATGTTGCCTGATTTAAAAGAGCGTCTATGAAAAGATTTGGGAGGATTCTTCCACCATCGGGCAGCCTAAGTGGCCAGACGTGGAGCTTGGGCGGAGGAGGAGGAGAGGCAGAGGGAGGAGCAGCAGGGGGTCAGGCTGGAGCAGGGCTCTACTACGAGGACTTTAGCTAGTCGGTTCCAAAGCAGCACGAGGCGAGCAGGACGGTCCAGCAGCCGTGGTGAGATGCTGAGCTAGAGGAGGCAGAACACGAAGATTTGGAGAGCGTTCCCACAGACGGACACCACCGCACTCTTTTATGGTGAGGCCCAAAACAGGCAGTACTGTAGCTGGAGACGTGAATAACTTTAAAGGGCAGTAGGGTCATTGGCTGTGTGTTTGTGGTGGCTGTGTTCATTGTTGTTCCTTACCTCATCAAAGCGCTTATTGTTGGACATACTGAGGATGTTTAACCATGTTTATTGAGCAAATGGTGAAGTTCCTCTAGCAGAGATTGCTGTGCAATTGAAAAACTTTGCCTTGAACACCCCAGACTTTTTGGAAACATTAAAACAAGAGGGGGGCATCCATAATTTGATTTCAGGTCTGTGTCCGCATGATGATATAAAGATTGCACAACACATGGACATGTTTCAGCCAAGGGAGTAACATTGGCTTGGTCATGTGGACTATTGTTCAAGAGGCATGTGTGTGGCGATTGCTCGGAAAGCAGTCATGGCGATTTGTGGGGCGAAATGTGGTTCTCAGTGGACAGACTGTTTATGTTTCTGTGAAAGAGAATGTTTCCCATCCCCACCCTCTGTCTTTCTCACATTCACACAAACACATGCATGAAGAGACACACACACACACTCACACACACACACACACACACACACACACACACACACACTAAGCAGTGCCTCTGTCAGTATACTAAAGACAGATTGGTACAATATGTCAACAACAAATGTTGCTAAATATAGCCATACACTAGAAGGAAATAGCTTTTCTCTTTCTGTCCCAGCTTAAGCTTGTCATGTGGTTTGACCTGTGGATTGCACAGCATTTTACTCACTACCCATCCAGCATGAGGATTGGGATGTCAGAGAGTTGTTCAAGTGTATTACAATTGCATGTTTTGTGCATGTCATGCAGTTTCTTTCCAACTGTGATACAGCACACTTGAGGATCTTTGTACTTGTCTACTGGGCCTTATGAGATTACAGAGGTCCACTTCAGGCAATGGAAAACCAGGCAGGACTCTGAGTCTGACTGATGTTCAACAATGTCTAAGCCATTATCTGCAATGGAGAGCTCTTAAACTGTTTACCAACTGGATTGCTGCCACTAGTCACTGGGAAGATTGTAAAAAGCTGCAGCTTCGTCCTACATTCTTTCTTCAAAATGCTAATAGAGACATGCTAGCATGATCTCCAACCTTGTTCGCTGTGTTCTTAAAAATTTGACTTTTTGGCTTTATTTTATTTGACTTTTACAAAAGATATTTTTCTGACATTTATAAAGAGGTTAAGACACTTTTCTGACATTTATGAAGACTTGGCAACATACTATTATGAAGATAAACTTTAGTAACTTTCACCTTTTGTAACTCCAGAGTAGTTTTCCTGGCTTTGAGCCAGTTATCAAATGTTCTCAGTCAGCACGTTGCACATAAGGCTCCCACAGATTATTGCAGAGACTCTCAGATTACCTCCTGTCAATCACTGGTATCATCAGCGCAGAGCGATGTCAAGATGTAGATCCTCATCTATTTCAGGCCAGGCCAAATTCACTCTTGCCTAAGAGTCTCATTGAGGTCATAACCTCTGCTTTCAGCTCAGGACACAGAGACATGAGGTGAGAGGTGAGCATGCTCATCTTAAGCCGCCTGGTGTGTTAACTCATAATGCTACTCTTCTCTGTCCCACCACACACCCACCCACCCACACACACACACACACACAACTACACACACACGCGCACACACACACACACACACACACACACACACACACACACACAACTATACACACACACACACACACACACAGGCCCGTGAGCAGATAGCAGTCCTGATGCAGTCTGAGACCCTGAGACTCGTGTGGGCGTGAGAGCTGGCTCCAGGGGGCCCGATGGCGGCGGCGAAGGAGGAGGATCCCCACTTGGGCTCCGGCCCCGACCCGGAGGTGTCTGAGGTGTCCTTGTCTGGGGACAGCGGGGACTCGGGGAGCGTCCTGTCGGAGGACTCCATCCTGCCAGACTACGAGCGCGAGGAGCAGAATGGAGGCCCCATCAACACCCTGTACCAGGCCTGTTCTAGGAACGCAGCTGCGTCCCTGCGCAGGATACTGGAGAGGGGAGTCACGCGCGAAGAGGTCATGGAACTGGACATCAACGGCAGGGTAAATATTAACTCAGGTGGTATAACACTCCATAACACTCCATACCATCAGAATGTAATGCAATGTATGACTCATCTTTCTCTCTCTCTCTCTCTCTCTCTCTCTCTCTCTCTCTCTCTCTCTCTCTCTCTTTCTCTCTCTTCATTTTTAGAATGGCCTGATGCTGGCTGTCTCTAAAGGCTTTGTGGACATTGTGAGTGGACTACACACATGTCCCTTTGTTGACATCAACCATCAGGACAATGATGGCTACACAGCTCTCATGATCGCAGCGCAAGCAGGTTGGCACCTAGCTGAGTGGCATTGGCCGAGCTCTCACCCGCCTTTACACACACAGCCTTGACATGTCGCTGTCGCTCTGTTCCCAGGCTTTGTGAACATTCAGAACTACATCCTAAACTACTACTCTGGAGTGGACCTGGAGCTGACGGACACCCGCGGCTTCACCGCACTCATCAAGGCTGCTATGCAGGGCAACAATGACTGTGTGGCTTCCTTGCTGATGGCGGGTAAGAGGTTGCTCTTGCTTCTGAGTGCACCCTGACATTGCTCCTGGACTCCTGCCTGCCATTTGTGTAGCAACTCTTTGCCCATCAAGACCATAGATAATAGAGAATAGATTCATCATAGCACCATGCTGAAATGCAAGACCCATAATAGATCCATACATATACAGTATATATAAGATTTATGTACCATTGGGACTATATAGGGTTCGAAATATCACCTCTTTTCCTTCTCCTATCCAACCCCTGTAAATCTCTCCCCTCAGGCTTTCATTTAAAATGGCTTGCTGAGAATATGGGGCTTGTCCCACATTTCTGAGATGTCTTCAAAAAGTTGACATTTTATGTCCTGGGGGAAAAAACAGATTGACATGGTGAGATGATGACGCACATGCAGGTCCCAACCTGAGGACAGTGGCTTGTGCTGATCTCCTCCAGCTAATCTGTTACTGCTCTTGGCTAGCGCTGGATTAGGCATGTGTAGATTTACCAGGATTTATTCAGGCATGCTTTGGATATTCCAGTCACACCTATTACTAGCGCAATCAAATTAGCACAAGTCATAAATTAGGTAACACTTATCTTTTTCTGGTCTCCATACTGCTTACACATACACTTGATTGCATATGTTCTTAATTATGCTAACAGGGGATCAACCTGACAGACAGACATTCATTTTAACAGGGAGTCGACTTGATTCAAACTATTTAGGAGAAAATTAGCCATTAGGCATATCATTTTGATGGATTGTTTCTTACACTGAAAGATTAAGTATTAGTCATCGCATACAAAATATGTTCCTATAGTGACCACTAGGTGGAGCTGTAATATAGTTGAACTTGCACTTTTCCACTGCTACTGCTACTTTATACTTTTTTCCCCAAAAAACCTTTTCTCTCAGACCCTGTTGAAAAAATGTCCATGTTGACATCACTGTTTCCTGTCTCTTCTCAGGTGCAGACATAAATGCAGTGGATGTCAGGCGAGGGAAGGACGCCCGAGACTGGGCCCTTAAAACTGGCCGCTTCGAGACCTTGAGCCGCATCCGGCGGCTAAACGCCAGGCCCTGCGCTGAGCAGTTCTGCGAGAGCTTCGTGCCCGAGTGGCCGGACCTCAAGGACCTGGTGGCAAAGGCCACGGCCACCAAGAGTGCTGGCCAGAAGGTGGCCCACCGACTCAAGTCCACCTTCAGCTTCAGCTTCCCCCAGGACCCTCAGGACAATGGCGTGCTGGACCACATGGTGCGCATCACCACGAGCATCCACAGCCCCCTGGTGGCTACGGGCTGCCGGCCACTCTGTCCCACCAGCCCGCCCCAGATCGGCAAGCGGCGCATGGCTGTGCCCGAGCTGATGGAGAAGCACCCGGGCCGCGAGCTTGAGGAGCGCAGCGTGCGCCACAGCAACGGCTCCGTGTCCTCGGCCTCGCCGTCCGTGGCCTCCACCTCGTCCGTCTCCCTGGCGTCCTGCTGCTCGGACGCCGAGCGCCGCGGCAGCATCATCTCCAACGGCGTCAACAAGTTCATTCCGCGGAGCATGAGCCGCCGGAACAGCGTGTTCCCCGCCGGCTGCATCCCCCAGATCAAGGTCACCAAGTCGAGCGATCCCACCCCCAAGAAGGAGAAGAAGAGGAAGAGGTCCAAGAACCCAGGCCACCTGGAGCCGCCCATCTGGAAGTACAAAGAGGCCAAGGAGGAGAGGAAGAAGGAGAAGAAGAGACTGGAGAAGGAGAAGGGGGACAAGGACAAGACGAAGAAGAAAAAGTAAATGGACATCGGTCAGAGACTTCAGCCGTGGTGTTGAGTGTGTGCTCAGAGTCCCCACGGGCATTTGAATCAACACTTCCACACCAGCACACAGGGTTGGCATCAGGGTTGATTGACTGTGTCCATGATGTATGGTCTCTGACAGCCATGCTTACAGCCCTGCACTTACATGTCCACTATTACGTGGATATTGACTTTCAAATGCACTGATGCTGACTTTGTGACACTTAGTCTTCCTGTATGGCTTTTGAGAGCATCAGTAAGTGTTGGTAAATAATGTCCACTGATCTGAAACTTATGAGCCCATTTCCAAAGAATTTTGTAAATTCTTCTTACATGGGCCTGTGTTGACCATATGCAGATAAATGATGTGATGTACAGTATGTACAGTAACTATGAAGTTGAAATGAAGCTCCTTGCTCCCTTTGAGCCAAAGACAACTTGCTAGTCATAAGTTTCTACTGTACATATATTTTAGGCAAAGAAAGTGTCAGGATTCCCATACTAACTGTCCACTCTGTTCACCAAGCTAGCAATAGGAGGCTTTTGCCAACTGTTGATTGTGGATTAACAGTGGCTACCATATGGTCTCTACTAATCACCCTTGGCTGTGTAGCACGTTTCTGTGAGTGGAATGATGTGAAACACATTACAGTTGTAATTTTCATGTCTGTGGACTTCTGAAGAGACTTTTGTTTATTTGTTTTCTCTCTCTAATGCCCATCTGGGGTTTACGTTTCAACCGTATGGGAAAATGATTTCCCTTCTTTGCCATCGAAAGGACTTTTTAGACGAGTGCTTTAATTTCAATCGAAGGATTTACACCATCTTTGTATACTACCGAAGGGGTAATAATGGTTTACCGCACCAGACTAAGTCACACTGACATAGTTGTTTCACAGTGCATAGGTACTTAATGTATGTAGCCCTTTATGCAATGACTTTCAACTATGCCTCTTCAAAGTGCTGCACTATGCCCAGAATTGCAAGAACAAATATTAGTTCATCTGAAATGATACTTGAGCCAAACTGTGACGATTGTATTTACCTCTGTACAGTATATTACTTATATTACAGTTATTTAGTCTACAGTTACAGAGTAGCATCTTGCACTTGAACATAAAATCTGAAGTACATTGGGTTAAATAAAAATGAATAGGTCTTTTAGAAAATAAGGATGCAGTGTTGTATTGTTTAAGACTATGAAAACTATTTCCACTGGTGCACAGTTTTTCATATTTTTTCTGACAAGACAGGGCAATAGTTCATGATATCACAAGAGAGTACGCGAAGCTGTGGCGTTTGGCTAATTCCTGCTATTACAGGAACAGAAAGGGTTTAACTTGGCTGTCGTGGTCTTGGTCTAGTAATCCACTCACCATGGCAATGTTATGTAACACACATGACATGGCCACACTTGATGTGAAAAGTGATAAACAACAATACCAACTTTTCAAAGCTTTTCAAAATGATGAAACCTCCAATTTTGGTCTCTCTTCTCATATACATTTTAAAGCTATGTCTGAATGAAATGCCACATTAATTCAGAATGCATACTATGAAACAGAACTTTCAACACATACTACAGTATGAAACAGAACGTTCACTGAACTGACCAAATAAAACCAAAATAGCAGTCTCAGATCCACATCTAAGGCCAAAGGTCTAGACATCTTGTGAAATGTTCTGAATTTAGGTAGAAAGTTTAAGCCTCGAGCCTACAAGTGTGGTTTTCGTGGAGGAAATGGGAACCGTTGTAAACACAGGACACATACTTGCTTAATTTCCTCATGTCTAATTTCTCAACCTCTATGTCACACTCTACCATAACATCTCAGCTCTAAAACATTTGTGACACAATGCAGCTGTTCTGTGCAGATGCATTAGTGTTGTGGGCAGGATAAGGGGTTCTTTAAGCTGATTTAGAGGAAACTCTTTAAGACTATCTGTAGGAAGTTGGACTTTCCATCATGATGATGCCCTTGTGAGGTGTGTTGAGCCAAAAAAGATTTTATGCACCACTTTATAAAATATGCCAATCACAACTGGGATTCAGGAATGAAACGTCAGTCAGTAGATCACCTATAGAGGTGATATAGCTTCCTTCATAAAGGACCATATGGGTCCATGGGTCATAGATCATATCAAGTATCAGCAAACTTATTATAAACAATTTCCTCAATACCATGGTGAACAGAGTTGATTATGCTTTATATAATAATTCAGTGTTAGAGTGTGTGTGTGTTAGCCTAGAAATCTAGACACGCCTCATTTGCTGCCAGGGCTAGTCTAGCAACTCTCCGTTGGCTTGTGAGCTCGAAAAATTAAACTTCTATCAGGCCAATCAAATCGTGTATAGAGTCGTTAGGCGAGCTTAACATAATCATTGATGGCAGTGTTGCAACGGTTTGGCTTGAATTCCCTGCTACTTCCCTGCTACAAATAAGATAATGTTGCTGTTGGCGAACAGTGTGACACGAGTTAAGCTTTAATTAAGTTGGCAAAAGTTTGAACTAGCTCCGCTGGTGGGAAACGCATGGGGCTCATAGCTTTCCTATTGCGTGCAGAGGGAATTTGAAAGACAACCAATTCTCCCGCCCCTCGGACTGAGCACTGCGAACAGTGTGCCCAGACCCTACATTTTAATGTGGGTCTGGCTCGTCAGGCTGTGTGTGTGTGTGTGTGTGTGTGTGTGTGTGTGTGTGTGTGTGTGTGTGTGTGTGTGTGTGTGTGGTCATTGTTGTTGGAGTATGTAGCATACTCACAGACCTACAGTAAACACTCATTTAGCCTATGAATATTTCTAACACATATTTCTTTGTGCACACTGTATTTTTCTCTTGCCTTTACCAGCATGCTGCTTAACACGCTGGAGGCCAAATTATCTTGTTTTGATCAAATTTGTCTGCCAGAGCATCAAGCAAATTTGTCTTGAGAAGAAGTCTTAAAATAGGTCAAAATTATCTTACGAGTGCTAGGTAAGTCTATACCAAAATCAATATTACAATCGTTCTTATTATAAAATTAAATAAGATAAATGTATACAAGATCACATAATAACACTTGGTAAGATAAGCAGTTTTTGCAGTGCATAGATCACACAAAAGTATTTCTCAGAAAATCATCTCAATATCATACAAAGGTGGATAGATTGACAGTGCTATATACGTAAAGATAATGTTTTAATGGGATTGTTTCTTTTTGTGTGAAGATATTCCACAGATTTGCCACAACACAATTTGCCACAACTGCAGCAACTGCCACAACTACAGCAAGAACTGCAAGAACAAGAGCTGACTACTTTGGCTTTTGGTTTGGCTTGTGTGTGTGCACATGGAATGGGTTAACATGACCCCTGGAGGCAAACATATGAAAAAATGGTCATCCTAGGCCCTACGGTTTTCAAGATATTCACAGAAAACTGTGTCTGCCCTACCCTCCTTTCAGGGGGTCCAGTACAGCGGGGGGGCTACAGATCAAAACCAAAAACGATGGTTCCATGCTATCCATGTGGGGTTACATGCCCACCAAGTTGCATGTACCCCGGTCTTTCAGTGTCCAGTGTCCAGTGTTTAGGAGGACCATTTTTTTTTTGTATGTTGATCTCAAGGGGCCATGTCAACCCATTCCATAACCACTCATTTCATGTATAGCGCCACCTAGTTAAACACAAAAAAGTAAAAATGAGGTGGTGTAATTGAAGGTATCTGTGACCTAACATAGTCAAAACTGCACGAAATTGGAAGTGTAGGATCATTATGACACCCTCTGTATGCACGCCAAGTTTTGTGGAATTCCGTTCATGGGGGGCCACACAATAAATTAATTTATGTTACTATACACCAACTGGCCTGTAGGTGGCCGGAGACAGTTTTCTGTGAATATCTCGAGAACCGTAGGGCCTAGGAGGTCCACCTTTTTTTTGTATGTTGGTCTTAAGGGGGCATGTCAACCCATCCCATTACCACTTATTTCATGTATAGCGCCACCTAGTTAAAAATTAAAAAGCAAAAAATTAGGTGTTTTCATCTCAATATCTCTGGCTGACAAGGTGAAAACTGCACGAAATTAAAAGTGTAGGATCATTATGACACCCTCTGAATGCATGCCAAGTTTTGTGTACTTTCGTTCATGGGGGGCCTTACAATAAAATAATTTATGTGTACATTTAGTGACGTACACCAACAAGGATTCCCGGGACACTGAAAGACCGGGGTACACAAAACTTGGTGGGCATGTACCCCCACATGGATAGCATGGAACCGTCATTTTTCGTTTTCATCTGCAGCCCCCCCGCTGGACTGGACCCCCCGAAAGGAGGGTAGGGCAGACACAGTTCTCTGTGAATCTTTTATGGTATGTTGGTCTCAAGGGCCCACATCAACCTGGCTCATAATCACTCATTTGTGATTTGCCCCCCCGGTAAAAAATGAAAATCAGTAGGATTAAAAGAAAGCCAAAATAAATATTCATCATCATCATCATGGCTGCATTTTCAGTATTGGCGAGAAGTAGTCGTTTGTCCACTAGATGGCGCATCGTTGCAGTGAGACGTAATTTTGTTGGAAGTTAAAAGTGGGTTGGAAAAAACAATGGATGCTTCATACAAGGACTGTAATTTACCGCAGCGAACATCTAATAAGGATAGGACGATGTTCACATGAAGTGTAATTCCCATTTCTTCTTGAAGCCGAAATAAATCTGAGGATGTTTATCGGACATGCTTGGTTTTTACTGCAGGTACGTTAATCTTGTAATATCAATAAGGACCTAGGTAATGTTACCGTTAGCGTTGGTTGAGTGATGGAGGCATTTGATTTATTGCATTTGTAGAAAACTATAAATGCGGTTATACCAAGCAAATGTATAGCAGCACTGTTTGTATCTTTCGACTGTCATTTATTGCACGTGCTACAAAATCATTCTGTGCAATGGAAGATTTACAAACGTTACACCGGTCTGATACAGTTTTGCCTATACATGCGTGAGACTGAGACGCCTGTTTATTTTGTTTTATTAAGTGCGTGCAGGGTGTGAGAGGGGAATCGATGTGCTTTGATTACAGCTTGGTAGTTGTAGTCTGTGAAATTAAAAAGCACGTGTGTGTGAAGTATCCAAACAATGACACCTTCATTTCATTATGGCTGCTTTAGCAAAACACCTTAAGCTACTGTGTAGTGGGTCCCATTTAGAAGTGGCTACTTCATTCGCGCTTTCCTTGACTCATGGAGCTGCGTGAATGTTATTACAACTTTTCGCCACGATATGACAGTTTAAGTCCGCTTGATACTGTAAGGCGTAAGCCATTGGTTTCCAAAGGAGATTTTATTTGTGTCGCCAGCATAGCCTATTGACAATTTATGTTGTAAATAGGCCTACCTTATAATCCTACCTGTAGCTTAGGGAAGCTAACAGCTTTCTATTAGGATCTAGTTTGTTAGTTACCGTTTTGTCATAACTCCCTGATGCATTTTTGCATTTAGAATAGCCAGAGCGTGTATATCTCAATCGGAAAATTAAACAATATCGGGTGCCTATGGACTAGGCTGGGTGAACCCAGCCTGATCTGCCCGCTATTTATTTTTTGATTTCTTAAAAGATTGAGCTTGGTCTGATGAAAGCCAGACTAGCCATGGACCTCAG
Source organism: Alosa sapidissima (assembly GCF_018492685.1). Taxonomy (NCBI): domain Eukaryota; kingdom Metazoa; phylum Chordata; class Actinopteri; order Clupeiformes; family Clupeidae; genus Alosa; species Alosa sapidissima. The sequence goes on from NC_055963.1 coordinate 13,250,366, forward strand.
TTAAACAATGCAAGGGAACATGAATCAGCCTATATTTGCACTAACAATAACGGACAAAAGCTCTTCAACTTTGGCCCGTTAAAATGTGTATGAACAGTCTAGCGACGCATTTCATCAAGGCCCATTTGGACATGTCAGTTATTTGCACCACTGGTTAGATGTAAAACAGCATTTCGTTTCAGACTAGGCTACTGTTACTTAATTTGTGCATTAACAATAACGTTTCAGACTACTGTTACTTAATTTGTGCATTGACAATAAAGTATTACATGAACTAAAGATGACTAAAATCTTATGTAAGAAGAAGAAACATTCACAAAAAAGCCATCCATCCAAAAATGACCTTTGTTTTTGATAGCTGTTGAAAACGGCATGGAACTGACAGAGATGTTTTTGTTTAAAAATACATAATAAATAAATAAATAAATAAATAACATTATGCTGATACCTTTGGCTTTTCCCAAATACAATGTAGCCTACAGGTGTAAGTGACCTTTCATCAATCCAGTTGCAATGGATGAACTGTGATGAACTGCCCTACTTGTGATTGTTTAGAGATTTTAAAGGTTTTATAACAATTCTACATCTTCTTTGGCTATTCTACAATCTATTCACCTTTTCAGCACCAGTAGGGTACTTTCTGTGCAGCCGCACACACACACTCAGGCATGCCAAACAAGCATACACAAAAGTTTCAAGAGTGGGGGATGGAGTAAAATATGGAGACAAATTGAAGTGTGATTTATTTTCGCTGAACGGATGTACAGGACTGAGCGGCGGTCGTATTTTGTACCGCTATGCGGTACATCTAGTTTCTTAAGAAATACTACACATTTGATGCTGTTTAACTCATTTGTAAATGGTGCACTGTCATTTAAGCCCATTGTGGCCACGTTCTCATAATGATCTTTTTTTACCAGCTCCATTGAAATATAGCCTATAGCTAGTCCACAAGCTCTAATATTGTTTGTACCACATGAATTGTACAATATTAACAATGATAAGCATGATATTAAGTTGGTATAAACAGTTTTCATTCCTTTGGAAATAGAAGCATGTAATGACATGATGCTAGCTAGACATTTTCTGTTTGCTATTAAAAGTGAATGATGAGCCTGAGCCAGTCACCTAGCTATCTGAATGGAATGTGTTTCAATCGGCATAATATGTGCTTCATGTAAACAAATTATTGAAAACTTCAAGACTCACCAGTTCCATTACACAAAGGCAAAGACAACTCTTCATATTTTTGTCCATTTTTCAAATCACAGTGAGTGCAGCCTACATACATGTTTATAACTGGTCAGTAGTGGAAATCGGATAAATCCGCAATCTCCTCTAACCTCGTCTTTGTTGCCTTCCTTTTATAAGTTTCTTATATTAAAAAGGAGATATCAATTATCATCAACAACGCCAAGCCAGCTGGAGCCTGCCAATCGTTTTCTCTCCTTCTCGTGTGCGCTCAGACGCGCTCTCAATTAAATGGAGTACGTTCAAGTTGGATCTTAATGGAGAGGACCCGAAAAGTATCGTCTTTATGTAACTGTTGCTGTTGGTGCATTTTGACATTGTAAACGTTATCTAACAAGAGTGAAAAGCAGTTTGCAGTAAAGCTACTATTTGGCTAAATGTTGGTTCCTCTTTATCTTCAGCTAACTCCACAGACAGTAAAATAAACTCTCAGGCTTGCGGTTTTAGGTTTTGCGGCTTCTGTTACGTGACATCAGCCCCCCACAAAGGTAAACACTATTGAGTGTTTTGTAACGCATTATGTATTTCAAAATGAATCGCGGCGATTAACACGTTAATTTTGATGGCCCTAAAGACACCTGGACTCGGTCGAGACCAAAAGCCATATTTGGCAAGACCAGTGGCCGAGACCGAAACAAGACCAAGTCCAAATAAGTCCGAGACAAGTCCGAGACCGTAGAAAAACGGTCTCGAGTCCGGACTCGAGTACTACAGCCCTGTGTTAGGCCACAGATACCTGTGATTACAACACCTCATTTTTACTTTTTTGTGTTTAACTAGGTGGCGCTATACGAAATGAGTGGTTATGGAATGGGTTGACATGGCCCTTTGAGATCAACATACAAAAAAAAATGGTCCTCCTAAACCCTACGGTTCTCGAGATATTCACAGAAAACTGTGTCTGCCCTACCCTCCTTTCGGGGGGTCCAGTCCAGCGGGGGGGCTACAGATCAAAACGAAAACAGGAGGTTCCATGCTATCCATGTGGGGTTACATGCCCACCAAGTTTCGTGTACCCCGGTCTTTCAGTGTCCCGGGAATCCTTGACGGAAATTTGGACATGCGAAAAAGAAAAAAAAAAGAAAGAAAAATCTGACTAAACCTATATGACCGCCGCTTCGCTGCGCGGTGGTCATAATAAGACAAAATGAATCAAGACACACACAAAAAAAACACAACAGGAAAATAAAACTAAAATAATATGTATATATATATATATAGCCTATAATTACATTCCACAATTCATTTAAAAGCCATTAATAGCATATGTTCTTTTAACTTGGCTTTAAAAGCACCAATAGTTGGTGTAGATCTAATGTGAAAAGGGAGGTTGTTCCACAACTTGGGCCCAGCTACTGAAAAAGCACGGTCACCTTTATTTTCTTAGACGACTCTGAGGTACTGAGAGCAGTTGTTTATCCGATGACCTCAGAGTTCTGGGAGGGCAGTGAAAGTGTACAAGCTCACTTAGGTATTGGGGAACTTGTCCATTTAAAGCTTTAAAGACAAAAAGAAGAATTTTGTAATCTACTCTAAATTTCACTGGTAGCCATTGCAGAGATTTCAAAACTGGAGAAATATGTTGTGTCTTTTTAGACTTGGTGAGCAGCCTTGCAGCTGCATTTTGCACCATCTGAAGTCGGGATAGAGTGGATTGAGTGACACCAAAATAAAGGGAGTTACAGTAGTCCAGGCGGGATGAAATAAAGGCATGGATCAATATCTCAAAGTCTTTGAAAGAAAACATAGTTTTGGCTTTACTCAAGATTCTAAGGTGGTAAAAAGATGACTTGACAACAGCATTAATTTGTTTCTCAAATTTAAAATCAGGGTCAAGTAGAAAGCCAAGATTTCTTGCATAAGGTTTTACAAATCTGGCAAAAGACCCTAGTTCACTAATTGCATTATTTGCAGCTTCATGTGAACCAAAAAATAGAATTTCTGTTTTGGATTCATTCAGTTTTAAAAAATTGGTCGACATCCATTGTTTAATCTCTTTTAGGCAATCAAGCAATGGGTTTAGAGCACCAGAGGAACCACATTTAAATGGGAGATACAGTTGTGTATCATCCGCATAGCAATGATAGGATATACCATGCTTTTTCATAATTTGACTGAGTGGCAACATGTACAGTGAGAATAAAATACAACTAAGCACTGATACCTGTGGAACACCATAAGATAAGGGGGCAGATGAAGATGAAGTATCATTGAAAGAAACTGAAAAGGTTCTTCCCTCTAAAGTCAAAGTCAAAGTCAAAGTCTGCTTTATTGTCAATTTCTTCACATGTCAAGACATACAAAGAGATTGAAATTGCATTTCCTACTATCCCACGGTGGAGACAAGACATATTTTACCAATTAGGTCCACAGACAAACATAACATTCAAGTAAACAATATAAAAAGTAAAAATAAGAAGGCACATACAATGAAGAAATAAGAGCAGCAAAATTTGGTTGAAATTGTGCAATTGTGCATACAGTAGACAGTCAATATAATAGTGCAAATGTCAGGCCAATAAATGGCTGAGGTAGTTCTGTTTGACCTAAGTATGCAAGTGGCATAGTGGTGCAAGTTATGTAAGAGCAGCAGAAGTGTTTTCAGGACAACAGGACAACAACAACAACTTGCAAAGTGTGCAAGTGTACAAGTGGAGTAGTGCAAGTGGAGTAGTGCAAGGCAGCCATTGTGGGTTCAAAAGTCCAGGATGTTATGTAGCTGAGGGTGGAGGGGGGAGAGGGGGGAGAGAGTTCAGCATCCTAACAGCCTGGTGTATGAAGCTGTTGGTGAGTCTGGTGGTGCAGGAGCGCAGGCTTCTGTACCTCTTCCCAGAGGGCAGTAGATCAAACAAATTGTGAGCGGGGTGACTTGCATCACTCACAATTGTGGTCGCCTTGCGGGTGAGGTGGGAGGTGTAAATGTCCTTCAGGGAGGGGAGTGAAGCACCAATAATCCTTCTAAGAAGGAGGCAAACCATTTCAGTGCAGTTCCTGAAATTCCAACCCAGTGCTCAAGGCGCTCTAAAAGAATGCATTGAAAAAATAAAAGAATGTGATAGATTATTGATGTAACTTATTTTATTCACTTTGTCATTTATTTTATTCACTTCATTCACAACACTTAAAACATACTTACAAATAAACTTACATACAAACAAACATACATACAGCTGCCGTGGCCTACTGGTTAGCACTTCGGACCTGTAACCGGAGGGTTGCCGGTTCGAATCCCGACCATAGGTGAGCAAGGCACCTAACCCCTCACTGCTCCCCGAGCGCCGCTGTTGATGCAGGCAGCTCACTGCGCCGGGATTAGTGTGTGCTTTACCTCACTGTGTGTACACTGTGCTGTGTGTGTTTCACTAATTCACAGATTGGAATAAATGCAGAGACCAAATTTCCCTCACGGGATCAAAAGAGTATATATACTATACTTATATACATACTCAACAGAAATGTTATCTCATAAATCCACATCAACAAATCCATTTACACCAAGAAGGCTGTGGCTCCACAGTAATAGTAATCTAATCTTAATGAGGTCATATGTAATATTATATCATTCATAAAGACCAAACCAGTAGGCCTACCGGATTTCTCACATATGCTATAATCATTAGGTTTATGTTACTATCAGGAACTCACCCCATGGTGAAGTGCAGCTGTTGTTCCTCTTCTCTCCTCTAGAGGGAGATCTGACCTCAGTGTGTTTGGCTGGCGAGCTGAGGAATATAGATTTACATCTTACAAATAAAATAATCATATTACAAGATGGCAAATTGACATTTGTACACGTGATGTTAACTCTATCTAGTCCGATCAATATTGGGTCAAAAATAACTCCTTTATCTTTTTGCTGTTAGTGACTAAGCTTATCTCAAGGAAAGTATTTGAGTGAAAAAATGCATTACAGCTTAAATGCTTTATGTTATGAAAAACGTGTTGGTGTAGAAGGCCGCATATATCTGTTGGCTAAATAAATGCCAAATTTGGCAACTAAGGGAACTCTCAAAAACAAATGTTGAACCAATGTACTCCTAACCATGGAAATTATGAAAATACAATACAATATTACAATATCACAATTTTTACAATACAATCAATATTAACCTTTTTTTTTATGATTTCTAAAACTGATAATGAAAAAAAGGTCAATAACATAAAAACATAGCAAAAGGGTTCCCATCCCTAGAGATATACAGGCACATCCCACATTGACATATGTTGTAGAAAGAGTGCACCTTCTTCTGATCTGTGCCCTCTTTTTAGCACACCACACTGTTTTTAGGTACCATGCTTGTCTCAGAGATCTTTTAAGACCTGTTAAGACATTTTTGAGTGCAGAGAAGCAGCATTTGCATCATCGGTACGTAGGTACTGATTTTTGTATTGGCTGACGAGAAGGAGTCAAGGTAAGGTAAAGTATGTGCCTAATTTACCATTTACCGCGGTCCAGGTCACCTCAGATGCTGACTGTTGCTGGTGGTGCTGTTGTCCAGCGTCCAGTAGGGAAGCACGTTCTCCTGTCCGTCTCTCTTCCTCTCTCAGCTCTTTTAAAGTCTTGCTTGATGTGGGAAGGGATTTATGGACTTTACACTCTCTGCAATGAAATGTATATATTGACCTGGTGATAATGTCCTTGTCTTGGCGATCATTTCCATGTCGACTTTTATTAAACCTCAGGGGTGTGGCAGAAGCTGGCGCTTGATCCAAAAATCACTATAGACCTCTTAAGTTCGCTTACAAAAAAACTACCATCTTTGCCCATATAAGGAGATCCGGTATCTTGAGATTTTTTTGCTCTAGGTTTTTTGTGCTTTGTGGATATATTCAAATAAAGTCAACAGCAGCTGCTATGTCAGTTCTGGCAATTTTGCCTCAACAATAAACTTGTTAAAGCTTGTAAAAGATGCCTTGACTCATCTGCAACACATTTTACATTGCTCTGAGCAATTGTTGATGCTGTGCAAGAAATTTTGGCAAAACAGCGGCAATAATAAATAATCAATTTGGTGAATTCCAGTGAGTTTAATTCATTGATTATTTACAATGTAATGAATTAAGGCAATCCGTAACACTAAAAACAAAACACACTTTAGTAACTCCAGTTTGCACAATGGATCTCTGTTTTGCAGTGAACAGCGTCACCCCAGCATCTCCAAGATGATTATTCTGCAGGTCCAGCTCTCTGAGTTGTGGGTGAGCTTCAACAACCGATGCCAGATTGAAACAGCCTTTCTCTGAGATGAGACAGGCAGAGAGCCTGATTGACAGGGGAGGAAATGATCCAAGAGTCAAAGAAAAGGAGAACATATTTACATGACAGACATAGATGTTGACACTAAACACTTACCCTAATATTGCTCAAATGACTGAATAAAACCACATTTATCCTGCAGAGGAGTTGCTTATATCTCGTGACAGTGCGTCTTCAGCTGTGCTCCATACGTGTCTCTCGCCTCTCCCCTAATCACTTTTAACCGTCATTACCAATTTGCAAATGATGGTGAATAACTACTCATCATGAGATGTACAGTATTTCGTAATATCTTTATTCTAATTATGTTTCCCATTGTAATAGTGCAATTTGTAATACTTTGCATGAATGCGTTCATGAATGATAGAAGGATGGTGCAATATGACTGTTGACATGCGCTCTTAAAATAGCATATAAACAACTCGCCATTGACTTCTGACCAGGTTTAGGTGGTGTACGATAGCGATTTTTAGACAACGCGCCAGGCCCCTCCCTAGGTTGTTAATTGCCACACCCCTGGGCGCAATGTTTAAAAACTAAACGTAAATACCGAATTAAACTTTGCTCGGGTGAAAAACGAGTTTTACGCCATGCGCTGGTGTGCAAAATACAGCCCAAAGACGTAAGGGGGAAAGCCAACCACTTCTTTACCCATTCAGAGCTCAAAGCTCTCTACCAGTGGACTTCCGTCTATGACGGACTATTAGGGCCACACATGAAAATATATATATATATATATATATATATATATATTTTTTTTTTTTTTTATATTTTTTTTTTTTGCCACAACGAGATTAAACTCGACATGTCGACTTTAAAGTTTCTCCCTGAAAGAAGATCTAGGTGGGCGGGGCCAGGCTACCGCGGACCAGCAGTCTCCTAGTTTGAGAAATGCTGAAGTAAGTGGCTATCAACCATTGGGGGTATTACAGTACAGTTACTTCACGTCATCAAAAGCTGCGCAGTACACAAACAGGCTTTTGTGAGAACTCTGGATTTCCAGGGTACTTGTACTCTGCACAATGTCAATAAAGTTGAATCTAATCTAATCTAATCTAATCTAATCATTGAACCTGGCAGAACAGATTGCCTGCATTTTTGTGGTGACATAATTAAGAACATATTTAAGACCCAGCCAATCTGAACATTAAGATAATTTAATACTATTTAAGGCCTTATTTTTTGGAAAAGTGATTTTAAGTGATTTTAGGATGTTTTAAGACTTTTTGAGTACCCACAGCCACCCTTGAAATGACCAGAGTTCCCCCTGGGCACTTGGACCCGTATGGGGTACGGGCGCTGTAGCCAGTTGTGCCACAGTGCCCCACAACACATCTTTTGACGTTTGCTAGGATCAACCTCATAACTTGATGTATGGCACAGTAGTGGTCCATCAAATGTGGTCATATGATTAAGGATGGGGTATTTAAATCATTTGGGTAATTGGGTAATTTGGGTAATTTCCATCTCTACCCAAATTGATTTATTTAGAATAAAAAATGAGTGTCCCACTTACCAATATACACCCACAATATTTGAGGTTTGGTCAGTTTAGGTTTGAAGAGGTGTAATTTTAGCTGCATATGTTATTTATCCTTTTTAATGTTTAAATTGTGTAAAGGACAACCCAAGCTTTCAAAAATGATATCATGTTATCATATATGACTTAGTGTTAATTTCGTCAGACGAGACGAGAGGAAATATGTTCGTCAACGACCTTTTTTTTCATGACTAAGACGAGACGATGACGAGACGTCAGTAATGTCCTGAAACACTGACTAAGACTATCTTAAGATGCATTATTGTTGACGAAAAAAGACGAGACTAAAATGTTTTGCATGAAATAAAAACTAAGATAAAATCTCCCTTCATGTTCGTCTACAAAATGAGAAGACAGAATATCTAGCTGTTACGTTTGAGTTCATACGCAACAGCTTTCCTGTAGGCTAGTCTACGTGCTGCTGCTGCAACCCTGTGGCTGCAACACGAAACTACATGGAACAAGAACACTGGAGATTTCTGCCAGAGTTAGCAAGCTAACTACCTAAGCTTTATGCCACTGCTACATACCCAGAAGTTGACACTTCTCTCATACAAATTAACATCCCCCAGAATGTCCATACGAAAATGTTCAGCATGTAATGTCAACTATTCATCTAGTTAGACAGTTTGCTAGCAAGTAAGCTAATATAGAAAGTTCGCTAGCAAGTTAGCTATGGCTAAGATGGAGAGTCTGTTTGGGGAATGTGTTGTGTTTGGGCGCATATCGCCATCTAGCGAGGCGGAGTAAAACATTAATACATTGGCCTACGACAGTGTTTCTCAAACTATTTCAGTTTCAGGACCACTTAACTAACCCTAGCTAAAAAAAAAAAAAAAAGAGTAGACCTACTTCAACAGTAGCCTATAATTAGTCTATAGGCCTACTCACTGAACCACCTTGCTTATTGTCTTTGCACTTTGCTTATTGTGTCAGAGGATTCATTCTGTATGATTTAAACTGGCATATCTTACATAGACAGTGTTGCAGAACTGTTTGGATTTAACTACAAGTTATTTGGCAAACAACTCCTCTATATTATATTTTACCACGTCTGCTCGCGGACCACTTGGTGATCCCCGGACCACACTTTGAGAAACACTGGTCTACGAATATGACAGTGGTCCAGTCAAATCTTTTACTGTCTATGGTCAAATCCCAGCCGAGCTATAACTGTAGCTCGACTTACCTGTGCATGTAAACATACGGACTGACAAAAAATCTGAATGAGTAATTATAACAGACGAGTAGCCCTGTGGACACACAATATTGTTGGAAAATCAGAAATAATTTGTTTTAAAAAAAAAAAGACTAAAATGTGTTGACTAAAACTGACTAAGACTAAGATACCTTTAGTTTTCTTTTGACTAAAACTAGACTAAAATGACGAGACTTTTAGTCGACTAAAACTTGACTAACAAAAATGATATTTGAATGACTAAATATGACAAAGACTAAAAAGGACATTTCGTCACAAGACTAAGACTATGACTACATTAAAAATAGGTGACAAAATTAACACTAATATGACTTTACGATTATTGTTAAACATGGCAGAGAACATACAATTTCCAATATGGTCCCACTTTACCCATATTCACCTACAAGTGAATATCATCAAGAGAGTCAGATTACAAGATAAATACATCATTCCATGGAATGTTTTCAGACTCTCAGCATCATTGTTCTGTCACAGAAGCAGCTTAGCAACATTATGATGTAATAGAACATAAGACAGCAATTCTACAAAACTGCCACTCTTGGTCACTCTTTCTTAAGTTGTCCTAGAAGTTGGTTGATTGATGATTTTATGGTAGCCTAATATAATGTGGATGTTCTGGTTTCTGACCTGCTGCCTAGCAGCACGGCAGAAGAGGGATGATGGTTCAGCTGCCATTAAGAAAAAGGTTAAGAAATACAAACTGTGGGAGTTGAATCTAGAATTGTTCAATTTGGGTGTCCACCTTGATGAGGACAGTTACAGGAATGAAATGAAAAACAAAAAGAAGATCAAGCAGGCACTCCAGAAGCGTCTCATTAGTGAGCTGCTGAAGATACATGTGGACAGAGCCAACAAGAGGGCTAAAGAACTCCACATGAGTAACCCAGATGTTATGACCCAGAATGTGTTGAATTATGGGAATACTTCACAACAGAGCGAACTGGAACAGACAGAGAGCCATAACAAGAAAATGGAAGGTGATGTTCTTAGTATTCTTCACAACCTTATGGACAAAGTTGAGGAAAACAATGACGGTGCTGATGGAAATCCCATTATCCTGGACGAAGTGGAGAGCACTATGAGTGAGTATAAGTGCAGATAGGCCAGTAAAACAAAATACCAAAACACATAAGTGACTTTTTGACATAATCATAAACATTGAGGAAGAGTGCTGCATCATAAATGTCATTTTTTCTAGCTCTGAATCTGATTTCTGCTGAGGGCTTGAATAATGAAACTATGGACAAAATGGCAAAGGACGGTATGTAAGAGATATTCATTCACAAGCAAACAAATTTAATGAAATAAATAAAAAACTTTAGTTTGTTTTTTTCTGACTAACTTTCCTCTGTAATGTATAGATGTAAACAGCACCAGAGTGAAACACGACACAGGGGAAGGTGACAACTTCAGCATGGTGTGAAAAAAATGTGAAAAAGTGTTGGAGTTGGACTGGAGACATGTAATGAAGGAGGACAGGAAATCCCTTTTTGGTGCTGTTCTGACAAAAGCCTGGTTCTTCTGTTGTTCCTGCTAACCCCCCCCTTCTGACAAAAGCTCTTCAGTAAAAGTTTAATTGAATCTAACATGTTTATGTCTCCTTCAATAACTTTACTTCAATGTGTATTATTCAATTTGTACAATGAACAACCGCCCACTATAATAAGCTTAATCTGGCCAAATTTGACAAGTTAACTTTGTCCCATGATTCAATGACAAATTGACATGCTACTTTATTTAGCAGGACGATAACTTAAGATTATAAAAGTAGACTGATATATACTGACCATTTCTAAACTGTGAGAGGGCACAGCCGTAGGCACAGCACTAGCCATAGCGGAGCTGGCAGAAGATCATTGCGAACTAAACGTGAATTGTTCTTAAAGTGACAGTGCACCATTTATACATTTGTTAAACAGCATCAGAGCAGTATTTCTTTAAGCAATTCATATTTTAAAACAAAATTACTTTTCAAAACCCAATGTGGCCCTTGAGCCAAAAAGTTTGCCCACGCCTGCCTGTTCTACAGGCACCAGGCACCACATGTCTGCTAAGTTCACTCATATATTTATTTACAGAGGACAACATCAGACAATAGCAGTCCGACATGTCAGCATTTCATATAGCCCACATCCTAAATAAACTTAAAACGTGAATGAAAGTAGCCTAGTAAAATAATGAAGATAAATTCTTTTCAAAACAAAACTTAAAAATGGGCATTAGAGGGCAATTGGTTTGTAGTAGAATTGGAACTAATGTGTGAACTGTAGAGTCATGAAGTTTGATTGTTTGACTATTCAGTTTAAGATTACCAGCAAGAGTTGCAGCACTGGGGAATGGCACTGCAGGCTATTGTGAAATTTGAATAGTCAGTTGAGAAAGTAGCCTAGGCTAAACAAAGTTACCAGCAAGAGATGCAGCACAGGTGAATATGATTAGTATGCTAGCCAAACAGTCATGAAGTTTTAATAGTCACCTGGAGAAGTTACCAGCGAGAGTTGCAGCAAGGGGGAATTATTAGCAGGTACTGTAGGTACATTGCAAAAGAACATCCAGCAAAAGGCAGGCCCAATAAACAGATTTACTTTCAACCAAACTAGCTCTACTGCCCAGACCTTTCTTGACACTGTTAACTGGTCCTCTTGTTTACAATTTTAGCTTCTTTGATGGTGTGCAGAGTCAGTGTGTGTCTTTGATGGTGTGCAGATAATAGCCTCTCTTCACCTCGAAGAAGGCAACTAGTGTTGCGTGGCCAAAGCGCAAGTATAATAGCCCTTTGGTTACGTCACACACTCCACACACAGTGACCAATGTGTCATGTATGTATAAGCCTTTACTTGTTACTTGCCAAACAGTGACTTTGAGCTACCTCTGCTATTTAGTTTCAATGATCTTTTATTAACTACATCATTTACAGTTAGGTTAGATTCCAGTGAAAATGTCTTTACCTGAATATCTGTAGTCTGCAATGCTCACTCATCAGCCCAGCACAAACCATGTCCTCAATGGAGCTTCTAAGGTCATTGTTGCTTAGATCTAACTCACTCAAGTGTGAGTTTGGAGACTGAAGAGCTGAGGTCAAAAAACGACAGGATTCCTGTGACAGCTTGCAGCCAGAAAGTCTATTTGGCATTGAGAGAAATGATTGATGATTGATGTGAAGAGATTAAGATGACAAATACTACTGTTTTGCAGCGTCTTTTACTCAGCACCAGTTAAGCACCAGTGCTTTTGTACTATTTCAGAAAGAACAAATTGAAAAATGTGATAAATAACTAACCCTTATATTTAACTTGTATAACCATGCATAACTTCTGTGCATGTTTTCCTTGAGAAAAGCAGACGTTGCACATTCTGTAGTCAATAAAACAACATTTTTTCTCTTAACAATTCTCACCTTGGCGTCTCCAGGTTACAGTTGGAACTTTTGAGAGAGACACAGAGCAAGTTTTTTGCAGAGTTGTGTAGGCGATTCTTTCTCAGGTAAAGCTCTCTCAGTGGTGATTTTGGCAACTGAAGAGCAGAAGCCACACTTTCATAGACCTCATCAGTCAATTTACAACCAACTAGTCTATAACAGACAGCAGAAGGGAGATCAATGAAAACATGAAATAATAATCACAGTTCAAAGACCCAACAGCTCAAACAACAGAATCTTGAATTTCCCCTTGGGGATCAATAAAGTATCTATCTATCTATCTATCTATCTATCTATCTGAATTACTTTTACTTACAAATGTTGTAATGTAAATGTTGTCACATTCTGCAACATGTCTAGTACTCTTAATAAGAAACTCACAAAGCCTTTCTGCAACTCCTTACTGCTGGAATCAGTCTCCTTCGACCCTCCTCTGAAGTCTTGTATTCACTGAAGTTCAACTCCTCCAGTACCTCCTCAGACCCTAACAGCATATACGCCAGTGCAGAGCAGTGTGCAAGTGTGAGCTGCTTATTGGTTCCTTTCCCTGACTTCAACAATCGGTGGATATCCTGTTGAATAGAGCGATCATTCATTTCATCCAAGCAATGTAAAAGGTTGATGCATCTTTCAGGAGAGATGTTGGGCCTCTGCATGTGTTTCAGATTTCTAATGTCTTTGTTGATGCTATTATGGTTACAGGTTGGGTTCGGAAGTATGCCTTGGAGGAGTTCCTGAGTTGACTCCAGGGCAAAACCATGAAGAAAGCGGACAAAGAGATCAAGGTGTCCATTTCGACTTTCTAAAGCTTTGTTCACAGCAATCTTCAGAAATTCATCCAAGGTTAAATCATGCATAGATGCAGATTTCCGTGCCAGGAAATGGTTCAGTTTGCCCATATCTTTGTACACATAGGAGTGAAAGATATGGAGGGCGGCTAAGAACTCTTGAATGCTGAGGTGCACAAAGCAGTACACCTTCTCCGTGACAAACACAGACTCTTGCTTGAAGATCTCAGTGCACATGCCAGAGTGAACAGAGGCATCGTTGACATCAATGCCACTTCCTTTTAGGTCATTTTCATAGAACATGAGATTACCTTTTTGCAGATGTTTAAAAGCTAGTTCAGCCAATCGCAAGATCATGCCTTTGTGAGTCTCCAGGAGGTCATGACAATCTGTCGCAATTCCATCATGGTACTTGTGATTTTTCATGTTGGTTTGAATCAGCAGAAAGTGTGTGAACATCTCAGTCAGAGTTCTGGGTACTTGGTTTCCATCTTCGTTGAATAGTATTTGCTGAAGAACTGTGGCAGAAATGCAACAGAAGACTGGCATGTGACACATTATGTGGAGGCTCCTGGACGCTTTAATGTGTGTTATGATTTTCTGTGCTTGACTTGGATCATCAATTCTCTTCATGAAGTATTCTTCCTTATGATGGTCATCAAACCCTACCACTTCGGTAAACAGGTTGATGTACTGCGAAGGGATCTGACTGGCTGCTGCTGGTCGTGAAGTTATCCAAATAAGGGCAGAGGGTAGGAGAGCTCTGTTAATGAGGCTTGATATCAGCATATCCACTGTGGATGTTTGTCTGTCACTGTGGAGCATTGGTTCCTCCTGGAATTTTAGTGAAAGTTGTCTCTCAGGCCATCTAAGATGAACAGCATCTTCCAGTTTTGGTATTCTTCCACATCCAACAGCTTCCCAAGCTCTGGATGGAAGGCCAGCAGAAGTTCACGGAGGTTGAACTTCTTGTCTTTGACCAAATTCAGTGCTCTGAAAGGAATTGCAAAGATGATGTCTAGATCTGCATTTGCTTTCCGTCTGACCAGTCAAGAATTAACTTTTGAACTGAGACTTTTTCCCAATGCCAGCTATTCCCTTGGTCAGCACAATTCTACAAGATCTTTGCGTTCCAGATATGAAAACTGCCCCGATTTCTCTGACTTTCGTTTTGCGGCCTCTGCAGCTTGAAACTGAATCACTGTTGAAAAGTCGTGTCTGTCACAGAATGCAGTGAAGAGGCTGAACTTGGAACCAGATACAGAATGCGGTAAGTTTTTATTCCACCTTAAATATTGCGGTTTTTATCGTATAGTGAGTCTACTATAACACCCCACATCTGTAAACATGAGTTTCTTCGGAGTAAAAAAAGCGATAGGCCTACCCTAACACAAATTACATCTACCGCATAGCGGTACAAAATATGACCGCCGCTCAGTCCTGTACATCCGTTCCGCGAAAATAAATCACACTTCAATTTGTCTCCATATTTTACTCCATCCCCCACTCTTGAAACTTTTGTGTATGCTTGTTTGGCATGCCTGAGTGTGTGTGTGCGGCTGCACAGAATGTAGCCTACTGGTGCTGAAAAGGTGAATAGATTGTAGAATAGCCAAAGAAGATGTAGCATTGTTATAAAACCTTTAAAATCTCTAAACAATCACAAGTAGGGCAGTTCATCACAGTTCATCCATTGCAACTGGATTGATGAAAGGTCACTTACACCTGTAGGCTACATTGTATTTGGGAAAAGCAAAAGGTATCAGCATAATGTTATTTATTTATTTATTTATTTATTTATTTATAAACAAAAACATCTCTGTCAGTTCCATGCCGTTTTCAACAGCTATCAAAAACAAAGGTCATTTTGGATGGATGGATTTTTTGTGAATGTTTCTTCTTCTACATAAGATTTTAGTCATCTTTAGTTCATTGTTCATTGTAGGCTAATACTTGTCTAAATTAAGTAACAGTAGTCTGAAACGTTATTGTTAATGCACAAATTAAGTAACAGTAGTCTGAAACGAAATGCTGTTTTACATCTAAACAGTGGTGCAAATAACTGACATGTCCAAATGGGCCTTGATTAAATGCGTCGCTAGACTGTTCATACACATTTTAACGGGCCAAAGTTGAAGAGCTGTTGTCCGTTATTGTTCGTGCAAATATAGGCTGATTCATGTTCCCTTGCATTGTGTAACTGAAGTCCATGGCTAGTCTGGCTTTCACCAGACCAAGCTCAATCTTTTAAGAAATCAAAAAATAAATAGCGGGCAGATCAGGCTGGGTTCACCCAGCCTAGTCCATAGGCACCCGATATTGTTTAATTTTCCGATTAAGATATCCACGCTCTGGCTATTCTAAATGCAAAAATGCATCAGGGAGTTATGACAAAACTGTAACTAACAAACTAGATCCTAATAGAAAGCTGTTAGCTTCCCTAAGCTACAGGTAGACTTATAAGGTAGGTACAACATAAATTGTCAATAGGCTATGCTGGCGACACAAATAAAATCTCCTTTGGAAACCAATGGCTTACGCCTTACAGTATCAAGCGGACTTAAACTGCCATATCGTGGCGAAAAGTTGTAATAAAATTCACGCAGCTCCATGAGTCAAGGAAAGCGCGAATGAAGTAGCCACTTCTAAATGGGGCCCACTACACAGTAGCTTAAGGTGTGTCGCTAAAGCAGCCATAATGAAATGAAGGTGTCATTGTTTGGATACTTCACACACACGTGCTTTTTAATTTCACAGACTACAACTACCAAGCTGGAATCAAAGCACATCGATTCCCCTCTCTCTCACACCCTGCACGCACTTAAAACAAAAATAAATAGGCGTCTCAGTCTCAGTCTCACGCATGTATAGGCAAAACTGTATCAGACCGGTGTAACGTTGGTAAATCTTCCATTGCACAGAATGATTTTTGTAGCACGTGCAACAAATGACAGTCGAAAGATACAATTACAGTGCTGCTATCATTGGTATAACCGCATTTACAGTTTTCTACAAATGCAATCAATCAAATTGGCCTCCATCACTCAACCAACGCTAACGGTAACATTACCTAGGTCCTTATTGATATTATAAGATTAACGTACCTGCAGTAAAAACCAAGCATGTCCGATAAACATCCTCAGATTTATTTCGGCTTCAAGAACAAATGGGAATTACATTTCATGTGAACATCATCCTACAGTCCTTGTAGGAAGCGTCCATTGTTTTTCCAACCAACTTTTAACTTCCAACAAAATTACGTCTCACTGCAACGATGCGCTATCTAGTGGACAAACGACTACTTATCCCCAATACTGGAAATGCAGCCATGATGATGATGATGATGAATATTTATTTTGGCTTTCTTTTAATCCTACTGAATTTGTAATTATGTATCGGCCGTTCTAATACCGATAGTATGTGGGTGCCTGTGTGTGTGTGTGCATGTGTATATGTGTGCACCGCCATCTACAGGCCAATGAGTGTACAGTCACTAAATGTACACATAACCTAATTTTTTTTAGACCCCCCATTGATGAAATTCTACGAAACTTGGCATACCCCCAGAGAATGCCAGATCAATCATACACATAAAATTTGGTGCAGTTCTGAACATCTTAACTGAAGATAGGGGCGATTAAAGCAGAATGATATTGCATTTTCATTTTTTACCGGAGGGGGTGCAAATCACAAATGAGTGATTATGGGCCAGATTGATGTGGGCCCTTGAGACCAACATACCATAAAAGATTCTTCATCCTCGGTGCCACGGTTCAGGTAGTTATTTAGGAAAAACTGCTTTTTTTGCGGTTCGGGGGCCCAGCACGGGGGGGGGGGGGGGGGGGGGGGGGAGTGGCCCCCGGGGACGAAACAAAATTTTTCCGTAAAAGTCTAGTGGGGCTACATACCCACCAAATTTCATGTGCCCCGGTGGTTCGGTGTCCCGGGTATCGTTGACCAAAAATTCAGGAAGTAGATGACGGGGGAAAAAAAAAAAAAAAAACTTTGACAATCCCTATATGACCGCTTCGCTAGCTTCGCTAGCGGCGGTCATAATAACTAGCCTAGTATGGGACGGTTTCACTGCAGCAGGCCTAGTATTTTTAGGTCCGAAATGCAGTAGGATAAAAAGTAAGTAGCCTTCGGAGGTTGTGTGTGTCGAGCACAAAGGGCGTTCAAGATGAAGCCGGTTTGAGGCGTGTAGTTTTCATAAAAATGATGTGACTGATGACAAAATAATGACGCCTCGGTTTGTGAGTGTGACGTCTGAAGCTAGGTTTTGGACACACACCCACGTGACTGATTCAAAGATTGTGAATTAGGGAAATCTGAATCAGGCTGTGAATGGGGACATACAGAAATGCAATGTATTGCACACTTCTAATGTAATAAATAAGAAAATGAACATACAACATATTAAGGGCTCTATTTTGACGATCAAAAACACAGCGCAAAGCTTATTCTTATCCCAAGTCTTGCACCCAGGGGTGTGGCAGAAGGTGTGGTCTGGCGCATGATCCAAAAAACTCTATCTTACCACTGCCACTGACCAAGAAAAACGGAGGGTTCTCTGAGAATATGAGTGAGGTATCTCACTATGCATAGGAAGCGCCCTCTGGCATGGGCGTATATTAACGGTGGGACACTAAGGTCCTAATCAATATTTTAAGATGCAAAATTGTCCCCACCAATATTTTAGCGAACTTATTTGTGCTGCTCATGGCCTCATTCCGACAGCCAGCACAACAGTACAAGAAACGTCGTCATATGATTTGCTGAAAAACAGAGGGGGAGAGGGAAGGGTTATCTGAAATGCACGCTACAATAGGCCTACACGCACGGAGAGTGTCAAAGCACAGGCTACTTGTAGCCTACTTGTTTGCACCGGCAGTCAAGCAAGCGGGTGTGTCAACGACAACGGTAAGTTAGGGCAGTCTGCCAATACATAGCCTATCCCAAAAAAGGCCAGAGTAAAACATTGTGCTATTCCCTTTGCCCATCAGCATGTACATGTTTGCCCCTTTTGTGGTTTGTAGATCAGCTATGCCACCCAAAAATACGAAGCTTTTTCATTGCAGTCTAGGCAAAATAATTAGCCATACAAACTGGCAACTGGTGACCAGGCTTTCAAATGCGGATTTTACTGTGTAAAATAGCATTAGCTGTTAGGATATTACCCAGGATATTGTCACAGCTAACCTAGCTTCTGTAATCTTTCAACCAAAGTTAGGAGTCATGTTGAATAAGGGTGTGCTGCACGGACAGTCACATAGGCTATAAGTCACCATCACTGACTGTTGGGCTACCAATCTTGCAGTCGCAATAAACAATGGATCCGAGAAATTTTCCTGTTCTTATATTCTGTTTATGTAGGCTAATGTATTTGTGAATGTAGCCTGCACAATGCAAAGAAATAAAAGATAAACTGGTCCATACTCATAGAAATTAACATTGCGAAATGAACTTATCTGTTCTATGATCTCATCCCAGAAAGATTTTCTTTGACTTAGTTCGTTTTTTGAACATTTATTTTATCTAATGACAGCAAACATGATGAATTGAATCCACATATCCTTGCACTTCCGAAACTATTTTTCAGCGTTCACGTTCCTCTTAAAGTGACAGGCACTCAATTAGATTTACACACCAAATGTGATGATCTAGACAAGTGTAGCCTAATAATTTAAATATCAATATGATGTAATCAAATTACTAAATATGTTTAGCTATTAGTAATCATGCAGATAATAAAATACTATAAATAATTATCAATATACATTTATAATACAATATACATTCCAAAATATGAAAAAGGAACCTATGACAACCATCACTTTCTATGTGTGTGTGTGTGTGTGTGTGTGTGTGTGGAAGGTCAATCAAATTCTATGATTGCCACTGATGTGAATGATCTCACAAATCACACAAACCAAATCAAATTTAAAAAAAATCACAATAGTATCGAAATAGAGATTCTTCACTTGCTATAAGTATTGAAACAATAATGTTGGTATCGTGACAACAGGAGTTGTGGATGTGTCCCCACCAAAGCTGAGACCAAACCTACGCCCTTGCCCTCTGGACCAACCATGGAAGCACCTATTGCACCACGTCTGTCTATAGACAGACCAATTGCAGCCCAGGGGCGGAGCCCCTATGTCACCCCGTTATATTCGGCTGCGCAACCCTCTTCGCTCATTCTCTGGCATGCTTTCTCCCGTGCAGTAATGCAAAACGGGCGTATTGGTGAGATACCTCACTCATATTCTCAGAGAACCACAGTTATGTTAAGTAACTTTCCGTTCACTATGGGAAGATATAGACTCCCGTATTGCATGCCTTCCGAAGCAGGAAGAGTCTGATATGACGAGTTCTTAGGGTTCATTTCACTCGTCTGCAGTCCCCACACTAAGCACTGTATGCGCCAGAGTCGGTGCCGTTACATCCAGCCTATAATAACGAATAAATATGTCGGGGTTTTGTCCAGCAGCCCACTGCACATACGTCTTTAATAACAAAAATTCCTTGGAAAAATGCCCAAGAAGTGCCCATGCCCCAAGTAGAATGTGCTCTAAGTCGCTCGGGAGGCTGAATGCCCCTTCATACGGCAACTTAATTGCGTTGACAAGCCAGTGAGAGACATGTTGCCTTGAGATGGGTTTCCCTGTGTGAGGAGGTGCCC
Organism: Alosa sapidissima; assembly: GCF_018492685.1. NCBI lineage: Eukaryota > Metazoa > Chordata > Actinopteri > Clupeiformes > Clupeidae > Alosa > Alosa sapidissima. The sequence continues at coordinate 13,270,524 of NC_055963.1, forward strand.
ACGACACAAACAGCTGGTCACTTTTCCTAATAAGGGGCAGCCGTGGCCTACTGGTTAGTGCTTCGGACTTGTAACCGGAGGGTTGCCGGTTCGAACCCCGACCAGTAGGCACGGCTGAAGTGCCCTTGAGCAAGGCACCTAACCCCTCACTGCTCCCCGAGCGCCGCTGTTGTTGCAGACAGCTCACTGTGCCGGGATTAGTGTGTGCCGAGTGTGTTTCACTAATTCACGGATTGGGATAAATGCAGAGACCAAATTTCCCTCACGGGATCAAAAGAGTATATATACTTATACTAATATTTCTCGTTCTGTCTATGTACATTTTTAGTGCACGGACAGGGCACAAGCAATGCAGCCTCTGCTCCTCTGATGAGGAAAAAGGAGGAGAGTAAAAAGATCATAGCTCTATGGCCTTGCCAACATATGTCGAAACAATTACCTTTGGAATGAAAGCGGGGTTCAGTCTCAACATTACCGCTGTCAGATCCTTCGCTAAACTTCATGCACATCGTGTGAATCAAAAGTGCATGCAGCTCGCTCACTCTCTTTGCTGAGACTAAACTTGGGGATGGAGTTTCCATTCTCCGTGTGGCAAGTGGTAGGTTAGCTCTCTATAGAGACATGTCGACTACGCCATCTGAGGCCCTGCCCCTCAGAATATTCAATGAATTGGACTATAATTTGTAACCTGAAGCCCAACCAGGCAACACAGGTTCATGATCACAGGAAAACCAGAGGCATGGTTGCAAAAATAAACTGTCTTTGTCTTTATTTACATTCATTAAAAACATACAGGGAGTGGGTTCTCTCCAGACAGTCCGAACCTTTGCCACTAAGGCACTGACACAAATGGCCTACAAGGCCTGGACACACATGTATACACACATTTTAACTACTTTATTTATGTCCACAATACATAATAAATGTACATAAGGACATAAATATTACAGATACAGAACATTGCTAAGGCAAGATCCACCAATGTGGGTCTGATGACAATCTCTAACAGCAGATTTATGGATACACACAACACCTTCTTCTCCATATATGGCGACTTCCAATAATGGAGGATATTGAGCAGTATTTGGCAATTTGCTTTGCCCTTGCTTTCGTAAAGCCAACTATCCTGAGACCCCTAATGACAAGCCTATGCACGTGGCCCAGGCTGCCAAAGATAAGTACCAGATATTGACATTTGTAGCCAAGGCCAGTTATTTGCTGTACAAGAGGGTGGTATTTTACTAGCTTTGTTAAGTACAGTAAGCCTCCTCTAGACATGAATCAAAACAGCAACCTACTTCCAGGATGAACACATCCCTATCATGCTCATCAATGATTATAATATCAGGCCTAGTGGCATTTAAATCAGAGAACGCAGACATTGTAGAACACCTGGAAAACATTTGCTGTCAAACAACACAATTTACATGTATTGACACATTTGGAGAAAATAAGGATGATACCGACACACACCGTCACACACACATATACGCACAAACAGACCAGAATGTGCTCATTAGATTAACGGCTGAGGGAAAGCCAGGGACAGGACTGGAGCTTACCCAGGGCTGGAGAGTATATCAGAGGAGAGGGTCTAAGACACACCACACGTGAACATGTCAAACCAAATACTCACATGCATCACAGCAGGAAAAAGTGAAGGGACGCCACCACCTTGAGATAGCCCGCAACCCCAGTTGGCCTGCAGCTCCTTTCCAGCAAGAGAGAGAGATCACTGAATGAGCCACTAATTCTAATGCATACAAATATGCACTCACACTAGGGAGACAACTTATCTTATACAGCAAGGCCTAATGCTCTTTTTACACGTTGGCATGTCACAGGCTACTAGCTAGCCATGCATACTCCTCGGATTAATGTCCATTCACAATTGGAAACACACATTCAGTTCGAAACCAGTTTCCATTGACACTTGATATTGACCTAAAGTGTGTTGAAACATGATACCGAGTGTGAACGTATGTCTCATAGCTCACCTAGGCTTGTCCCCTGCACTCAGAAATCTGGCGCTAGTTAGCCAATGCTACCAACACAGTGTTTCGTTGTGGTGCCTCGGGCATCGGCCTAGCCATGCAAATAAATCACTGTTTTACACCATTTACGAGGCTCAAAGTAGCTCCATACTTCATTGGTAGACTTCCGAAGGCCTTGACATTTAAAACGAGACATAGAGAACTTTGAAAAAGAGCTGGTAGTTTATTTACAAGACGATTTATACAGACAGTACCTTAAGGAATTTTACCGTTCGACGCCATCTTAAGTCACGATAAGTCGAGCGACGAGTACGAACGAACAGGTATGATAAGGGATCAGATTCCAAAAATAATTCAGTGGAAATGCATGGATTCAGTTGCTTCCAGTAGCCTGTATAAATTAGAGATGCACCGATAGATCGGCTGGTGACCGGAATCGGCCGATTTTCACGTGATCGGCCATGACCGGCGACCGGCCGGTCAGTCTGAGACATGCCGATTTTATCCCGGTCAAATGCACTTGTGCGCCACAATTGTAACAACACCCAGCTGAGTTTGCAAAGTTTGAAGAAGCTAGCAAACAGGCCAACACTCAGGGCTGGATGTAGGACTACAAAGAAAGCGCTAATAGGCTACTGAGTTTTTCTATGCAGCAAACGCTGTGCTTTGCCATTGGCCTACTGCGTGGAATTTACTAAGCTGTCACTTCATTAGGCTACGTAAACATCGCTCATCACCGCCCGTCACTGCCGCTAATTGCATGTCCACAGCTGAACCACAAGCGCTGCTGAACGGAGATAACCGATTGCGACATTAAAAATAATCAAAGTTTAGCGATCATAGGCTACATAATAAGATGTCAACAAGCAGCAACATACAGTAGCCCTAGTAGTTCTACTCCACTTAAAAAAAAATACTCAGAACTATTTACTGCACGTAGACTAGGGCTATGCCTTAAAATACCCTAGTAGATTGAGAAGTGGATGTCGTGAAAGTGAACAAATGATAGCCTATTAGAAAGGCAAACAAACGTTAAAGTTGCTTTTGACATAGTAGCCTACAATGAAGAAAACTGATGCTCTGAATACTGAATCAGCCGTCTCTGAAAGTTTCTAGGCCTATAGCCTAATTGATGGATTTAACCGGAATTTGGATTTAATTTTTTCACCGCATTGCACTTAATCCATAATTTGATAACTGCAACTAAAGTTAGACTTGAAGAAGAATCTGTCTGCTCACCAGTTCCATTCTTTTAACAGCCATTTCATTATTGATAAGTTGATTACATGTCTATATTAACATGTTCTATCAAAGAAAAGATAGAAAATAACTATTTGTGTGTGTGCTGTAAAATGGTTAGAAGAAATGAAATCGGAATCGGCTAAAATCGGTATCGGCAGGTCAAACTCTATGAAAAATCGGAAATCGGTATCGGCCCAGAAAATTGCAATCGGTGCATCTCTAGTATAAATCGTCTTGTAAATAAACTACCAGTGCTTTTTCAAAGTTCTCTATGTTTCTTTTTTAATGTCAAGGCCTTCGGAAGTCTACCAATGAAGTATGGAGCTACTTTGAGCCTCGTAAATGGTGTAAAACAGTGATTTATTTGCATGGCTAGGCCGATGCCCGAGGCACCACAACGAAACACTGTGTTGGTAGCATTGAGTGCAGGGGACAAGCCGAGGTGAGCTATGAGACATACGTTCACACTCGGTATCATGTTTCAACACACTTTAGGTCAAAATCACACCGGAATTATCCTTTAACACACAGGGTGCTCAAGGTCACGTTGTCAGACATTATAACGCTGCACAAGAGCGTCCGGTGTACAGTTCTTCTCCCCTGTGGAATGCAAACATAGTAAACAAAAACAACAAACATGTAAGATCGACCAACACAACTTGGGTGCAGACAAAACAGCAGCATTCGGAACTTGGACCAAAGTAGCCTTGATGTTGCCGCTCCTTGTGTTACCGCCAAGCTCGATCAGATGAGGTCGGTTAGAGGCCCACGTTCTGCCACCCACAGCAGTCCAGGAATGTCACTGGATGCATGCACAGCGGGCAGGAGGCCAAAACAGCACAAGGGATCCCGCGGTGAAGGCAGGAGTCAGGTGGACGAACAACGGTATGCAGCTATGACGTCGGCTTTCAAATTAAAAGCTGAAGGTAATATAGCCACTCCTATGTGCTGATTGGCTCACCTCCGAATGCCAAGAGCCACTCCCAATGGCACTACCGGGCTAGAGAAGGGGCGTGGACCTTGTCCTGTTACATCCGTAAAGGGGGTTTCCCCTAGAGAGAAGGTCCGCCCTAACCTGACTCTCGCCAGATGAATTTCGTTCCGCCTAGCTTCACTCATCCATCTGGGACCAATCCATTGGAGTATTGCTTCAGAAGGCTGGGCCTAATCAAAAAATGCTTGCATATGATTGAATAAGCCACTTGTCCGTCATCTATTGACGTGCTACTTCAACCACTCACATCGAAGCCAACCCGTGACGCTGATAACAGTCTCACAGTCGCTTCTACGCTATGTCACATCTATGAAACTCCCGCCCTGCGTCCTGATTGGCTCTACCATACAATCTCGTGCTGAAATCACTCTCAATGGAAGAGGTCCCAGATGGATGTGAGTGAAGCTAGGCAGAGCTAAGCGGAACGAAATTCATCTGGCGAGAGTCAGGTTAGGTCCGCCCCGGGGTTCATGATTCCTGGAACGTGCGTTGCTCGTGGCGAGCTGATCCGGGTGCTGCTCCTAAGAATCAGCCTGCGCGCAAGCTTGTGAAGTTGAAGGGAGAGTGTCCCTCCCTGGCGATAAGCCACTACGGTTGTATTGTCTGTCCTGATTAGGACATGGCAACCGTGCAGGTATTGGAGAAAATGTTCTAGCGGTAGGAACCCTGCCAACAGTTCGAGAATATTGATGTGTTTGTCTTTAAACCATGTTGGCCATGTCCCGTTGGCAGATCTGCATTTGTGGACTGCAGCCCACCCTGTGAGGGATGCATCCGTCGTGACTACCTTTCTCTCGTACACAGGGGAGAGCCTGTTCTGAGTGTCTGCAGATTTTTCTACCAGTTGAGTGCGGTGAGGCATACCGGTGATATTTTCACTATGCGTCTGAGATGCCTCCGGGGGCATAATCGCAGGGACCCTACCCACCTTTGAAATTCCCTTATTCTCAACTCAGAGGAGTCAATGATTTCCAAAAATAATTACACATTTTGATTGGTCTAACCACATGACCGTTTTTAACTTTACCTCAGTCCAACTTAAATGAGCTCAGGCCCAGATAAAACGGTGGCATTTTTTGCATGGTAAAGTTTGCACTAGCATTGTGGATTGAGTATTAACTGTGCTCAAAGACAATGGTTATCGGAAGTTTTTTCTGAGCCCATACAATGATTTTCTTTACAGAAACATTAATGCAGTACCATCTGAGGTCCAAAAGACCACAGCCATCCAATATTAATGTTATGTTACTGCTGTGAAATTATTCCTCATTTTGTTGTCTTTATCATTCCTCGACTGAACACACCAATGTTGCCGATGCAAATTTTAATCCAACCAGTGGTGAAAAGTGCAAAGTGCTACCAAAGTGCAACATGTTTTCGGTCCCATTCAGACCATCATCAGTGCCCCTTTGTCTTTATCATTACACACCTTTTCCAGCATTCTTTTGCCTATGTCCCAACTTTTTTTTAAAAATGTGATCAAATTCAAACTGGATATATTTACTTTGAAATATTTTTCACATGTCCTTTTTGCAGCTAAATATGGGTTTACCAGATTTGCTGATTATCACATTCTGTGATTCTGATTTTTGGTTGTGTTTGTTTGGTGTGTTTATGGCCAGAAAGCAAAAAACAACAGCTGCAAGACATGGCCAGTGGTGGAGACATAACCCACCATCTCGTGTATCCATGTAATACTGACCCCCACAGGATAATTCATTGCACTACCTGAGTCACAGTCGCATACATTTGGATTCTGAGTGACTGGCTGAGTTACTCGAGTCTAAATAATTCACTAATGCCTATTACACAGATTTTCAAGATACATCTCGGTCTTGTCTTCTCTAAATAAGTTTGCAGTGCATGCTCACAGTGGTGGTTATCTGCATTATTTTCCATTTGTGTTGACAAACATGACTGAATATAAATCGTGCGCTATTACCGTACAGCCAAACTATTAGACAACAACTTTGAACGTATTTTGCTGAGCCAGATGCCATGGTGGCGAGCTAAAAATGCAACCCTGGGGGGTGTTGGGTCATTTGACAGGCTAAATTGCTACTTTGTTAGGCTATTGAGTGCGTTCCCGTGGAGAGGAGGAGGATGAACCGTGAAACTAGGAACGAATTGTTTAACTGGCTCGACTCAGCGTGGCATATGGTGCCGCTTGCCAACTACATGCTGACACCAACAAATTGTCGATTTCATACCAATTTTCAGGTAGCTATACAACACATTTACCACACACGTAGGTCTCGCCAAGCTCCTCTCCCAGAACAGCCTCAGGTAGCTTCCACCTGCGTGATTTCATGATACTCACGTCCACTTTTTACGCATGTAGCCTATTTATTTATTGACATTTTTGTTATTTTGATTATCTTGTGCTATTTTATGCTGTTGGCTTAAAATCATTCATCATCAAGTACCATTGACGGGCTGTGCTTTTAGCAAGATGCAAGCACTTGCAACGAATTTCCAGACGATGTTGCCTTGGAGAAAATAGGCCTACATAGTCTTATTTCACTTAAATGACCATTCTTTTACTTTGCCATACATCTGGTGCCTGCCATGAAAGCTGTGCCTTGCCTCTTTGTACATTGAACTATAGGCACCAGCAAGCACATTCAGTCTTAGGCAGTGGGCATATTTCTGGACCCCAAAAATATGGAGCGAGGCAAATTGGAGGCACGCCTCCTGGCTTTTGAGATGTACACTCCAATTTTCCACTTTGGGGTATAAAAGAAATGCCATGGGAAACCTGCTACGGCAGTTGCACACAAATAGGGTTATTCTCCTGCAAAGCTCGCAGTATCGTTGAATGATTTTGAGTTAACCTGGAATTAAGAAAAGTCACCTCGTCACACTGGTGTAACAGGTGTGACTCTTGTCTGCTAGAATGCCGAAATGTAAATATAATCTGTAAACGCCTATTTATCATGTATTTGTAGTGAGCCCTTGATTTAGAAGTCAGCCAGTGGAATTAACATATAACCAATGAACCGGAGTCTTTTGCATAGAAGCTTATCTTTGAAAAATCAACATTTTACCAGATTGCAGCCATACTGAATATAACATTCTAAACATTCTGAAAGTGCACAACTCTGGTGGAAGGATATCCGATGTTTTCTAAATTTCTTTCCATCTAGTCCACTGCTGTTGGTCCACTGCAACCAAAGTTGTAGGCAAAAAGATGGTGTACAAAAGTAGCTATTTCATTCTTATACAAATGCTTTTTAGGTTGCGCGGGGTAAATGGCAGATGTTTTGCAATTCAAGGCGCATCAATGCTCAAGCGCATTGCTTGTGAGACAATGCAAAGGCTCTTCTTTTGTAAGGCTCTTGTGTCTCTCAGTGAAGTGGGCAACAAAAGATCCATCCTTCAGCCACTTATAAAGTTACTTTCCTCGAGTTCATTTCGGGCCTTGAGAAAACTCAAAGCGATGTTAATGTGGACCTTTGAGCCTTTCAGCTCGTAACCCCTCTGCACATAGCCAAACACGGTCCATTGTGCGCCCGGACATCAGTAAAGACCCTTAAATAAGCAGTGGACTAGTCTATAGAAATTCATGATAGAACATGTTTGATCAGGGCTGTGGCAACAGGGCCGTCGCGTGGCTTTACCTCTGCTGTAATAAATTTAAAAAGTAAGACAGGTAGGCCTAGTTATTGAGTAAACCTTAAAATCATATATGCGAATCTTTCTCATCACAGGCTCTAACCATGTCTGGCTTTTTGTTTGCGCCACCGAATAGTTCTGAGGCGGTTCTCCGATTTGTTTCGCTCTCGGGTGACCTATTCTCTCTCACCCTATTAGTTGCGTCTTTCAGAGAACCGTCTCCTCGTGAACTAGTCTATATAGCTTGCCTTTCACACAGCTTAAACGTGGTTTTCTTAAATATTCTTTGGGATTTGTTTTAAACTTTTTTTACTGTACCTCCTGCTACAACAAAATGTCTTCCATCAACTGAACTGAATTCGAACTTATTGACGCATCCTTTTACCATACGGCTTACACCTTTTTATTATATAGCCTACTACACTGGCAGTCTTTCCGCGCGCGGTTTACTCCACATGATCCATGTTCACCTGCCCGTTGTTAGCGCCATTCACGTGGTAATATGTACCAGATTTGTTCTGAGTAAAAAGAAGAAGTTTATTGCAGGTAATTATATAATTGCCTCACTAATTGTTGTTAACAAGTCATAGAATAACCTAATTATTACAGCACCCCATTCTGAATCTCCTTAGCTGAGCATCCATAACAAAGGCGCACTGAAGTTAATGAGTTACCCAAGGAGACGAAAGTGAAAATGGAAAGAAAAGACCCGCAAGGCTTTTGATAAACATACTCTCCACTTGTTTTTAGTTGCGCGTAATTGTCATGTCAATTGTCTTAGCTCCTTTAGCCCCTGGTACTTGTGTAAATGAAGGTTATTTGAATAAAGAGGAAATACATTAAGGTCATACGACGAAAAACGACTCTGGAATATATATTTCTATCACTATGCCTCAGACATCTTTTAAGAGAATTAGCTAGTTTTAAACAGAAAGAAACGTAATTTAGTTAAATGACAGAAACATCATGCAACATTAAGGGTACATTTGTAGTGTTTAGAAGTCTCTACATGCTGAAAGCACACAGGCTAACACGGAACGTGTTACATTTGAGCGTGAAAACGGGTTCATAATGCCAACAACAAAAGAGGCAGCAGCTTTCACACACTCCTGGACCTCTGTCCGATTTCATACTGTGAAATTCTGTGTTGCACCAATTATGCGGTGCATTACATGCAATTTTGGATAAAGTAGAAGCATATAAAAGGCAACGTGGAATAGCCTTATTAGCGTGCCATGTTAACAAATCTGCATGCTTAATTGGAACAGAGCTATATGAGCTTCTTTTCTCCAAACATGAGCAATATACAAGGAATTTATATAAAAACAGTTTATTCAAACTGATATAACCACCAACTGACAATTAGTTCACAAATAATCCTGTGATTGTCCCGCTTATTTGTGCGTTGGAGACCAAGCTGTGGAGCTGTTATTTATTGCGATCATTTAAACTTCTTTTGACAGCAGCTTTGAATCTTTTGAAGTTTGCCAGTTCGCTTTGAAATATTCAGACGTAAGCTACGTAAAATCTGAGTTATTCTAGTCAACGAACACATTTGCCAATACTTGTGTATTTGTTTACCTGTTCACATGTACATTCACGTTTATATATTCGTTACCAAATAATCTACCATGTTTGTCACCTTAAACTATATAACGTTTTTGACATAGCATTGGTTAAATAGAAGCTACAATATTTAGATACCAATCCTCCACTCTCTCAAGGGTTCCCCTTTCGACTTAGCAGTTCCCAACAATGAGGCTTAGGGCATCAAAAGGCCTAGACCTTTGATTTGCCTATTTTGTGTGAGTTACATAAAAGGGCAGAAGAATGGATCAGTGACCAGCCTTTGCACATATATACTGAGGGCCTTTTCTTTCCAATGTGGACTCCTCAGTGAACACTCTCAGATGTAAATGCGGGAGCCACTCGCGCTCTCTTTTCCACACCATTTGCGCGGCAAGCCACGGCCCCTATCTAAACAGTCTCATTGTGTGTTTTCCAGCTCCAGTCTGAGCAACTTTAAACGTGGCCCATGGAACGACATCCAGCTTGTCGCGTGTCCACTCTCTAATGTACATAACAAATGGATCGTCATGCCCTTCTTAAATGTCCCAACTGTACATAGTGGCTTGGTGTTGCATATTTTTAGAAAGCAAATCCATTTCCAGGTGTAGCTTTTGATATTCAGAACAAGTAAGCGCTTCAAGTTTAAGTGACTCTTCAGCTGAATGGTCTCTCATACCAGCAACAGATTTGGACGTATCACTTATTTGTCCTTATTGAGACATTTGTTGGAATACCCACAGCACATACTTCTATGGTGGCCATTTGCTAGGACTTTCCCAGGGCAGAGTCTTTTGATAGAAAAGTGTGGAAAATCGAGAAGTAAGGGCCCCAAAAAGAGGCGTTCCGTCGATTCTCTTCGGTCCGCGCTCGACCTGCCGGGTATAGCATAGACTGGCCTATATTTGATTTGGAAGGATTAAAGAACTACATTTCTATGTCTGCATTTTTCGACATTCACATTTACTATTAAATAAAGTTTAATGTGATATAGTTATGTGGATGAAGTAGGCCTATATAATCCGCATGTTTATACGAATGGTGGGAATATCAAGTGACAACGTGGGACCATATCCTGGCTCTTATTGCCAGAAAATCGCAAGGCTGTGACTACAAGTGCGAAATTACCACGGTGCTGCCTTCGGGCCTGTGGCGTGAAACCTAAAAAGAAAAGAATGAATAGGCAAGGCTGGTACAAGCCCCGCAACGGAGAAACGGGCTATTTGTAGCATTATGTCCCATTTTATGGATATTCTGTACGCTTCCCTTTGCCCTGTACAATATCACCTCACACGTCGATCTATAGTTTTGCATGTAGGCCTAGTCGCAAATTCCAAAGACTTTTCTACGACACAAATTGTTTTGATGATTGTATTCGACACAATGAGTTATTTTTATTCGCAACGGACAATCTCACTAAATCCAACACACGAGTGGCCTGCCTTAGCCTTCTCTCTCCAATTGATCTATTTCCACAAATAAATGTAGAAAGAAGCAGCTACAATGCAAGGATAGGCTGATAAATGAAGTCCATTACTGTAACATGTTAGAGACAACGGGAAATAAATGTGTATTTAGACTTATGTTAAATGTTGCAGGCACCAAACTCCAGAGACAAAACATCTGACATTCAAATACACATGTGTTAATGTGAAAACTGTTCTGTTCACTTTTGATGTTTAAGGTTAAAAGTTTCTATCAAGAATTAAAAACAAGTGTCGTTGTTCTCTGTGTGACGCACCCCGCATTGAAATGTAAAGTGACTCTCACTATAAATACTCCAGCGAGACCGCATTCCTCCACTCTCAACGAGGACTAGTCAGAGCGCGCATTCGTCTTCACATACAGAACATTTTGACCTTTGTCATGGTTGCTGCAGCAGACTCAGAGAAGACCAAAGTCTTCAGTGGGAAGAAGGTGGGCATGCTCACATTGTTAAATGTTAAATTAAATCTTATTTTTTACACGACCCGATTATAGGCCTATGCAATTTCCTAATGTTTTTCCCCCCCTATTTGTATTTCCAGGTTTCCAAGCCACTGATGGAGAAAAAGCGAAGAGCTCGTATCAACAAATGTCTTGATCAGTTGAAGACCTTGTTGGAAACCTGCTACTCAAACAACGTACGTGTATAATGCTGACTGAATAGAAAAAGTCTTATTTGTTGATGTCAATTTCACTAAGTTAACAGTGGCTTGGCTTCTCTTTATAGATTCGTAAACGGAAGCTTGAAAAGGCCGACATACTGGAACTTACGGTCCGGCATCTGAGACATTTGCAGAAAAATCGCAGTGGTAAGTTTATTTTTTTTAAGAAAATTATATGTGTGTCCAAAACTTTCCCTTTTAAGAGAGCACTTATTTCTGCTTTACAAAATGCACTTAGTGACACTTAAAGTGCATGCAATCGACTAAATTGACAAAAAAATATCTTTATTCAGCAGGTTCCCCTATGCACACCGACTTTACCGAGTACCAAGCAGGGTTTCGTAGTTGCCTGGCTGGAGTGAATCAGTATTTGTTGGTAGCAGACATGGGCGGGAGCAACCGATCCGACATGCTGGCGCAACTCTCTAGCCGTCTTCTTCGCGCAGATGCGCGCAATGAAGATTTCAGCACCACGGACAGCGACTCGAGGAATCGCCAGTCAGCAGATCTTGGCGCGCAAAGACTGTCGCCAAATATGGCTCTGCGAGCGAATCATATAGTCGTGTCAAGCTGTGTTAGAGGTGCGGCAACCATCAGAAGTCATGGAAACGCAGTGAAAACGACAGAGTTACCAGGCAAAGACACTTTTCCTGGAGCCTGCCCGGTTGGAGTGACTGCTGCGAAACAACACAAGGGAAACTGCACTGCTGGTTATTTGTCCAGAGGCAGTAGCCCCACTGATGGACAGCATATTGATAAATACGTCATGCCCCCCTCTGACTCCTACTGGCGGCCCTGGTGACACATTTAGTACAGTATTTGATTAAATACACAGATAGGTTATTTTAGATTGTATAGATTGTCTATAGAACTATTTAATTACATAATTTGCACAAAGTAGATTCTATAATACACAACGCACTGTACTTTTGTATGCCCTTTCTATTTTTTTTAAATAAAATACTGAAATGTTGAATCTCTCTGAATCTCAATCGTGATTGATCACCTTGCTCCTCAGCATGATTGCCACCATCTCAAGCACAGTCTGTGTTTTATGTTGTTATAGAAGTATTGCGAACAGTAGACTATCTATCAACCACCCTGAAGTGTTGTGTTTTCCAAAATGACTGGAGTGACTGGCCGCTGAACCTCCGTAGCAAGAGTGTGATGACTGATGAATAGTTCATGATCCAGTAACTTATTCACTATTGCCCCATATAGATTAGACCACAGGACTTAATTATAACTGCATTTGCGAAGGTCTGGCATATGAGCAATTTCAACAATGAAGCTGAGAGGAAAAGCCAAAAACGTTCTAGTTTTCTGTTGGATACGGTGGGACGATATGTAAGGAAGTAAGTGCTTCTGTCACAACAGTGTCCACGTTGTAATATTTTGTCAAATAAAATAATCTATCAGTAGTAGTTCCTAGGGTTACGCACTAGCCTACGCAGTTCTGTGGGAGATTCTACAGCATACGTCCAAAGGAGTTAAGTGAGCGGTTGGAGACCGATCGTGCGCAAAAAAAGCTTTCATTCTGAAACCTGCATGCCGAATGCTTGTGAGAAAATACACTACCAGTAAAAGTCTAGGGTCACTTAGACATTTCTATTCCACACCATACAAGCTGAGATCAGTTGCATTGTTTTTTTTTTATCAGGGCAGCAGTTTTCAGATTACATTATGTGCTTACATAATTGCAAAAGGGTTCTCGACTGTTGTAGAAAGAAATGGCTGATCTTTAATTCAATATCTACATTGGCCATTATCAGCAACCATTCATCCAATGTTCCAAAGGCACATTCTGTTTACTAATCTGATATAATTTTAAAAGGCTAACTGAGAAAACATTGGAGAACCCTTTTGCAATTATGTAAGCACATAATGTAATCTGAAAACTGCTGCCTTGATTTTATTTTTAAAAAATGCAACTGATCTCAGCTGGTATTCTGTATATAATGGAGTGGAATGGAAATGTCTAAGTGACCTCAAACTTTTGACCGGTACTGTACATTCACCGAATGCTGATGCTGACTATTACAACTTTTCTGTCATCACCATTGAACATCAAACCTCGTTGAGACGAATACATCAATTTCCCTAACCTTTACCATTTTGCCCTTGGCGTATCTGGAGTTAGTCCACCCCAAAGAGAGTAGGCCCGGCCTACAGAATGCATGAATATGGAATAGACTACGTTTGAGTTAGTATTTCCTCAGTATTTCTTTACTTTTCCTTTACGTTTTATTCCCTTATTCTAATGGTCAAATTCGAAAATGTATCCTTTGGGGCTTTACAATCAATCCCTGACTGAAGGCAAGTGTTAAAATCACTTGAGAGTTTCTCTTCAGTTGTGGAGGCCCGTCGACTTTGCCTTATTACACTCGAAAGAAGACCGTTTTAAGACAAATGTGCACATGTAAGCCTGAATGGATTGGTACACAGTCATTTCCAGAAAACGCAGGAAATAGTTTTAACATCGTAAATGGTGACATTGGAGTATATGGCTTAAAAATTAGCCTATTCATTATTATTATTGTTGCAACTTGAACACAGCTTTAGATGTCTTACTGTTATCTTCAGTGAATTTGGAAAAGACAGGTTGTAGTATTCAAGGATTGTTACTTGTGTCATAAAATCAGCTGCTTTTTGGTGGGAGTAGAGGATGGCACCTTGCGGCGAGGAGAATTGGTGACACGCCCTTGCCTTTTCACGGCGCATTCAGGAGTGCGGCGCGCTGGGGGTGGTGAAAGGGAGTGTGGACCAGCCAAGGATGAGGGTGCCTCTCGAGCTATGCGAGCCAACTCGGAAGATCCTGTTTCAGTTTTTTAATGTGCTAAACGCGTCCCTTTGCCCTCCTCTACTTCCGAGACAAACCGTGGGGTTTTGACTCGTGAGCAAAGCCCCCCTGAATATTCAGCGGTCCGCCTTTTGGCCGTACAAGGAAGGACAGATCGCTTTATTGACGCTGTTAAATGGAATCGTCAAAGTAACCTCGTTCTCAGTGACAGTAACTTGCATTATAAATGGTGCATACTTTTGTTGTAGGCTGTCTTCCCCAACTTGTAGTTTGTAAATGCATTGAATACCACGCTGCCAAGTACGCACTCACTGAAACGTTCAACCAATTCCTATTAACTCTTAGCGTTGTTTAAGTATCCATCTAAGGGGGAGCCACAATAGCAGCGCAGCAGAGTTGAAAAGACAAGAAAAGGAGAAGAGTATCAAATTTGCATTAGACTGTGTCCAGTGGAGCGCTCTTAAAGCCAGACTTGCCTCGCTGCAAAAATGTGCCAGTGTTCGTCGGTACTCGTCTTATGAGTTCAGAACAATGGACCAAGCCAGTCAGTAAGTGCCATTTAGCTTCTTAGACTGCACTTACAGGTTTTATTGGTTCTGTCCAACAGGTGTGCAGGGTGACCATCATGATCACGACGATAAAGAAGGCACCCTAAACCGTCTTTTGTGTGCGTCAAAAACGCCACACCAACGTTATGAGAGACAATTCTCTCTTTTTTCTGCGATATGGTAGAAAACATATTGTTAAATAAGGGCAATAAAGAGTCAAGATGTCTTGAAAGATTTATTTTATTTTTCTAACCTTACATATTTTTTAGGCAGTATTTCAAAAAGTGTTAGCATCGTTAAAAATGAGAAGCGAGTGTTTTCATAAACGGTTGATGTAGCCTACACATTTTCTTGATGAACACTTCTCTCAGAATTAGGCAGAACGCCAGGGTTTCCATTGACAAACGCAAACACTTCAAACAATTCAACAAAAGTCGTGTTTCTCTTCATGTAAATGTAATTACTTCAAGCAAAGTCATAATATCAGCAACATAACATCAAACATCGTCCATTAGTTTGACAAAGTATTTAGAACCGAGGATATGTTACAAAATTACGCTCTGATATTTTTTTAACAAAACAAACGAAACGAGTTCTATTTTTCAAATCATAAATAACGTTAAACGTATTGATTTTTTTTTTTAAAAATAGAAGTGTTTATAGATGTGCATTATGTAATCAAAGTGTGGTGCACGGAAAAATGTAAACTAGAACGCACAGATCTCACAAAATCTCAGACCTCCGCTGGGAAAAAACGATATGGCCAAATGTTTCATTTAACATGTCAAAGTGCTTAACAAAATCTGACCGTGTTACATAATTGTATCATTATTTGAACAATGTCAAGAATAAAGAAGAAGTATCTCCACAAACAACATAAGGCTACTAAAAATCATTCTGGGTACTTTTCAAGTTGCAGGCAATATTGATTTTGTAGCTCTTCCTTATTTCGTCTTGGTGAATCATTGTCTAGCCCAAACAGAATATCATTGTAAATACATTCATTTAACGATAATACCCATTATTCTGGTAGATTACTTGACTTATTATCTAAATCTTGGCAAAATGTTGCATTGGCTATAATATTGCCCGGTATAGTCCTAAATGTTTGAAAAGATTTGGTCATTGTTACAGAATCAGAATGAGAAGACTCGCTGGCTAGTCACTCGCTGGCGCACTGGCTAGTCAACATGGCAGATGCCTGGCAGATTGTGGAATCCAAAAGCAAATCTTCAATGGCCGAAAGATCAGCTCAACTCAGCTGCACTTGCATGGAGCACCATTGGCGAGTTTCACAACAGTATTTGGCAAAGTGTAGCCTATATGCACACCCGTGCATGCTGGCAGCTAATGCTCAGCTAGGAGTCTGAACTCCCAACTCTTAATTAACAGTATTTAAAATGGACATCAGGGAATCCTAACATCCTGAATAAAGGAATCAGAATAGCAATACACAATGCCATCAGATGAAAATGCACATCTTTGACTCTTACATACAAGATATTTTAATATAGCAGAAAGCCATTTGATTGTGACCTGAAATATCTGGGCAAGTCTCAATAATAAAAACATTTACTGTAGGAAAATTATTATATTAATAATATACCTTGTCCTCTTCATAGTCAATTAAGTCCAATTAAGTTGCCCCTAGTTTCAGACACACAGTAGACTCTGTGGGTGCTTCTGACTTTTTCCTTCTCCTCTGAACATCAAAGGCCAAATCATAGTGAAGTTATGTATGTGCAATCTGAAAGTCCTTATCGACAATCCAGTACCAGCAAGGTCTACTTTAAACATCAGTACAAGAGGGAAATAATTTAGTATTAAATAATTACAACACATTTACACTTTTCATTTGACAGTATGACCCAACATATAAGGGATGAGAAAGAAGTCAACAAGGGCAATCTGGAACCTTAAACAATTATGGGCAGTTGTTTTCTGCAACACTTTGCAGAAAGAAGAAGAAACATTTTGAACACTTTAAAACTGAAGCACTATGTGAGAAAACACATTTCATTTATTCAATTATCAAAATAATAACACCGCACTGCCATGAAGCAAGATCTCCCTGTCCAAAATAGACAAACAGCCAAGAGAGAGGAACCGTGGCCCAGTAAACATGACGTGTAAACTGAGAGAGAAAAAAGAAAAAGTCAATGAATAGTTGACTGCCCAGAATCTTCTCCATAAACCTCTATTCCATCTTTATACTGAGCGTCCTCTTTAAAAGAATGAAAGTAAATGTCTAAATGACACACACAAAGCACTAAGGTCAGCACTGCTTGACTCCTTTTTGGACCTGACTGATGTTTCAGAGACCCCGGAGTGTAGCCTGCTGATTCTGTGACACAGGTGAAACTCTGTAAACTCTGTTTGTCCTCTTTGCCCTATCGTCTCTCCACTGTGCTCGTAATACAAAAACATTCCACTTGAATCAGAACAGCAGGTATTAATCAAAGCAATAATAGTCAAAGTAATAAGAACAGCAACAGTGAAAAGCTTGACACGGGCGCTTAAGTGGCGGAGCCGACCGAGTCGGAGTGGAAGGTGACGTATCCCGACGAGGAGGCCGAGGGAGAGCTTATAAAACTATTTGTGCTTCCTTTGCTCTCCATTTTCATGAGGAGTTTCTGCTCGGCCTCCCAGCCGCCCCCACTGCCCCCGCTGCCCTCTCCAGGGCCGGTCCTGTGCCTCTGGCTGGGGGAGGCGGGCGGCTGCTCGTGTCCGTGAGGGCCCGCGTCCTGGCTGGCCACGCACTTTGTTGTGTCTCTCGAGGAGCAGCCCTTCCCCGAGCCGCAGGTCCCCGTGCCGCCCGAGCATCCGGCGCTTCCGTTCCCTGCGCCGCTTGAGGTGCCGCTGACGGAGCTCTCCATTCTGCTGCCCCGGCGGCTACCACCGCCCCCTCCCCCTCCCCCTCCGGTGCCTCGTCCGGCGTGGTCCTGGGGCAGCTCGGTGAGAGCGCAGCCCCTGCCGTGGTCCGAGAGGCGGCGCAGCGCTTGCGGCTCGCGCTCAAAGTTGGTGAGGGGGAAGTGCGGGTAGAGGACAACGGCGTGCTGACCGGCCCCACCGCCACTCCCGTGCGGCGCCAGCACCTCGAACGCCTGCGGCAGCAGCGAGACGGCCGAGGCGCGGCGGTGCGGGCTCTTCATGGGGCTGGCCAGCGGCGTCTCGTCGATGAAGCTGATGACCTCGTCGCGCCCGAAGCACTTGAGGAAGTCAGCCTCGTGGTGCCGGTCGCCGCACATGCCCGCGACGGCAGCGCCGCCGCCGCCGCCACCGCTGGACAGCACGGCCACCCTTGGCAGGCCGCGGAGCGCGTAGCCGCTGTCCTCGGAGCGCCGGCGCTTGCGGTAGGGGCCGCCCTCCTCATGGTAGGAGACCAGGCTGCCCCTCCGGCGGTCGTGGTGGCGCGACGAGCTGTACTGCTGGATCCCAATGATGTCCTCTGTGGAGCCCCAACGGTGCAGGTAGGAGGGGATCTGGCCGCTGGTCCACATGTCGGTTTCGTCGTGGGAGTATCTTCTTGTAGGGGGCACCTGCCGCAAAAAAAGAAAGGAACGTCTTATCAGCATTCACTCAGAACGCATGGGAGACATGTTAAAGCAAAGAATGACAACACTGTCTCACAAAGACATACAGGCTTCTGGGGAGAATTTGTAAGGCTATGGAAATTACAGTGGGTTCATTAATGACATACAAAGGGAAAGCTTTACCCAACTGATCACTTTTACCCTTTGACGTGTTTAACTGTCTGTGCTCTTCTGTGTGTATTTGACAAACATGTTTATCATTGTGTTCTGTTTAACTAATGTTAATGGTTAATTACATTGTCATCACTTTTTCAATGAGAACAATCCATTACACAACTCACAAAACCAAAACTAAGAAAAGTTTTTTAAATTTTTTTATTTGGGGCACTATCAGAACTTAAGACACATCCACAAGTTCATACTCACATTCCACATTGTTCTGAGAACTAAGCAGGAAAGACGTAATGTCAGTTTTGTTTTAGTTATCAATCCACTGTCTCATACAGCTAGCATCCCAAAGCATACATCACAAGGCCCACAGCACCAGAGCGCCCCATTGTGCAGCAATCTTTTCTCAGTGCATGGTTGGGGGGGGGGGGGGGGGGGGCAGCAGACTATACAGAGGCCTGGAGTGTGAGTGTGCGCTTTGACCAGCAGGGGGAGGCAGAGCATTAGCATTGGATGAGAGAGAAAGGGGAGGGGGAGAGAAGGGGAGGAGCAGGAGTGATGAGGTACAATAGCAACGCCTCACCAGGATGCAGAGATCAAATGCTGGATCAAAGCCAGCAGGACTTTAAACAGGCCGATCGCGGGAAATGGCATAACTCCCGGACCCATGTGGAGGGTGCATTTTTATGTGGCAAAAAACTGATGGTATGAATCAGCTTTAGGGGTAATGCACGAGCAGTGGGACTACTAGAATTAGTAGAGGCTCTGCTTCTGCTAGTAATGCACAAGCAGGATCCCTTCCCATCTCCAAAATAAGCCGGGGCCCTGAAATATCAAACTACAGTCCATGGCCACACGACTACATTTTGAGAGTGTGAGGAATTCATCTTGGGAGACCAGGGCCCAATTTGACAAAACAACGCGTGATTTAGTGAGTGGCTGGAGGCTGGCCCTGACGTGCCGTTCTGTATATCTGCTGCGGTGGGTCGGGCATGAGAGGTGGCATTCGGGCATTACTCAACTCTACGCAATGCAGGAGGATGAGGTGGGCATACAGTTGGATGGTTTTGTAGCGGATCAGTGCATCAGCATTTTATTGCAGAATGTCATTGCAGCGGCACTCGACTGTTCAGCCCCAAGGGAAGGGGAGCTGTTGTCGTCTGGCGATTACAAACAACTGGCAAGTGCTCAATTTGGGTCACATTTTGCAATGAAAAGGCACAGAGATGGCACTGTGATGGATGTCTGGATGTGGAAAAGAGAGCTGAAGAGGAAGGGAGGAGGGAGAGGGGGTGGGGTGGGATTGTCTTAGGAATTGGGTTCTCTATTTTCCGGCCACGCTCTCAGCGTCCAGCCGTCGAGCACTGTGTGTGTCCAGCCGCCGTCCGTCCGGCAAATCTATTTTAGAAGAATCCTGACAAATTAGTGTCAGGACAAACACGGTTTAACGTGTGGCAAATGAGGTTAGACGGGCCACCAGTGCTCGAAGACTGTATGCTCAGAGACGACTGCTGGGATCTCAAGGTGAAAGAGGAGCATTTTACAGCTCTACTGCTAACTGGCTTTCATGTGAGGGGGCCACAATGAGACTTGGGTTTCTACGGATGATGGGTTTTCTGTTCCAGTGCCTTGTCCTAAGCTAGGCTGCTGAAACAGTTTCTTACTTAGTCACACGAACAGCTTGCAGAGGCACTTTCTAAATGTACGTCTTGGAGAAGAAAGAAAAAAAAAATGTTGTCAGGTAAGGTTCCTGTAGCCCAGTGGAGCATGCATGGCTCTAACAGTGAGTTCAGCCCCCCGAGAGTAACGCACACAAGATTTCAAAACGTTAGTGTCTGTACCACTGCCAGTTAGATAAAGGTGTTTGTTAGGTAGAAATTTAAAAGCGAGTGCAAACGCGAGAAATGACTCTCTAATTGGTGTTCTGAAGCGCTTGAAAGGCTGTGGGAGTTAAGCTTTGGTGCAAGCAGCAGGTAGCTTTGTCACACGTGGTTCTGCTCAGAGAGAGATAAGGAGTATGTGTCTGAAGATGAGGTGAGCATGGGCTTTGTTGGTCTTGTTTGCCAAACATTAGTCAGCCAGACTATTGTTTTGATTCATACGTCTCTAACGTCATGTCTGGATATGTCAAACAGCGTGTGAGTAATAGTTTTTAGAGATTTTTTCCCCTCTGAAACGGGGAAAAAAAAGTTTCCTGAAGGGAAAAGACAATCATGTAACAACTCTCATGGAGAGGGCCTGCAGCATGCACAACTGAGAAAATCTTCATATGTAGGTTCACCATACGAAGGTTCACTGCAAAGTATATCAATTTTATGAAATAAAAATAAAATTAATGGAAATATACCTGCAAGTACTGCATTTTATCTTCCTGTTGTTCCCTCAATGGATAACCCTGGGGCACACCCCTTTCTAAGGTTGAGAATTCGTACATGGCAATACGGTCTATCGTCATGATATCGGGCCCCGGGCTATAGTCATACGGTCTGTCATAAATTAAATCCGGATGAAAGGCTCCATCCTGGCTGTTTTCTGCGAATGCAGAAAGCATATATATCAGAATTCAAAACGAAATGGACTCAGATACACAGACAGACAGACAGACAGATAAAAAAAGGAATAGATCAAAAAGACAAGATCATCTTCTTATTTTCCATGTCTCTTCTTTGATGATTTCTGAACTGAAATTTGGTGTTAGGGAAGCTTTTGTTTAGGTGAAGACAAATCAATCAATATTGATGTCAGTATATGGCCAGTATTTTTCAGGTTCATTCTGGAAAAAAAAAATCTGTCTGAAAATCTTAGCTGCTGGCCATGGGCACATGGGTGATGCTGTACACCTGAGTGCAGAACAAAACAAAACAAATCAAAAATCAAAAGAAAACACCTACCCTCTCTGGAGAAAAGGTGGCACCTATGGTGAGGCATAATAAGACGTGCCTCTAAAACAAAACAATAATGTTAAATAATTTTACATTCGTTTTTTTTTATCGTTTGGGTCTGTGTTGACCCGTAGGGTTTAACTGGGCAGGTTTTAGTGTGGACTTTGAGGCATGAGCCTTTGAAGTACAGTGTAAAATGCTGATCTTGTGTCAGGCGTGGCCAGTTGCAAGATGAGAGATGAGATTAGCACAGGCATTAGCTTAGCATGCAGGTCAGTAGCTTTTGGAGAACAAGAAACAACCCTTATACATACAACTCAGCTGGGTTATACAAGGCAACCCTTCTGCAAAGAAGAGTAGAGAACTGGTAACATTAACAGCACAAATCGACACTATCACACACTAACCCCGCCCCAGCCCCCAAAAACACACACACACACTCACACATAAAAAGCACTATCACCCACAGTTCTTTTTAATGTACTAAGAATTACTGCTACATACTGCATCACAGCACAAATACCAACACACTTGGCAAGAGGGAAGGATGTCTAAGTTTTGGATAGTGTTTTAATTGGCCCTATCCTGTCAGACTAAAGCCTGACTTTCAGCCAAATTTAGACAGATTTATGATCAGGGGGACAGCCGGTCTTACGATGAGAGAGAAAATAATAATTTAACGACTGGTCAGTGCTCTTAAGGAGATAACACTTTAATTATGACAGTTATTACATAACAGGAAGACACTTTACATTAAACGATACCTTGTGTTGCGAAAATGTGAAATGTGTCGTACAGCCCATATTGTTACAGATCCAGCCATGCAGAGAGTACTGTGATCAGCTGCTACTAACGAGAATCGTTTGTGATCATTTGTGGCGCCTTTCTATAGAGCTCCTTAGTATTGTCCCCGGAGCCCATGATAAACAGCTGTGACAGCATTCAATCTTTTTTTAGCTGACTACCTTTCCAGATGGAGAAGTAGGTCACATGATAAATCCAATGAGTCTCTCTCACGCTCTGCCTTCCATAATCATCATTGGTCCACCCTGGGAGATTAGGTCTGACACATTTCAAGCCAGGGAGGGGAAAAAAAAAGGCTCACTACCTAATTCAAATATGGCTGAAATTACCACTGGGCCCATTTCTGCTCGTCTTCCCATTATCGATTTGACATCAATTGACTCTGGAGGACTGACCCAATTAGAGGTCAAAGTCTGTGACTCTGACAGCCACCCTTCGCTCTCCACCCCTCTCCCCTCCCTCTCCATCTCTAGGTGCTCCCCATGCAGGTTAAGCCGGGGATTGGGACGTTACCTTCGTCCACGTCGTCGTTGGACATGATGGCCACGCACTTCTCCCACACCATCTTGACGTCGGCGCGGTAGCGGTCGCACGCCCACAGGAACATGGGCAGCAGGATGGACTGGGCGATGGAGCACCAGAGCACGCACAGCACCATCCACGTGTACGAGCGGTCGTACTTCAGACTCGCAAAGCTCACCACCTGACAAGGCCAGGGGGAGAGAGAGACAGAGAGAGAAAGAGAGTGAGTGTCAACAATCACATGCCGATTCAGGTGACGGAACTTCAAAGAGAGGTACAGAAAGATTGAAAGAGAGAGAGACAGAGAGAGAGAGTGAGAGAGAGAGAGAGAGAGAGAGAGAGAGAGAGAGAGGTTAACAATCAGAGGGAAGTGGATTCAGGTAGAGACAGTTCATGATAAAAAGGGACAGCGAGATAAAGAGAGAGTGAGCAAGAGGACCAGAGGGAAAGAAAAAGAGAGAAGGAAAGTCAATAATCAGGAGGGATGTTTATTCAGGTGAGGAGAGACAGATAAAAGAAAGTGTGAGAGACAGAGACAGAGAGAGAGAGAGGGGGCAGACGAGTGGAAAGGGGTGAGAGGAAGAGACTGAGACAAAGAGAAAAGAAAAAGAGAGAGAGAGAAAAAAAACCCCAAAGCAGAGTGACGGCCTGACAAAAAGAAGAGAACGCGTTCAAGAATTGATTGTCCTTCAGCAGAAATGTACACCGCAGTGCAGAATGCAGCAGTGAGACATGTTATTAATAACGATCGAGCAACCAAGCTCTCTATGGCCCCACTAGAAGGCTGAGAAGTGCAACCTTGGGCCAGTCTGCTTATGCAGCATAGTGGAGTGCCACCACAGGACTGTTCTCTGTTTGATTTGTTTTTATCGACAGTCTAGCTGAGGGTGCTACTCAAGATCTGACTACATCAGAGCAAAAACTCTCATAAGCTCAAATTCACTACATTAGTACAAACTTAGAGAAGGGTCTGAATATAAATCAAGAAAGATGTCTGACAATCTATTCAGTGGCAAACTCTGCCCAAGCACACTTTAATACACTGGATTCCCAGTATTGCCATGTAATGTGTGTTTGGAATGTAGCTGCACATACTACATGACCGTCACATTGTTTAATGCAAATGAGGGACAATGAGATCCCATTCAGATTTGTGTTTTTTGCCCTGATGGATGTAGAAGTCTAATGTCTAAATGTCTTTAATATCTAAAGTCTATTTGCTGTTTGTGGTGCTAGCCAGATAATTACATTTCATATTTAGCATTATGGCACTTGACTGAAATACAACTTATCAAAAAGTTTAACTGCATGACTGGCCAAATTTTCATAGATGTCATATCTTCTGACTCTCATTCAGACTACTGCTTATTTCTCTCTCTCTCTCTCTCTCTCTCTCTCTCTCTCTCTCTCTCTCTCTCTCACACACTCTCTCTCTCTCTCTCACACACACACACACACACACTGAAGTGGAACATATTCTAAACAGTCTCTGATAATCTGGCTTTCTGTCTACATCCTCCTGTGAGCAAAGCCAGGCCTGAGACAGTAATGCATTTAAATAGCTCCTTCTCCCCCAGCACAGACACAGACTAGAGGTCAGTGCCCGTGTTCCTACTCCTGCTTCTGCTTCTCCTCTCGCCTGTCTGGTGACTGGCTGTGCCCCCCTCTGATGTCTCTGGGGTTGTTTTACGAGCCGTTTGAGACCGGGGGCCAGGGGGCAGTGCCGTGCTAACATCACAGCACAGAGGAGCGGTTAACAGAGGGACAGGACTCTATGTTTTCATAATGATGTGATTTAGAGAAGATGGAGCCGATTGTCAAGCACTGTAGAGAGTGGCTTAGGCTATGCACATGTAATGGCACTGTTGTGTGTGAGTGTGTGCGTGTGTGCGTGTGCGTGTGTGTGTGTGTGCGCGTGTGTGTCAGCATGAGGATACACTGATATTTGAAAGTGAAAATCTCTGTCCAGTGCATGCATGCATGTGTGTGTGTGTGTGTGTGTTTGTGTACATGCATGTATTCACTTATTCAAATGTGGATCTGATTGAGGCTCAAGGTCAGCATAGGAATTGGTTTGGGTTTTAAATGAGTATTCAGTCACTGGTGCGAATCAATGGGTCATGCCACAGTTTGAGGCCTCCGTTATTGATTTCCCACAGTTGGGCATATTCATTGATGTACAGACGCTCACTCTCTCTCTCTCTCTCTCTCTCTCTCTCTCTCTCTCTCTCTCTCTATTCTTCTTATGTTCCCTGTCTATCCCTCATCAATGCCATCCCCCTGCGTTGTTCCACTCTTTTGACTTTGTGAGCTGTTTAGGAGTCAAACTGGAAAGCTGTTAAGAGCTTCTGTATGCTATATTAACCTCAGACTTATCAGAGCACAGGAGCCCAACCCCCAAGCCCTTCAATATGGGACTCACAGGTGATATAGGCCACTTGGCCAGTGAGGAGCGCATTCAAATCCAGTTGGATTCTTCTGTTTCTGATTACAGGGAGCAGGAGTCGAACAGGCATTTTCTGTTATAGGGATCTATTTTAGTCACTGCCATCGGAATATAGTCATCTGCAATCGTTGTTGATTACAGGAGCTTTTAATATTGCTGAATTGCAAAAGATACAAATGACTGCCTGGCATACTGAATATTATTTTTTTATGGGACTTGCCGGTCTGCTGGAGGCGTGTCATTTTGATTAAGTAACAACATACTTGCCCTACACATGTAGCTATAGTTGCAGTTCAAGATAACCCCCTACAATAGTAAAAGCAATATTTCACTTGTGGTGAGAAACCTGTTCAGAATGTGGCGACAGGGCTGGAGGCTTTGGGGGTTTGCGAAAGCTCTATATGAACAATAACACGCGGTCGAGTAACCATAAAAATTGCAGCAGTGCACTTGAAAATCAATTCCCAGACTCCCAGCACTGCACAAATGAGGAGTATAAAAAGACTTAGAGGGCAAGAGTAGCAGGAATACATAATGATGAAGGTAAGCCCCACTGTGATCCAATAAGAGCAGTGTCTGTCCTTAGCATCGTTCTATCTATCTACTACTAATGTGGTGCGTTGATCGTACAAGTCATACAGCGAGGGTTGGAATTGGACCCAATTTGAACAATGATCATCTCTAACTGAGGCTAAACAGGAAGGCTGGCGTGGCACTGTGGACTTCCTCTCCAGGTGGCAGTCTGTCTGTCCAGCTGAGATGGTGATGGTGGGAGAGGAGAGTGTGCATGTGTGTGTGTGTGTGTGTGTGTGTATGTGTGTGCCGTGTGTGTGGAGATGGAGTGGCTCTGTACTGGCCTTGGGACTGCATAATGAATCAGGATCCCATGCTAAAAAATGTATGAATGTCAGAGACAGAAGCTGGGCAAATGGCTCGACTGCGTGCAGCCATACTGGGAGACTGTGGGAAAGAGAGAGAGGCTGCGGCGGCAAATCAACCCTACTATGGCCACCACCATTAGCCAGCCCAGTGCCTAAAAACAACAGCTGGAGTGAAATTCTGTTGTTTTCTCTACGAGCTAGCTGATCAATTTCTCATTGTCATTCTAAATAGAGATGAAACAGACAGAAGGGGAAGAAAGAGAGAAAGAAAGGAGGAAGATGAAATATACAGAAAAGGAAAAAAAGGACACAGATGGTCCCAGGTCAATACAATACATACACCATGTATCCAAATTTACTTGTTTTCGTAGGATTTTCTCTACTGCCTCACCATTCATTTTCTCCTAACATGAGATTAAAAAGAAAGCAAGACAAAAATGGAGAGAATGAAAGACAGAGACCGAAAGAAAGACCAGGCATATACAGACGGACGCACCAACTGAGAGAGCCCCAGATGGCCTGATAGACGCATGCCGACAGCCACGCTCCAAGCGCACCCGAGCCTTTTCTTCAAAAGTAGGAAAATCCATGTGGTTTCCCCTAATGCCTATGGACCCTTTCAACAATAAAAACAAAAACAATGCTTGAACGTTCTATTTGGGCCCCAATCTACTTCCTCTGCATTAAGATAACATATGGAATGTTAAAAAGGAAGTCTTGTGGGGCCAACTATGACGCTGATAATGGAACTCTCTTGAAAGGGTCCATGGACTGCTGCTGACCACCGCGCCTCCTCTAGCGCTCCTTATCTACATATCCGCTGACCTCACTTCCATTGGGCTCTAGAAGAAATCAATAACACCAGCGATGCAAGACAATGCAGTAAATCCCTCTGGACCCCTACCCCTGTATAATTACAGACGTATGTATATCTGAGGAAAGAGAGCAGGAGAGAAAGAGAGAGAGAGAGAGAGAGAGAGAGAGAGAGAGAGAGAGAGAGAGAGAAGAGAGAGAGAGAGAGCTGTCCGGAGTAGTCTGTGCTGACACGATTCCTGGCAGCCGAAAGACAATTAGGGAGGGGAGCCACCCAGGAGCCTCAGCTGTGAGAGGAGCGTGTCGGGCGGGCGGGCGGGCGGGCGGGCGGGCGGTTGGGTAGGCCGGGCCGCGAGAGGAGAGAGAGAGCTCCTCAGGGGTCTCTGGGTGACTGGTGACGGCTGACACAGCGTGGAGAGGTCTCTTGTGGCACCTCACCGAAAGAGAGAGAAAGAGAGAGAGAGAGAGAGAGAGAGAGAGAGAGTGAGAGAGAGAGACATTCGAGCGCTATTGGCATTACACACACGGTGGGCTGTCGGGGAGATTCGTTGAAAGAGTGCATTAGCAGTTCACTGTAATGCAGGAGGGGTTGAGAGAGCGAACTCAGAACGTCTGTCCTCTCACTGGGAAGCCAACTGACTGAACTCTGAGCACCAGTCAGAGATCTTACGGTCATCAGGACATGGAGTGATGAAGCGCACCCCATGGCCTCTCCACCTCATCACTTAACATCCAGCTTGACCACTTTAACCAGAATGAGCATCTAACTGACAACCAATGACATTCACTGACCTGGTATCAGTGCCTGCTCCAAATGTCTTTCAGAAAGTCTGTTACATTCCAACACCAGACACTCAAAAAAAGAATGTGTTTTCAAGGCTTATTTTCATTTCAGCTCGAGCCCCAGAAAGCGAAAACCCAGATCCACAAGCCTATGTGTCTTATGTGACACCTTGCATACTCATTTTACTTATGGAGCCTGATGTTGTGCAATCTGTTCTGATGTTTTGCCAAAACGTCTGGGCCCTCTTTACAGAACTGCAGCTCTTTTTTGTGTTGGTGGCTGAACATGACATCAGCGTAGTGATCACAAAGAACCATATTAAAATTCAAGCAAGGGATAGAGGGAGCATGTATTTTTAAGTACAGCCTAAAGGCATCTTATCCTGGCCTCTCCTTGAGAGAACATCTTGACACTCTCATGTCCAAACCCAGTCTCTGTACAACAGTAGGCATTATTTACCAGATTACCAAACACATGGAAGGAATTTGCTATGAGCATTGGCTCTTGTAGCAAATGACTCTTCATTTGTATAAATGGGCAACCTGGAGTGCCAAGATTTGCAGTGGAGGGTTTTCATATTGGTTTGTCTCTGTGCCTTTTGAACGAGTCCTGTAAGGGCACAGGATCAGGCTGGCTGCTATAGCTGTGCACAGCAGGACACAAACAAACATGACCACACACACATAGGAGACACACCAAAATCTTGTTGGTAAGTTGGTAAGTTACCTGTTGGTAATCCAAACAAAGCATCAGCACACAAACACACACACACACACACACAGATCACAAAAGAATACACACACACAAATGCATACACATGTATTAAAACACAGCCTGTGACCTACTTCCATCCCTGGCTGAGGTTAAGTGCAAAGCTGGATGTAAATAATACAGTGGCAAAAGCATTCCTGCTCTCTTTGGGTAACATTAGTTCTAATTAAGAATGATGATGTGCATTCTCTCTTTTCTACCCCATTATGCTCGACTCAGTGGTTCCCCACATCCAGCCCTCCTCCCCAGAGACAGAGAGAGAGAGAGAAAGAAAGAGGGAGTATATTTGTGGTGCAGCATGTGATCTCCCTCTCCTCTCTGCGCCCCCATCCCCCATGCTGACTCAAAAGCCTGTCTGTGGCCCCCACCCACGCCACGCCGCTGATGTCAGAGGAACTTCCAGCACCGGCGGCTGGCTGAGGACAAACATCCAACGCAGCATTAACATTTAAGGACGATCCTCTCTCTCTCTCTCTCTCTCTCTCTCTCTCTCTCTCTCTCTCTCTCTCTCTCTCTCTCTCTACCCCCGCTGTGCCCCCCACCCACAACTGGCCGTGGCTGCTGCTCCGCACATGCTCAGTGGGCACAGCTGGAGTACACCCAACTCTGAGTGAGTGGCTCTCACTAATCCACTCCAAACGGAGGTGTGAGTCTTAGTCATGTTTTGTGGAACTGCATGCTGTAGACTACATAGACTTCTGCTGTATATACTTGAGAGTTGGCAAAGTGCACTTGTGCACTTGTCTGTGTGTGTGTGTGTGTGTGTGTGTGTGTGTGTGAGAGTGTGTATGTGTGTATGTGTATGTGTGTGTGAGTGTGTGAGTGGGTGTGTGCGCACATGTTTATTTACCAGTCTATTGTGCATTTAATAAGAAGAGGGAAACAATTAGCACTGAAAGCTCCATGCTTCAGGCAAATTCTAGGTCACCAGCAACCAATCCATTACTATCCACCACCACCTACTAAACTACTGACCAAAGGTGGTTAGGACTGCTGAGAGACTGAAACAAAAAGTAGGTAGCCTCTACGCCCGGTCAGACAAGACAAGACAAAGAAAAGCCCAGAGAGCTCTTTACCAGTATGGGGAAGCCGGTGAGGAAGTCGTAGATGAAGACGATGCCGCTGATCAGGTAGGTGATCTGCAGCGAGGTCTTGACGGGCTCCGAGCCGTCGATGGACGACCGTCGCTTGCCCTGCGCATCCTCCACCACGATGGTGGGCACGTTGAACTTGTTCTTGTCGGCGCAGTGGCCCGCCTGCAGCGAGAAGGTCTGGAAGAGGGCGATGCCGATGCAGACCACGCCCATGACCACGCTGCCACCGATCAGCAGCAGGAAGCACACGCCGAAGCCCAGGCCGATCTCCGTGACAATGAAGCGGCAGTCGTGCGTGTAGAAGCGCTCGGTGGTGTCGTGCCAGCCCACGGCCGGCAGCGTGGACAGGATGAAGGAGACCATCCAGATGCCCATGACCGTGTGTACCGCCTGCTTCTTAGTGTTGCTCAGCCTGAGGGATGGAACACACAGAGACAGAGATATAGATACAGAGATAGAGAGAGCAGCAGTGAGACAGTTACAGAAATATACAAAGATTATATACATACATATTTATATATATATATATATATATATATATATGTAGAGAGAGAGAGAAAGAAAGAAAGAAAGAAAGAAAGAAAGAAAGAAAGAAAGAAAGAAAGAAAGAAAGGAGTTCAGATATGAATAGCAAACCCTGGAAAATAATAGAGAGACAAAGTGAGCAGCAGTGAGACAGTTACAGAAATATACAAAGATGATATACATACATATATATGTAGAGAGAAAGAGAAAGAAAGAAAGAAAGAGAAGATATGAATAGAGAAACAGACAAAGAGAAGGATAACCAGACAACCAGTGAGGTGAAGAGGGTGGATGGTGAGGAGGGAGTGGGAGAAAAGAGTGACAAGTAGGGAGAGAGAGAGAGAAATGGAGGAAGGGGGATGATGGAAAGAAAAGGAGTAAAGAAGAAACACTCTTAAAACGAATGCAGTGTCCCTATCTGGACACAGAGATGTGTTGAAAAGACAACGCAAGTTGTGTGGTCCCTATCTGGACACAGAGATGTGTTAAAAAGACAACGCAAGTTGTGTTGATTCAATGCAAGTTGTGCTATTTTCAACACATTTTGTCCAACAAATGTAAAAATGAAACAACACAAACTTGTGTGGTCCCTATCTGGACACAGAGATGTGTTAAAACAACGAAAGTTGCGTTGTTTTCAACACATTCATTTTAAGAGTGAAGAGAATTCAAAATACCCTGAAAAATAGAAGGGTTATGTGACACAAAAGTCACTTTATTAAAGGCAAACTATCCTGAATGGATTTAACTCATTATCAAAATTGTGTCTTTTATTCACATAATTTGTACTTTGCATGCATGAGCAACCTTGTTCTGAGAACCCTAATTGATTGTAATTCGTAAACCTGTTAGGTGTGATAAGTTTGTCATTAAATGAGTTTTACAAGCCAAGCCTTTCCCACCGAGTACATCAATTACTGGAAAAAGAGAGAAAATAAAGAAAAACTCATGACTGTAGTATCAAGTATAATACAATCATTCCAATTATGCGACTCCACCACTCTGAATACCCAAATACTTAAGAATAAAGTATTAAATCCGTCATGAATAATTTATCAAATAAATGATATGAATGAGCCCTGGCTAAAGGTCAAGCCTGGCATTTTTCAGAGAGATGCTCAGTCAACTCTGAAGCCTCCGAATAAGCAGCACACCACTATTACACCACTCCATCTCTCGCAACGTGCTGTGAGCTCGATCGATGCGCTCTCTTTTAATGGCATTAGCCGTATACACCTGAAGGTGAGCACATGGTTTAGGGGGATTTTCTGCAATGCCTAATGTGCATGATTTCTACCTAACACTTTACCCAGACAAAAGTTCTCTGAGCCTTTTTAAAACATTTGATAATAATACATGTAATATATGTAGTTACTACAAACAACTGTAAACAGTGTGCACTGTGCTGTGAAGTTCATATCCTTAACGGGCTCAGGAGATCTCATCAAGTCCTCTGATCATGCATTGCTTTGTACTGTATTATCTTCTCAGTGGGGGTGTTTTCTGAGGGTGACTGTGTGCTGAAGGGGTTCCGAGGCCGGTCAGTGGCTCATTGAGGTCTGAGTGGCCGCCTGAGCGAGCAGGGATAGTGATTTTCCGCATGGACTAGGCCCATGGTGAGCACATCTACAATGCTCTGGAAGTCACTGTGTGGAGCACCTCAGCCTCAACCACACCCGGGCCATCCACAGCGCTCAGACATTAGACTGCCTGGCCTCTTATTTGAACCCAGATGTGGGAGGTTCACATCCAATCCTGAGAGCTCAGTGGGAACGGATAAGAGGCCAAACCTTGTTGATGTGCCTTCTGTCCTGAAGCATCAGACTCCATCTCTGCTCCAAGTCACCACGGTCAAGCAGGTAATAAGGCTCTTAATCAAAACGGACACATCTGTGGCTCTGGCTCTTCCTGGATGATTGGTTTAGCAAGGGAGCCCCAGGGAATACCTCGCCAGAAACCTTTGCTTTCTTCTCTCTCTCTCTCTCTCTCTCTCTCTCTCATTCACTCCCTCAGTGAAATACAACAATGAAAATACTCTTCAATCCTCTCCTCCCTATTTCTCTGTACATCCGCAGCTCTGCGTTCCCTTTTATCTTCGGCTTTGCTCTCTTGCCCAAACAGGGATGCTTGGAAAATAATGTAATAACCATGCAGGTGAGTCATCATTCATCATCTTTTCAGTGTGTTGAGGAGGAGGAGGAAGAGGAGGAGGGAGCAGAACTCCAGTCCCTCCATTCTCTACTTTTCTCCTTCTCTCTTAGGGTGTGTGTGTGTGTGTGTATGTATGTGTGTGTATGTGTGTGTGTTCAACACACTCCATGGAGACTGACAGTAAGTGCAGTGCTCTATTCGTAAAAATAAATAAATAAACAAAACAAAAAAAATTAAATAAATAATAAAATAAACAAACAGACGGAATTCTCCAGAGAGCTCTTGGGTGCTGATGAGAACAGATGTTAGAGGCTGCGCGTCTCTTTTCCCTTTAGAATGTTAACGCAGTGCTCACTGCCATTTTGCTTAAATGTTAAAGACCCTATTGAAGAGCAGACTGTGGGTTCATGTCGGGACTGGAGGAGTCGTGTAAAACCTTGCTTCAGGTAAAACACAGCGACGTGATTAATTGCACCGCTCATGCTGTGCAGTGAATAACAATACAGCTTTGATTGTGAAAAGATCAACATGCTTTCAACGGGATGATTGCTGTTTGTATTAAGCAGACAACTGCTCATCCCAATCCTGTCACACTGTTTGCCTTTTTATACTTCTTTTTTCCGCTTGATTCTTTGTTAGTGCCTTCATATTGATTTTTTACGTTGTGTGGAATAATTGGTTTTTGAATGTGGCCATTTTGCTATTATTTTGTCTTTCTCTAAAAATGCAATTGTCTGCGAAGAAAAGGGAGAATGTGTCATTCACATACACATATACACATGTTACACACACACACACATATACACACACACACACACACACACACACACACACATTTATATATTCCTACAAACACAGGCCAGAACGAGATGTGATTCAATGTACGCTTCAAGTGTCCGTGTGAAACGGAGGAATCCGACTGGCTTGAGCTGTCTCCATGCCCCCTCTGGGTTGAAGTGGCGAGGGTGGGGGTGGGGGTTGGGGGTGCTGCCTTTACGTAAGATTCCACCGCAGGCAGCTTCGCATGAGCAGACTGCCCTCGTGACTTCCTCCCTGCATGTGCACATGAATGGGTGGCAGTGATGGAGACACTCTGCCATACCGTGCCGTACCGCATCTTGCCACATCGCCATGAGAAGGCAGACGAGTCACTCCACTCGGCTTGGCTCACCATGACTCCACCACGCTTGGCAGGACCAACTGTACACCTACACAGCGGCTCTGGCAGATGTGCCCCAACCTCAGAGCCAGAGCGAGGGAAAGAGGGAGTGAGGGAGGGAGAGAGGGAGGGAGAGAGAGGCAGCGATGCGCCAGGCCGAGCTACTGTCACAGCGGCCGCTGAGCTCGCGTCACAAACGCTCCTCGTCACCCCCAGCAACCCAGCCGGCTCAGGCCTGTGCACTCACGGCTGCTCCCATAAATAATAAGCCAGCCTCTACGCCCTCGCTCCCCACAACCAAATGCACAGGCTGTGTTACACAGAAAGTGCATACAAATGCTTGTATGTTGGACATACAGTGTAATACTACAGCTTTAGCACAATGGCAAGAGGCCTGGACATATAGTGTTCTATATACAGTCTCCCCACATCATCTCTCCCTCTCTCTCTCTCCCTTTCTCTCTCTCCCTCTCTCTCTCCCTGCCTCCTGCTCTGCTTTTAAATATTCATTGGCTGACTGGATGGCTGGAGGGAATGTTCTTTCCTGCAGCTCCAGAGTGGAGGTGATCTCTCCTCCAGTCAGACTTAGCTCGGCAAGGCAAGGCTGTGCTCTCAGGAGCCATAACCTTTCATAAGCCAGGCTGGAGCTGCAAGAGAGAGAGAGCTCTCTCCTTGTGTTTTAAAACAAGAACATGCAACACCGGTTGTTTGTGTGTGTGTGTGTGTGTGTGTGTGTGTGTGTGTGTGTGTGTGTGTGTGTGTGTGTGTGTGTGTGTGTGTGTGTGTGTGTGTGTGTGTGTGACCTATATGTATGCATCCCATTTAATGATACACGCGCGCCAAATCTCTATACAGTGTTTGGACTCTGCAGATTCTCTGTCACTGCCCTGGCTGGAATCAGCACATAGTCCCGGTCAGCGGTATTGCTGGGGTCACCGGTTATGCTTTCATAAATAGCTTTCTGTACAGATACATGGACGCACCTATCCCTCTGTCTCCACTCTGATACTGGCCAGCACAACCACACGCGTCAGCTACAGAACAATCCTTTTTTATATCATGGCACATACATAATATGCAGGATATATATTTTGAGTGACACCTATGAGCCTTTGTGTGAAATATGTGAAAGAGAAATACTAGAGGATGAATCTAGTTAGACAGAACTGCAAGGTAAGCAGATGTTCCACAGTATGATTTTGCAGTCGTTATATAATCTCATGGGGTTTATAGTTACACACTGACTGAAATAAATACTTAATGTATGGATTGCAGAAGAGCCTCAGAACACAACACGTCTTAAATGTACTGAATACTCGTGTTCAGAACATCCCTGCGTTCACTGCGTATGGCACTATACTGTACTGTATAGTGAATAACCACCATATGCAGTGAATGAGTAAATGTTCTGAACATAGGGATGGTCTTTCTTTTTCTTCTAAACACAGTTGGTATGTCCAAATAGTAACCAAAGATTTTAGAGCGGAGCACGATAGCTCTGTTACGTCATTGGCATGAAGTACGCTCTGAGCCCGAGTAGTGCTCTAAAATCTTTGATAGTAACTAAGTATGGCTCTGATATGGAAGACACGTATAACTCATCTTCTCCCTGACTATACTGAAGTTGATATGTGATAAGTGATATGTGTGATAAGACTAGCCTAGAAATCTAGACGCACCCTAGCGTTACATTTGCTGCCAGGGCTAGTCTAGCAACTCTCCGCTGGCTTGTGAGCTCGAAAAATTAAACTTCTATCAGGCCAATCAAATTGTGTATAGAGTCGTTAGGCAGGCTTAACATAATGATTGATGGCAGAGTTGCAACGGTTTGGCTTGAATTCCCTGCTACTTGAAAACAAATAAGATGGATGTTGTGTGACATGAGTTAAGCTTTTATTAAGTTGGCAAAAGTTTGAACTAGCCAACTAGCTCCGCTGGTGGGAAACGCATGGGACTCATAGCGCTGTCCTATTGCGTGCAGAGGGAATTTGAAAGACAACCGATTATCCCGCCCCTCGGACTGAGCACTGCGAATGGTGAGTGCCCAGACCCTACATTTTAATGTGGGTCTGGCTCGTCAGGCTATGATAAGACAACAAAATACACTTGAAAAACATG
Organism: Alosa sapidissima; assembly: GCF_018492685.1. Classification (NCBI taxonomy): domain Eukaryota; kingdom Metazoa; phylum Chordata; class Actinopteri; order Clupeiformes; family Clupeidae; genus Alosa; species Alosa sapidissima. Next base: position 13,306,081 of record NC_055963.1, read on the forward strand.
ACATTCCAGTTCAGTGGACACTGCTCACTTGTCAGTAGTGATGGGCAAATGAAGCTTTGGTGAACCACTAAACCACAGCGGTGTGAAGCTAGCGACACTAATGAAAAAATCCAATATGGCCACCACATGTAGATTTTTTAACATAAAAGTCTTTAACCAAACCTGTATATGTAACCAAAAATATTGGTTTGTTAAGGACTTTTGTGTTGAAAAATGTATGTGTGGCGGCCAGCTTTTTGCTTTTCAGCTAGTGTCGCTAGGTTCACACTGCTGTGGTTCAGTGGTTCACCAAAGCTTCATTTGCCCATCAATACTTGTCAGGTCTCTCAAGATCCTTACCTGTAGTTGACCGGCCAGCGCACCATCCACATGCGGTGGTAGGAGAGCGAGGTGATGGAGAAGCAGGTGACCAGCGTGAGGGTGTAGAAGGTGGAGACGAACACCTTGCAGAGGCCCTCGTTCCACTCGTAGGTGGAGTGCTGGCGGCGCAGCGTGATGACGCAGTACATGGTGACGGGGATGCCCATGTTGAGGATGTGCGTGCCGGCCAGCGTGCAGATCAGGAACTCCAGAGGCTTCCATTTCTTCTGCTTGGCGCTCACGCTCAGGATGCCCCAGGCGTTGGCCAGGATGGACACGCCCGAGCAGACCAGCCACGCCAGCGCGTTGGTGCCGATCACCTCCTCATCGCTCATGGTGCGGGCGGGGCGGGGCGCCGCGGCCGACGGCCGGGCGAGGTCGGGGCGCAGGCGGAGGCGAAGGACGGGTGGTGGAGGCGGCAGCGGCAGACGGAGGTGCGGGCGTGGTGGCGACGGTGGCGGCGGGGTGGAGGACGAGGACGAGGGCGAGCCTGAGCCTGGACGAGACCGGGCATCCTACTGGGGCGGGCACGGGGGCTAGGGCTGCAGCAGGGGCACGGGCCGGGCGGCGTGGGGCACTCTGAGCATGGCAGCCGCGGGGCACGGCGGAGGAAGGGGAGGGGGCACAGACACGCCACGCCAGAACGCCAAGAGTCCTGGAGAGAGGAGAGGAGAGAGAGGAGAGGAGAAGGGAGGAGAGGAGAGAGGAGAGGAGAGGAGAGGATAGGAGAGGAGAGAGAGGAGAGGAGAGGAGAGGAGAGAAGGGAGGAGAGGATAGGAGAGGGAGGAGCAAGGAGAAGAGAGGAGGGAGAGAGGAGAGAGGAGAGGCAAGAGAGGGGAGGGAGAAGAGAGGAGGGAGGAGAGGAGAAGGAAGAGAGGAGAGAGAGGGAGGAGAGGAGAAATGACAAGAGGAGATAACAGGATGAAGAGTGAGGACACACAGTTGGTAAATAAAGAGATAAAGAGATGAATGGATGTGGGAAGTGAGAGGGAAACAAATGCAAACAAAGGAATAAAGGAGAACAACAAAAAAAATAAGAAATGCAAAAGAAAGGAGAGAAGGTTTGGGAGGAACAGATGGGTGTGGAGTGAAGGGAGGGTGCGGTAAGACCAGCCAAAAGATGTAACAGCCAAGGAGATGAAAGGTGAGGGGAGCGTTGGGACAAGAAGAGAGAGAGAGAGAGAGAGAGAGAGAGAGAGAGAGAGAGAGAGAGAGAGAGAGAGAGAGAGAGGGAGAGGGAGAGGGAGAGAGAGAGAGAGAGAGAGAGAGAGAGGGAGGGAGATCAAAGGAACATTTGTTAGAAACCTTAATACAGGTCAGCATGAACTAAATATCAGGGAAGGGCACGACAGCATACATGTGTCAGCACCTTCAGCTAGAAGTCCTTATAACATTGCACTTCAGCTATCCTTATAACATTGCACTTCAGCATCCTTATAACATTGCACTTGAGCTGTCCTTATAACATTGCACCTCAGCTATCCTTTGCACTTGCTTTGATGTGAAAATTGTTCAAATTGACATATATTTAATAGCCCCCTGACTTCAGCGGCATGAAATTAATTGGAAAATGCTGTAAACAAGGAAGTTGAATTGTTACATGAAAAAAATATAGCTTTTGCTGATACCATCTCTTTATCAGCATAAGGCTCTCTCACAGTGACACCCCATTTTCCTGATTGACAGCTGTTGATGAGGGGGCTGCACATGCTCACAGAAGAGCATGGAGCTGATGTCACTCAGGGACATATAGATGCTGTGTTTCTGTATGCATATCCTCAGCCTCTCCATGGTATGGTCCCTGCCCCCTGCCAGCCTAGAGGCAAGAGGAACCTGCCCGCCTGGACATCACTGGGAGTACCACCGTGTCATGACACTGATCAATATGCCTGCAGATCAATTAGTCACTCTGACACTCATACTCACACACACACACAGAAAATCATACACACAGACACACATACACTCCACAGAAACAGAACTCTGATGTAAGGTTCAGGCTGTGCAATCTGCCAGGTTTGGGCCTCACATGTCGGGGATCCTTATCAGCAGCATGCCGGTGTGAGCGTTTGATAATCTGGCCGCTGGGTGTTTGCCTCAGCATTTCAGCATCTGTTTGCTCTCGATTAACGTTTTATTACAGCTGACATATCGAATCAGCGCAGATTCTTTTTTCTCTTTCTCTCTCTCTCTCTCTCGCTCTCTCTGTCTCACTCGATGTTCTGGTTTATGGTTGAGATCGGATAGATACTGTTGCCATCATCGGTCCACGTTTCACTGCTCAGGCTGACAGGCAGTGCATCATGTAGCACCCAGACACACACCACTGCAGATCTCCGCAAAAGATACTAAAAGTACAATAGCTGGTGGGTAGGCGATGTTTTCAGTACCGCAGCTTAGTAAGTATACCCATTGTTACAGAATGTAACAGGTCATTGAAATGATCATAGTATTTATATAAAGGAAAGACAGGCACTGCAATGCAACCTAGAACATTAATAACCCTATTAATCTCCTCTCTCTCTCTCCCTCTCTCTGTGTGTGGCAGTGGCACCTCCTCTGTGCCCTGTTGTGCACTCGTGAGGACTCCCACTGATGCTGGCGGCCAGGTAGGGCTGCCACTAGGCTCCAGTGGCCTTCATTAGGCACCCCACTGGGGCCAGTGCCACTACATCAATATCACAATACGCCTAAGAGTTGCAATTCCGCTATCACCATAGCACATTTGAGTAAGAATGTGCAGAGTGAGCCTGACCATGCACAGAGTGTGTGTGTGTGTGTGTGTGTGTGTGTGTGTGTGTGTGTGTGTGTGTGTGTCCTGGAGCCCATGAGAGATGAGAGGTGAAGCAGCCTGGCTGAGCACAGAGAGAGATTGCACATTAGTGCCCAGCATGGAGCGGGAGCAGGCCCAGTTTATAGGGGGCCCGTGCAGCCGCAGACAACGCTGATGTATCCTAGCCTCCACACAGAGTCCAGTAATGAGCTAACTGCAATGCAAAAGCCAAGCGTCAGTGGCCAATAAACTAAATGTCAGGGTCAAGATTTAAACGGAGGTCTTTTTTCATTGTTTATCCTCCGTCTCTATACGTCTCTCTCTCTCTACATTTCCCTCTCACTTTAATCTCTCTCTCTCTCTCTCTCTCTCTCTCTCCCGGCACTTTCTACCGCAGGTAATCTGACATTTTCTTCAAGCTCTATATCCACAAAGCTCTTGTCCCAAAGCACGTTCCCCTTTAACTGACAACCTGTACGCTACATTGTGTTTGCTACAAAGCTACAGCTGCTCTCTTTGATGCCAGACATTCAATTACTAGGCTGTGTGAGGCCGGGGCCTTTAATGCTGCCACGTTACACACACATTAAACCCCCCCCCCCATTTACCAGTGGGTTGACCCCTTTATGATCTCATCTTATACTCATTCAAATTTCACAGGCATCTCCAAATCCAAACAAATCCGTTTGCAGGCCAAGCTGTCCCTATATTCACCATTTAAAATCCAATTTTCTCTCAGTCTCTCTCTCTCTTTCTCCCAGGCCTCATGTCCCTGTGGGCTTGCAATGCACATCGTTTGAACCCACCATCAAAATAACAAAATATGCAATTTTCCACCGACAGGGCCAAAACAATGAAACCTATTTAAAAGTCTAATACAAAAGAGCATTTCCTCTTGTGTACTCCACTTGCCACTCAGTCCCTTTCATCAGGCGGTCATTCCATTTAATCCCGTCACTAAGCGGACCTTGGACGGGATTTATAACGGCCATTATGGTAAAACGTCTGAATAAGGCAGCCGACGCTTGTCGTGGGCCACTTTTACACACGTAATCCTCAACATTAGAATTTAAATGAAGGCGCTGTGAAGGCGTTGCATATGGGGCTTCAATTAGCTGTCCACCCACTGCCTGCATGAGTAATGGATGGGTTTGCAAATCAGCGGTCTGCAAGACCCCTGTGCTAAAAGAGCATTGAGGGTGTCTGAGGGAAAGCTTGTGTTTTTTTGCGTGCCTTAATGTGGTATCATCGTTCTACCCTGCCGGTGCGGGATTCGGAGGTGGGGGCGCGATTGTTTATAGTAAACACAAACATCAAGAGATTATTAGACTGAGCGAGAGTATTGCACTGACTCACTGAGGTCATGAGGTGCGTTGGCCTACGTATGAGTGTGCCTGTGTGTTCAGCATGTCTTGAGTGTCACATGACAGGAGGTCAGGGCACCACAAGGCAAGAAATAGATGTGGGTGGGTGTGTGAGCCAAGGTCAGTCTCAGATGTGGCGATGACATACTCTACCAGAGGGGCCGAGAGAGAGAGAGAGAGAGACACAGAAGCTTTGACCCCCATCTGTAACCTTGATCAGTAATCCTACGGCTATGGATGGTCACGTTAAAGCCACACCATCTGCATCCATCCCTTGGGCTGACAGACCGGTGAAGGAGATGAATGGAGGGAGGCATCGATGGACAAATAAACAAGTGAAGGGGGATCATTAATCATGGAAACTTGTTTTCCACCGCCCATTAAAACAGTTATGCCCTACAATAAATGACCATCACCACCATCCTTAGCCTTAAGTGTTAAGTAATGTCCACACCGACTGATGATCTACTACTGTTTGATCTACAATCCTCTAGCTCTAGTTCTAGAGTCCAAGCATTGACAAGACAGTGCATCTGGACACCATCCAACTAAACAAAGGTCTTTTTTGTCAATTCCAGACAGTGCTTTAGCACACAGTGAACAGTGAGCTGGAACAAGCAGCCAACTCTCCTCTCTGAATGTCGGTTACTGTGCTTGGGGAGGCTGGGCAGAGGAGGTGTGATGTTGACCTACATCTCCCTTTGGTTTGGACAAGTTCAGGCGCGCTGCTCCCTTGCTGATGTGAGTGACGCATTCGCGTTGCCCGAGAGGCCGAGGTTTCAACGGCTGTCGCAAGCGATGAGGGCTGTGTGGAGAGGCAGCAGTGTCCCCGGCCAGTGCCAGCCTCAGCAACACACACACACACACACACACACATACGATATTCACATAAATACACAACACAATGACCCCCAAACAAAAACACACAGCTCTCTCACACACACACACACACACACACATGCACACATAGACATGCACACACAAACACAACAATCACACACACACAATCCACACATATATGATATTCACATAAATACACAACACAATGATCCCCAAACAAAAACACACAACTCTCTCTCTCTCACACACACACACACACACACACACACTTTTATAAATTTAGCACAGAGCTTGGGCTGTAAGTTCAAGAAGCTTATTATCGGAAAACACAAACACAATGATCCGTCATGGCTGTTTCATCTCAGCACTGACACGCTTGTTCACGATTTTGGCCAAACATGCGGGTGGAGACAGGAGCCCAGGGAGATGGAGTGGAGCACTTCGCCCATGTTTACAGCATCAAGTGCGCTTTCTAGAGGAAGGTACAAGGACCGTGATGACAGCTCTGATGAAGTCCACGGATCCACATAACCAAACATGAAGATGGCTGGATGCACACAAACATTCAGGCAGTATCTTCCCTGTACAAGAGCTGCATGTCCAAAAGAGATGCCCCACTTGAGATGAGTGATGGTCAACTTACTGGGGTTGACTGTAAGGTGAGATTAATATGCCATAAAATATGGTAAACAACAGGCCCATCTGTGTCACCGCAGTGCAGAAGTGCGCACACTGCGTGACTTAAACCATGTTTGGTAAGCAAAACCTCAAAGGAATCTCTTTGTAAATAGAGCAAACATTGTGCATTGGATATGCCAGGATCTTAATGAACAGCCCTCTTGGGGAATGTTAGAACTTCACTTCACTCAGTAACTGCTTTACCAACTGCTCCACCTCAACCTCTATTGTCAGAGGTTTTCACTCCCCTGAATTGTTTTGTAATCGTTAAACAGTACTGTACTGTATGATTACCATTGGCTCAGCGCTTTTGCACACCTCTTTTGGGACAGGTGCGTCGGAGAAAGTAAGGTCACCAGTAATGCGTGTTGAAGAGATCCCGCACATCGTCCTTTACGCATGCAAATACTTTATTATACTTCACACAACGTTTCGGTCACACAGACCGAATTCACCTGAGGGAGGTCTGTGTGACCGACACGTTGTGTGAAGTATAATAAAGTATTTGCATGCGTATAGGACAGTGTGCAGGATTTCTGATTACCATTGGCTACCATTAGCTTCTATTAGCAATGAAGGAGGGGTTTGCATGCAATTGTATGTGCTTGGGCAGTAGCCATTATTGACTTTCTGTAGCAACATCAATTAGGATACAGACTGAGAGTTTACAATAGAATGCAATCTCACAGTGGGTCATTCTGTACATTTCAGATGCATGGGACAGATCATCAGAAGTTCTGGTTGCATTCACACAGCACACTGAGAGTACTGTGTCACTTATTTTATGCATGACAGGTTAAAATCAAGGCCTGACAATGTCTTTAAGAGAACACAAACCACCAACAAATGCACAAATAGCAGTGCAATCCCTCTCCTGTTGGGAGGATGTGCTTACACACACACACACACACACACACACACAGGCTCTGACAACACACACAAACACCTCGGTGTGTCACTCTCACTCGGAGAATGTCAGGATGCAAGGACGTCTGAAACAGCTCAGGAGGAGAGACGGGGGTTGGGGGTTGGGGCGTAGATATTTCAGCTCCCCCCATTGTGAGTTTAACAGAGCACACAGTCTGCTGGGGAGGCGGAGAGTTGAGCAGAGGCTACAAATTACAGTGGTGTGCTGTTGAGTCATCGGCGAGGCGTTTATGTGCTACTCAAAGCAAGAGCAGGCAGAGAGAGAGACGAGAGGAAGAGAGAGAGAGAGAGAGATCAATTATGGGACATTTGTCAGTCGTCTGTCTGAGATTCGCCTATTTCCACACCTCCCCTTGCTGTAAATAATAGTAAGTATCGAAGAACTATGCTAATGCATGAAATGGTACAGCTGGCAGAGTGCAAGGTCGTCCACACAACACTTCTCATCTGAGGGCCAGAGGAGCTGGTGAATCATGCTGCGCAATTTAAGAACTAATCTCACAGTATGTGTGTGTGTGTGTGTGTGTGTGTGTGTGTGTGTAAGAGAGAGAGAGAGAGAGAGAATTAAAGAGAGAAAGAGGGTGATAAGAGACGAATATCCATAGGCCAAAGAAATCCAGGTAAATGTAGTGTGTGCACTGCAAAAGGCACGTTGGTAGATGACTTTGTGCTGCATCTGTTCTAGTGAAGGACAGAGAGATAGCTACAGAGAAAGAAGGTAGTGAGAGAGAGTTTAGCTAGAGAGAGAGAGAGTGAGAGAGAGAGAGAGAGAGGTTGACTACTCATCAACAAAATAATGTGTTATTGCCAATGAATCAATCAGGAAAAACAATTCAGTGTTTTGAAATGATAGTAATATCAGGATAAGGTAAAGTAAATCTGAATGACAACAACATGCCATAGCATTGTGACTTTAACCACAAAACCGCTCTTGTGGTCTTATTATTTTCCTAATGAAACTGTGTGCAACAATAAGGCAGTCAAATATGGTCAACTTTCCTGTCTGGACTGATAATATGTTTGTAATGTGCAGTGCACCCCTTGGCCACAGTAGTTCTCAGTAGATATGTTCATGTGGACTGCCCACTGTCTCAACCTGATGACAATTTCCTGGGAGCAGCAATAAAGAGTTTCAGTTCAATTTGCTCCATATTTGTGTTTGGACATGTTGCTGAGATACCTGAGGTGACACTACACTTCATTACATAGAACCTCACTTTATTAACACAGAACTAATACAGTATGGCACTGCATCCCATGACTACAAATTGATACAGTTTGTTAGCTGAAACTGGAAGCATTAGTATGGGTTATGCTTCCACTGTGATGGGCTATTTGAAGTGGGCACGTTTGTGTTACTGTAATCAGTTTGAATTTACCCACAGGCCAAAAAACTGATAATTTCTCAACGCTATGCAGTTTAATAAGTGAGCCTTTGATCTACTTCGCCCCACTGATGCCTGATAAAGACAACTTCATTTCCTCTCTGTGCATAAGTAGCGAGTGTCTGAAGGGGGGAAGGAGCTCTACGGCCGAGGCCTGCGTCTTCGTATCGGCTGCCTTGTCAATCACATCTCAGATTACGTTTAGCCATAAGTGGCGAGTGCCAACTGACCCTACCGTGAACTTGTCAAAACGTCTCACTCAGGGTGGCCATTTGAGGCTTTGTCCCCTGTGATGGATGACGTTGGTAGACTACATTATTGCATGCACCAGTCGATAATTCAATGATTGAATACTGACGCTGGGCTCTTATGGCCTGCTGTCCCAACCTGACCCTCCTGCTCGAGCATTCTGATGCCCCATCAACCATGCTTCTCTGAGGCGCCTCCTGTGAACTGACCACATAGGTGTGCACTGCTACGTTCCAGATACCACTGCGAGGACTTTTATTGCTTTGCTACCCGCTGCATAATTAAAGTTCTATTAAACTGTGGGTATCCCACGGCGACAGGCACCAAAGCTTCCACTGAGATCAGGGACTGGGGTGTGATGATTGGGACACTTGGACACTTGTAACAGAAAACACACCTTTGATGCAGCCAGGCTTCAAACAAACAAGATGGAAGTGGTGAGAGGATGAGATGGAGAGGGTGAGCTTGCAAAATTCTTCTGTAGTAACCGTGACTGGGGGAAATGGGGAATTAGGCCTGTCCTCATCCATATTTCAGTTTCTTTGTGCAGGAAAGAGAGAGAGTCTGGAAGTGTTTATGAGTGTTAGAGTGAGCGTGAGAGAAAAAGGGAAAGTGTGTGTGTGTGTGTGTGTGTGTGTGTGTGTGTGAGGGGGCAGAGAAAGAGAAAGCGTGAGGGTTGGTGTTGATGTGTGTAAGAGAGAACGAGCGAGAGAGAGAGGGTCTGTGTGTGTGAGAGAAGGAAAAGATGGAATGAGAGTCTAGAGAGGAGGAGATGGGTGCAGTTGTGCGCTGCTTGAGGCTCACAATCTTCCCTGCTGCCATCTCTCTGATAGATGACCTTTAATTTCACTGCATCCTCTTTTGTCGGAAAGCGCTGGAGAGCAGCTGGGTGTTTTCCCTAACCGACATACACAATTAGGAGGGAACAAGCTCCGCATTTATTTTTAATGATGCTCAAGAGATACTTCATCCAGCTATTAAGTTAAGTCACATGCCAGGGTCTCTCGTGTATATTTGCTGACAGCTCAGGCTGTGGATGAAGTCTCCACTACTAAGAGGTGCACTCATCTATAAACTAGCAGGTTTCAGCACACAGCACTTCACCCTGCTAGACAGGGAGCATCTACTGGACCCCTGTTTTGAGGTTGTGTAGGAAAACCCTTCACACATCCCCACCCTAAACAGATAAATAATCGCATTGTCTGACCAAGATCTCTGTTTTTCACTCTCACAGTGAGGTGTCCAAACATGCACCTCTCACTTGGTCCAGATGTCATGCTAAGAGTAATGTACATGGTCCTCAGTAGCCATAACTGCTGTTGCTTCAGACCTCGGCACATACTCTGGAGTGTGTGGAACATGGTGTTCGCCAAGACAGCCAAAAGAGGCAGGATTAGCTCTGGAATTGGATAACAGAAATCTGTCAGGTCCGGCCGAGCACACATTTTTCAATGAAGTGCCATGCTTTTGTACACAAGAGTTTTACACAAGATTTACATATTCCTAAACATTTCCTCCAGCAGAGCTTCTCCTCAGAGCCAGCCCAATAGGGCTGTTCAGTTCTGTGTGATGCTATAAGAACATTCTTTTCTTTCAAGCAGAATTGTCGCTACTAAAGTGAACAGCTCTATAGCAGCTAGCACCGTGTGTATATAGACTGTATTGAAGGGTCATGAAGGAAAATGCTTCTCATAGTCAGAGGCAGGAGAAACTAGATGGAGACGTGTGATAAATGTTGGGATAAACCTGGGACTGGACTTTATTATATGAATGTGTTCTCTATTCACCATATGTCATCACCTGTAGGTGGATGCGGAACTGATTTGGCACACTGATGACTGCAGCCTTCAACAAGCATCTGTGTGTGTGTGTGTGTGTGTCCAATCTGATCGTTGGAATTGTTGGTTTTACATTGATTGATCGGCTTAACTGTGTGAGTTTCTGTGGTTGAGCTAAAACAGCACGGTATTAACAGGCTTAATTCCCAGGAAGAACAAACTGATAAAAAATGACATACAATCTAACTAATCTCTATTCTCATTTTGATTAATGTATCTGTCAAATAGATTCTTCTCAATGTGGCTGTCACTTATGTGAAAGTCACATTTAGGCTATAAATGCTTCTGTTTCATGAAAATAGTAGCTGTGGTAGGCCTACCTACTGTATAAGGAACCTAATCATGTAGCTCACAACATTCAAAATGTTGACATTCTTCATAAGACAGTGATTCTCCATGTTCAGGGCCATAGCTGTTATTCTTGACTGGATAGTAGTATTTAAACTTGGTTTCCACAAAGTTCAGAGAGCAACACGTTGTCAATAGCAACACCATAACATGGAAGTAGGCCATGCCAGCTTCACTAGGCTACTCTACTTCTGTATTCAATCCAAATCATCAACAGCACACCAATCAATTTTCAAATGATTAGCCGACTGGTGGTGGCAGTTTTGCCACCAAGTGGGATCAAGCGGTCCATGATACAAGTTACACATTTTTGCTGTTTAGACACTCCTCCGACAGCCATGCGTTCCAGCTGAGCGCCTTTATAACAAATGGGTCGGATGAGAGAGAATAAGGAGAGAAAATTTGCTATTTTATTGGAGGCGTGGATAGCGTGAACATATCTAGCTTGTGAGCAATGGTTCATTAAAAAAAAAAAGCTCATTTAAATTTGAGAACTGGCGTTCATATGGGCAACTGGCGTGTAAAGCACTGAAAAATGAAAGACTAGAGACTTCCCTATTCTCAACAATTCTGTAATTCCATCAACACATTAATTATTTTTTGGCTACTTTGTGTTTACGTGCCCTTGTGTTAACTTCTTTCTCGTTCATGGAGCTACTGAGTGAAAAATACAGCCATTATTTGTGTGGGTGTTCCAAATCCCAACTCGAGGTTAGGCTACTGTGTACTTAATTGTTGACACCTGAGCGGCTGCGGAGCTGTCAATGAAATGAGCTCAGGGATAGAAGTGATTGAAAATAACCCGTCCCTGACATTTAAAACACAAAACCAATGTTCTTTTTATGGCCTGGCAGTGTCCCAAAAGGCACATCAAGCTGTGTCTGACCTTGTGCTCTGTAAAAACATGAACACCGCTTAGGCTACCATTCAAACCAAACCATAGGATACCATCAACTGCTATAACAAGCGAACGACTGCACAGGGCGAAAGCGAATGAAAAACATCAGCAGCCTACCTTCTTTGAGCGACAATCTCTTCAATGTACAGAATCACAAACAAACGGCGGTGCCTATTCCCCTTGTAATGTTTCGGTATTCAAAACTGTGGCGTGCAATCCTTACATTCCGACCTGTGAGATGGTATGCACGGCAAAGAACAGTCCGGAGCGAAACATATGTCACGCAAAATGGAAAATGGACAGGCAGGCTAAGAATGCTTAGAGTGGCGCCTAAAAAAGCACTTCCCGAACGTCTTTCATTTCGTTAGAGCGGAATCAGCTTTCGATCTCATTTGTTACCAATCCAGGGCGAATGGATGCAAAAAAACGCCGTGATTTAACACAGCATGCTCGTATTGCATTCTTAAACAAATGTCTACCGTATCCATACAGTTATCGCTCAACGAAGCAGAAACAGTGAATGAGAACGATCTCTTCGTCAAAGCACGTTTTCCATGTCGCTCCCGGGGTGGAGTTGCATTTCATTTAAATCACTTCACTTGTAAACACTGACATTTTTAGTTCTGATAGACAGTGGTTTTCTTTTGTAGAGAGCAATCTGCCATATGTTGTTGAATAAAAAATAAGTATATCCTGTAAAGTTAGCAAGTAGCCTCTCCAAAGCTGTTTTTCCTGAAAACTATTTTGAAAATGAAACTATGACTGCAACATCCTACACAAAAGCAAGAGAATGCGCTATAGGTATCCACACAAGGTCCAATAACGCACACAATAGACCACATCAGTGCGACTCGAATGGCGAGGCATCCCCTACACTGCGCACGGGGTGGTGATTGGCTGGAGACTTGTCAGCAATTGCTACCAACACACTCTCGGTTGAGGAGATGGGTCGGGCACAGTTCCGTCAGAGACGTGGGCCAAGCCACATAGAGACCCACATGCCCAGCGATACGAATACCCAGGCTGTGGTGAGGGATGACTAGGGCATGCGAGCGCTCCGTAAAGGGAGGGGTGGGTTGTGGGTAGAGGTGGAGGGCACCACTGGATCCTTATCAGTCGACTCACTGCGTTTGTCTTCAGTGGATGTTGTTGTTACAGCCTTTCACATGTCCTCGCTCGTTGACTTTATTGTGCTCTTACATAACATGCAAAGGGAGGACTTCTCCCCTTGATTTGCTTAATGCATGAATAAGTTCTCCCCCGGGGACTTTCTTGCACCCAGTGAAGAAAAACACAGTTGTAATTCAAGAGAAAGGCAACATGACACGTGGCTATGGAATTAAATAAAATCGACCGTCACATAAATCAAGTTACACAGCATTGTACACATATTGGAAAATATACACCTTCAATCCACAATAGTATAACACACATTTGTTTCGCATCATACACACCACTAACGCACTTCTGTGTACAATTTCACAGAAATTGAACATTATATTCTATAGTCTTTGCCATTCACATATCTCTTTGGCCAAGATGTCAATGCACTCTCGCTCTCTTTTGCGCGCGCACAGACACACAGACACACCTGCACCATCACATTCAATACGGCTCTCCATCCGCCTTTGAAGTTAACGGAGGATCACAGGACCAATCAACGCAACATTTAATATTCAGCAAGGCTTGCACAATGTGCAAATGTAAAAAACGTAGTCATGTCCCTCGGGCTAAGGCCAACCATCGATTTAGAAGAAATGAGTTCAGCTCAGTATAGCCAAAATATTTATTTGCTTTCTTTTCTTTTATTTCCAACAACGACCTGACATCAAAAGCACACCACATGGACTACCGTATTCACTGAAAATAAATATTTCACAAGAATACGTTTACTCGAATGTTGCTGCATATGCACACCACACCTGAAATTACTCTTTTGAAACATTCATTTCCATAGGTCCTGCAAGATACAACTAAATATCGTAAAACACCTACATGAACTTATTTGTTCTTTGTATGTATCAGTAAGGATGCAAATGCAGAGTGGGGGGGTTTTGCACGGTAAGCGAGGTGCAGACCAACATTATTTTCAATACGTTCCCTGCTGATGCTGGACGGCATGCATGCATGTGCATTACGTAAGCCCAGTGCTGTGTGCATGTGATGTTGAATGATTCGCATGGAAGCCAAGCAGCACTGTTTGAATGGATCTCGGCATCATTCACAGAAAACAGATCTGAATGTAAAAAATGAAAGTAAACTGAAGTCCCACATACAAATGGTCTGTTACTGTACGTAGCCTAAAAGGGTCATGTGAGATATGACATGCAAAATGTCAGTGAGTTGCAATAGGTTTTAAAATTATATTTTTAATCTCATGGTGACCACACATAGCCTAGCCCTAGATTAACTGCACTTTTTGCACAAAAACTAGAAGCAGTGGTAGATGTCTTACAGGGGCACTATACACTGTAAAATCCAATAAGTAAACCTTACTTAAAAAAACCATGGAAACCGATTGCCTTGAAAAATCAGACTAAAGTGGACTAGGATTCTAAAACTGAGCTTACAAGCAATTCCTTAGTGTAGTGTATTAACACTACAGCAAATTCCTCTTTAACCTACCTAGGTATTGCAAGTGAAGTGTACTTTAGTTTTCATTCATAAAACTCATGTTCTGAAGTTGAGGTAACTAATCAACCAATTCCTCATATCTGGAATATGTAGTAACAGTTACTTGAACAGCAAGTTAATCTTACTTGATGAAACCATGGAAACCGATTGCCTTCAATTCAGCAAGTAAATATTACTCATATACACAAGTTTGAATAAAAATAGGCTCTATTCTAAAATAATGACATTTACAACTGCATCAGGTACAAATACGGCTTTGAATTATTTATTATTCTTGTAAAAACAACAAAATTGTGTTGTTTTAATAAAAAAAAAAAACATCTTAAAATGTCTTAAATGGCACAATTTAGCTGTAGCAACAACCTACATCTACAAAAGGCCTGAAACTAAAATATACACACTTTAAGTATCTCAGTAGCCTGTACCAAATAAAAATCAACACAGTAGTCTAACGTAAATTAACACAATACATGAAAAATACTGTCTTCTTAAAGGGATATTCCACCATTTGGAGAATTACACTCATTTTCCACCTCTCCTTGAGTTAAACAATTGATTTTTACCTTTCTCCAGTTCATCCAGCCGTTCTCTGAGACTGGCGATACCACTTTTAGCTCCAGCCTAGCATAGATCATTGAATCGAATTAGTCCATTAGCATCTCGGCTGCTAGCATCACGTTTAAAAGTGACTAAGATTCCCGGTAATTTTCCTATTTAAAACTTGTCTCCTTTCAAGTAAGAAAGTGTAATAACACCAATGGAAAATCAAATGTAGAGATTTTCTAGGCTGATTTGACATGGAACTATACTCTCATTCAGGCGTAATAATCTAGTCACTAACCAATTCGTTTGCTGCAGCTCAACTTTGTTGCTGGAAGTTAGCCTACAGGGACTATTTTCAGGTGCTTCATGATATCATTGTGCTGCTGTGCCCATGGTGTTCCTTGATTATTACGCTGGAATGAGAGTATAGTTCCATGTCAAATCAGCCTAGAAAATCGCCACGTTTAATTTTCCGTTGGTCTTATTACACTTTCTAACTTGAAAGGAGACAAGTTTTAAATAGGAAAATTCCTGGAAATCTTAGTCACTTTTAAACGTGATAAGCTAATGGTCTAGTCAGATTCAATGATCTATGCTAGGATGGAGCTAAAACTAGTATCGCCAGACTCGGAGAACGCCTGGATGAACTGGAGAAAGGTAAAAATCAATTGTCCTCAAATGGTGGAATATCCCTTTAAACTTCTCTTAAAACTTAATCGGGCCACAAATTTATAGGGCCAAATTCTAAATGACTTACCACCAGACTTAAAGGGGAATTCCGGTATGATATTGACCTAAAGTGTGTTGAAACATGATGCAGAATGTGAACGTATGTCTCATAGCTCATCTCGTTTGTCCCCTGCACTCCGAAATCTGGCACTAGTTTGCCGATGCTACCAACAGCTTTTTCAATGGGGTTGCCTCGGCATCGGCCTAGCCATGCAAATAAATCACTGTTTCACAGCATTTACGAGGCTCAAAATATCTCCACACTTCATTGGTAGACTTCCGAGGGCCCTGACATTTAAAACGAGACATTGAGAACTTGGAAAAAGCACTGGTAGTTTATTTACAAGACGATTTATACAGACAGTACCTTAAGAAAGTTTACCGTTCGCAGCCATCTTGAATTTAGTCACGATAAGTCGAGCGACGAGTACGAATGAACAGGTATGATAAGGGATCAGATTCCAAAAATAATTCCGTGGAAATGCATGGATTCCAGTTTCTTCCAGTAGCAGCAACTGGAATCCATGCATTTCCACAGAATTGAGTTTACCAATGAAGTGTTTTTTTTTGCGCCTCGTAAATGGTGTAAAACTGTGATTTATTTGCATGGCTAGACCGATGCCGAGGCACCCCCATTGAAAAAGCCGTTGGTAGCATCGGCTAGCTAGCGCCAGATTTCGGAGTGCAGGGTACAAGCCGAAATGAGCTATGAGACATACGTTCACACTCGGCATCATGTTTCAACACACTTTAAGTCAATATCACACCAGAATTCTCCTTTTAGTTTGGAACCATATAAGCTCAAAAAATAGAAAACATCTCAGCAGAAGATTTTTAAGACTTTGCCATTTTGGTGGTAGCTTGTTCTAACCCAAACAAGATGCAGAGTGCCTCAGGCAAACTTTTGAGACCATCCATTACCAGCCTCCCCTCAATGATGATCAACCGGTGTGTCATCATCAATGACCGTCAGCAGCCCAAAGGAGACTTGTGCCCACACGTCCTCACCATCAGTAACCTGTAAAACAAATAGAAACACAAAGACAACAGTTAAATATATGACTGATTAGTTATTAGCGTCCAAACTGTACCTTGCTGAAATATAAAATGAATTAACGGTAATGCTGCTGCAAGTAATCCAAGCTTTGTGTTGATCTCTTGAGGATGTCATCAGCATGAAATGATACAAAAGATTTAGAAACATACAAGCAATTTTCAGCATTGTATTACATCCATGGAAATGACCACTTACCGTAAATGGTGTAAACCAGTGATTTATTTGCATGGCTAGGCCGATGCCCGAGGCACCCCCATCGGAAACCTGTTGGTAGCATCGGCTAATAGCGCCAGATTTCGGAGTGCAGGGGACAAGCCGAGATGAGCTATGAGACAAAAGTTCAAGGTATCATGTTTCAACACACTTTAGGTCAATATCATACAGAACTTCTCCTTTAAATGTTGAATACACACTAGTATGAAAATCACGGCCTTCATATGGGCATGGAATGTTAATTTCAAATGACTACACAGGTGTGAAAAAATCTGCTTCAGTGCAGGGCTCCCCATATGACTAAAAAGTGCATAAACAATCCATATGAAGACAAGTTATTGGTTGTTGCCGAATAAACCCGCCATGTCTTAGACGATAATGCTTAAATAACTGACCTCTTTTGTCTGCCGAAAAAATGCAATGCGTACATTTCCACTGCATGCTTACACTACCATCATCTTCTAAATTCGCAGCTAACCTTAACTTTGATTCTGTATTCACTACCTCCTGCTTTAAAATTCTAAATTAACTGCCAACTTTGAATTGGACAGTAATTTACTAGTAGTTAAAGTTACACATTAATTTATCCAACTGTTAATGCAAAACATCTGTGGTGTGGTGGGGGGAAGGGGGGCCATCGGTCTAACGTTAGCTCCTTCGAACCAAAAACATGCCTGGGCAAAATAAAAACAGTTCACCAACATGTATATCCTTACAGCTTACCAAAAAGTCTTCCGAAAGGAAAAGGTCTGATGTTTATTTTTTATCTTCTGAATGCTTTCAACAACGATTCTTCGGAAGAGCAAACTGAGAGGGCGAAAATTCAAATCACTCCAGCACAGTAACGTTAACGTCTTCCTTGCATGCTCCCACTTCTTCTTCTTCTTCTTCTTCCCTGCAGAAATACGCGCAAGGGCGCCTCCTAATGGTAGAAATGTGTCACTGTTGAGGTTACTTGTCTCAGACAAGTTGACCTCAGTCTTATTATGAAGTAACATGCTTTTTTCAACATGGAAGTAACTGTTACTTTACTCTAATCATTAAGATGCACACATTTGTTGCTGAAAGTAAAGTAAACAAGGTTAATGCAAGTTTACACAAGTGTTAGATTTTACAGTGTATTTATAATATAACAAATATATATAGTTTAGATTGGAGCCATAAGCCAGTTGATTTACATTGGAGTAATAGTATCATTAGGTAATTGCTATTCTATAATTCTATGAAGAACCCATCATTGCAGGTGGTTGCTTTATGTGTTTGCAATTGTTAAGCAATTATAATAACATAAATGTAATTATTATGCAGAAATGTACTGGTATTATTGTGTGTTTACTCTGGGATATGAATGAAGCTGTCAAATGGTGGAAAACTCTTTAACTTGGACACATAATGGTAAAAATGAGAGGTGTATTTTAGTTACCAAGGCAACTGTAGATGAATCAAAGTCTACAAATGAAAAGAATAGAAGCGATAACACACCACTGAAACACTAGTTCAATCAGGTTGGCAAGGTACCTCATTGAGTAGAATCCATCATTTGGATTTCTGAACATTCCACCATTCATGATGAGGTCTACATTGGAGCAGTAGTATCATTAGGTAATTGCTATCAAAAAATATACTGAGTACCAGTGTAGCCAGTAGTAGTGTCTGTAAATTGATTAATACTTCAAAGACATTGGAGTAGAGGTAACGTTTTACAGTAGGCTGCCTGAATAATGCATTTACATGTACGCATTTATTATGAGCTTTTGGACCTTTGTCTAGATGTGATAATAGCTGAAGTCAAGAGGCAATCGCGGAAGACTGTACGCACAAATTGTATGATGAAGACCCACTCTCCTGAGGATCTGAAGCTATCTGAATCAGTATCTTAGTAAGCTACATCATTTACACAGAGTAGTGGCACTCCCTAGCTCAGTATACATGCCAATCACATTAAAGACAGAGAGAGAGAGAGCTAGAAGAAAAATAACAAACCCTCGCCAACACGCAGCCAGGTGACCTGGAAGTAAATGCCGACAGAAGGCATGGCAGCCCACTCATCCTGTGCACTCCGGGCTGTGCCGCTCTCTCCTGTCTGCCTCTCTCTTGTTCTCCCAACTCTTGGGAAGAGAAGAGGGGGACTCACCCACACTGCACCCATCCACACTGGGCATACGCATGCCTAAATGAGAGAGGGGCCTACTGTAATTTATGACAACCACCAACACACACACACACACACACAGAGACACACACACACACAAACACAGACACACACACAGACAGACACACACACACATGCAATCTTGTGGCTGGCACACAAGTGGGTTGGTTGTCACCTTAGATGCGAGCAAGCGCATGCACTGCTGGGTGAAGGTTAATGACAGTGCAGGGTTGACATGCTGAACTGTGACACTCCCTACTGGGCTCAATGAGAGCAGATGCACACTCGCATCTCCTGAGCAAACAAAACTGCACTTCTGTTTAGACACATTGGCATGCACGTGTGACACTGAACATCATCACGATTGGATTAGATTTCTTCAGGCATACAGAATCAATAACATCTTCATGGCTGGACTAGAAAAAAAAAATGTTAAACAGATTTAAATGGTTCAAAGGATAGAAAGATATTTGCAAATCCAAACCAGACAAATCAGTGACAATAGAGTATGTCTCTATCACTAAAATAACAACCAAGAAATTCTATTTGCCTCTAAAGCCAATTCTCTAGTAGTATCGATAGGAGTCTCTGAGGTGATGTCATGCTTAGTGCTGCATGTGTGTAGCGTTCCCAGAAGAAATGAATGGTTCTGTGGCGCCACCCCTCCCCCTCTCCTCCCTTGGGAGACCGCTGAAGTTCATGAGGGGATAAAAATAGAAATGTTTTCTCTCATCATTTCTGCCTGAAATGTGCCGCTTTCGCCAATGTGAGGATGTTTGTTTACCCTGACTACCCTGTAAGGCTGCAGACCATTGCCATCTCTGAAAAACGTACTGTATGGTATTTTCGTAACAAAACATTTGTGAACATTGAGCCCATATCTACTGGAGTATAAATAAATATACTTTCAATATATATTTTCTAGAAAAGAATATAATAGGTATTTATTGTCATTGTCACAGGTACAACGGAATATAAAGTGCTTTGCCGTCAGTGCATCATTCATGAGTCTATAATTCATTTTCCCTGTATGAAGCCGTGCCATCTTTGTTATGTTAGTGGTGACTTGCTAAGCCATTTATACAAAGAAGTTAGTCACTGTAATATGAAGGCAAGTTTTTTAAAATGTAAAAAATCAGATATTAATTCCCTCCTACATGTCCATAGGCAAAATTACAGATATTCCTGTCAATAAAAATCTAGGGTAACACTTTACTTGACAGTATAGACATAAGAGTGACATGACACTGTCATGAACATATGACACTGTCATGACACATGAACATGAACTTGTTATGACAAAAACTGAATGTCACTTAATAACAGAAGCGTTATGTCATAAATGTTTATGACTTGTTTATGACACATTCATGACAGTGTCATGTCACTCTTATATTGATACTGTTTCACTAGTTCGCCCTTCTATATGATTGCTTCAGCTAGACTAGAATGTATGGGAGAAGTGCGTGTTTGGCAAGGTAGCTGTCCGTGGTCCTGGAGTGCCTGGAGCGGATATCGCGATAGAGCGATGACCGCTTGCACCCCCCTGTGTAAGGAGGATGAGTAACAGGGCAATTGGTGAAATGGAGGAGTAGGGGGAGGAGGGGGGATGATTTCGCGAACGTCGGAGCGTGTGACGTATGGAAAAGGAGGTCGGCTTAAATAGGCCTACCCTGCGGCGGCAGTGGGTGAGTTAATTGCTGTCAATCATCCCGAAGGCTCCACCCGAACTTTGTTTATAAAACATCATTTCACTAGTTCGCCCTTCTATATGATTGCTTCAGCTAGACTAGAATGTATGGGAGAAGTGCGTGTTTGGCAAGGTAGCTGTCCGTGGTCCTGGAGTGCCTGGAGCGGATATCGCGATAGAGCGATGACCGCTTGCACCCCAAAAGATCACAGAGAAAGGCCGCTACCAACTACATAAGTGCTTGCTGAGCGAGTCGTAAATCCGCTAGATTGGAGCGGATGTAAGACTGGTAGGCATCCGAGGACCAACGGCCCAGTATTTTAATTTGTTGCTCCGATAAGCCGTTGAGCGCAGCTGTTGTGGCAGCTCCTATCCTGAAGGAGTGTGCGGAGTAGCGATCCGCGGGAAAACCAGATTTGACTAGAATGGTTTTTAAGAGTGTCTGGAATCTGTGGCGAGTGATGGGTAGCCCTTCGTCTGACACGAAGGGCGGGCTAGTAGACGAAGCTTGCGCTGACCGATATGAGATGTAGTGAGATAGGTATTGGAAAGCTGAAGATCTGAGGCGGAGTTAAATGGATATGGAGTGTCCTTTTCGGGACTGATCGGTTTTACTCTGTTTGATGGTAAATCGAATGGTGTCTTGGTCTAGCTGCTCTAGATCTGCGATGCACAGGTGGACATCGGGAATGAAGAGAGACGAAGGGCATGTAAACTCGCTACATCTCAGCAGCCCAAAAAGGCCAGTAGAAACATAACGGAGATGGTGGAATCGGAATGCGGTGACATGAACCCTTTGCGAAGGGTAGCGAGGCAGGTGGCGAGAATGCTTGAGGTAATGGGAAGGCGGGAGTCTTGGGGGACTGGATGTTGCCTACGGATACCTTTAATTAACAAGCCTATCCTGGTGTCGGAGAAGGGGCATTCGGAGCCGTGGGGGCGTTTGTAGAAGAAATGAATGCCAGCTAGGTAGACTCTAATGGAAGAAACTTTGATCCCGAGTGAAGTGTGGGCGTAGGTGATAAATGATGATATGGTGACTGCATCGAAACTGGGAAATGGTAGTGAGTGCTTTGCGTGGAACTGTTTGAAGCACGACCAGGCAGTCCAGTAGGACTGCATGGTCCTGGGTGCGAGGGCTTGAAGGGCTAGGTCGGCCGTGATGGGCTGAAGATAGCTGAGGGGGTGGTTTATGGGAAGATGGTCTCCGAAAGGCTGGGGAGTGGAGTAGGGTACGGGTCCGCCTCTGGAGCCGAGCTTCTGAATCTCTGGAATTTAAGACGAGAGAGAGAGTCAGCAATTCCATTGTGGCAACCGGGGACGTGCGCGGCTCTTATAATAAGCTGGTAGCTGGCTGCTATCCAGATTAGACGCCTAATAAGAGGGGAAAGCGCAGGCGATTTTGAGCTCGAGTTATTAATGACGTGCACTACGGCTTCGTTGTCGTTGTGGATTATCACACTCTTGGAGGTCCACTCATTCCCCCAGGTAGGGCCGTGATGGCTACGGGGTAGAGTTCGAACACGGCTGACGATTCGTTTCCAGTGGTTAGCTCTCTGAACTCTAGTGGCCACGGGGATGCAAACCAGCGCCCTTTGAAAAAGCCTCCGAAGCCTGTTGAGGGGGCTGCGTCGGTGTACAACTGGAGCTCTTCTGGAGATGATTGGCAGTCGTCGTAGAACATGCACAGACCATTCCATTCGTCTAAACATCCTCCAGAGTTTGATATCGGCCAGACACTGGGCATCTAGAGATACGACGTCTTCGAGAGATGGGGTTGCTGAGCGCGGTTTAGGAGATGCGAGATGAAAGGGCTGCCCTGGGGAATGAGTTGACTAGTGGACACTCGACCGCGCCGTGACTGGGGCTATTGCAGAGGGGACGAGATGGCTTAAGTCCTAGGAAAACGCGGTTATGGAGCTCCATGTCGAGCGCGCCCCAGTAGGGGTTTTAGTTCCAGAGGCCGACTCTGGCAGCGCATTTTGCTGAAAACAGCCGGTGGTAGCCTACGTATGAAAATGAGCTCCACCGTAGGATACGGCTAGGCCGGCGATGATGGCCGGGTAGTCATTTAGCTTAGTCATCTGCGTCGACTGGAGAACACGAAACAGACGACTTCTGTGTAGTTGGCAAAAGCTATGGTGAACTCGGGAAATGACAGGGTTTTTTGATGCTGGGCCAGAATTTTTTAGAGAAAACCAGTTCGCCGCAAACTAGATCCCGGTTATGAGAGGGAATAGGAAGGGAGGGAAGAATGGTAGAAAGGTCTACGTCTGCACCTGACAAGATGAGGTTCCTGGTGGACGCTGTGACGGGTGGTGGTTCGAATGCTGCAGCGTGAGGAGGCGGTGGCAGGGCCTGTGCTGTGGCTAAAGAATAGTTTTGCTGCCGGAACGGGACGTCGTGGTCCGAAGCACTCGCGGAGTGCTGATGACCCGCTGCTGCGGGCTGGTCTAGCGCGGAGCCGGGGAAGAGATGGGAAGGGAGAAAAGGGGGGAGGGAGGGAGCGGTCGCTGACGCGACCGGAAGGGGAGCAACCTGGGACAGGGTCGTGGGACGGGGAAGGAAAGAGGGTTAGGGGGGAGTAGCGACGCTGTCGCTATCGGCGCCGACTAAGACCAGGCGCTCGCTAACTCATAAGAGAGATGGGGAGCTAGTGAGGTGACTCTTCGAGCTGACGCTTCGTGAGTTGAGGCGTGCTGTACAGACGTGGCTCCCGGGATGGAAAGGGGAGGGGGAGAGGGGGGAGGGAGGGAGCAGTCGTCGGAACGACTGGAGGTGGGGCAGGCCTGGACCGAGTCCTGGCTAGGGGAGGTGGATGGGGGAGGGAAAGAAGGAGTGGGGGGGGGGGGGGGGGGGGGGAGTAGCGACGCTGTCGCTACCGGGGCCGTCTGGAAAAGTGGGGCTGGACCCGGAAATACGGCGGAGATGCGGCGGGAATGGGCCTGAGCCGCTGACGTGGCAGTGGCTGTGGCTGAAGCAGCGGAATGATACGCTCTGAAGCGTGTGGTGCCGGAAAGTGCTGTCGGCGTGCCCGGTTCGCGAGGTGGCTGGTGGTGTGTGCTTCGTCCGGCTGAATGGCCGGCGGAAGGAACCGCGTCGGGATGCCAGAAGGAGCAGCTTGCTTCCTGGTCTGGGGAGGAAAACAAAGTGAGGGAGCGGGAGGGCGAAAAGACCGGGTTATCCGACTGCGTTAGAAGGCGGAGGAGATGGAACTTCCTATCCGACATGCGGCATCGCGATGCCGCGGGAATGGAGAGTGCTGCGGATGCGAGCCACTGTCCAGTGGGTAGGGTCAACGCCTTGCTGGCGCTGGGTGGATTTCCAGTTCCATGAGAGCTGTCTTGTCAATGCGAACGATACTCAGACTGAATGATTTCGCGAACGTCGGAGCGTGTGACGTATGGAAAAGGAGGTCGGCTTAAATAGGCCTACCCTGCGGCGGCAGTGGGTGAGTTAATTGCTGTCAATCATCCCGAAGGCTCCACCCGAACTTTGTTTATAAAACATCATCAAGTAAAGTGTAACCAAATCTAGTTTATTGAAATTTATTGAAGTTCACCGTGTGTTCAGTACAGGTAGCTGGCAATATTTAAAAAAGTAGTAAAGAGTTGCAATGTTTCCAGGGCTGGGCAGCCTGAAAAACAATAATATGGCCTTTATCTGACTCTTTCATCCAATGTAAGATAATATTATGCTATTGTATCACTATAATGCGTAACACTATTATGATTGATGAAGCTTCAAAGCTATAAGATTGTACATTTTATATTATTTCAATAATGCCCCAGAATGAATCAAGTACTTAGTTTTTCTTTGTATCCTAATCTCCTCTTACTGAATCCCATACCTCAGTATAGCCATAAATATCCTTGACATCATGCATCAATTTCAGTAGTCATGGCAGAGCTGATTGCTGTGATTGCTCTACGTGTATGGTGATTTGTGAATGGCGGTTGATGGATGAGCTGTCCATTTAGTTGCACTGAGGATGCGCATGGCCAATAAATCTGTCAGAGCCCAGTCTCCTTGGCCAGCACTGCCCTCCTCCAGAGTCCTCTCTCCCTCTGTCCCAAGTTTTTAGGTCGCTAAGGACATGCGGCCTCATTAAATAAGGGAAAGGTCTTGGGGTTAGACATTGTGTCCTCTCCAGTACCTACCTTATTCAGTATTTCATGTGTACATACAGTACACACATTGTCACACACAAACATATTCTCTCTCTCTTAAGCACATCATGCACACACAAATACACACCCACATGCATACACAACGCATCTTTCTGCTCACTGTCTGAATTTATGATGGGCATCAATCCCATTTGTCATCTCATCTCTCAGAGGGGAATCCCGAGCATTATCAATCATGAAAGTGAGTGAGTGTGTGAGTAAGTGAAAGAGAGAGAGAGAGATATATGGAGAAAGAGAAAGAGGGAGGGATAGAGTGAGAGCAAGGCGACGTAGAGAAAGAATGAGAGAGTTGAGTCATATGTCCTGAGGGTCGGACTGGCTCAACAGTGAAAAGATGAGTATTGGAGAGTGGATGGCCTCTTTGATAAAGCCAGCAAAGAGCCCATGGCACAGCTCGACAGTAAGGGGGAAAAAAGACACAGACCCACTTGAGTGGAGGAAAAAGGGACTGGTGACATGCTTTTTTTTTTTTATTATTCGTACAGAGGACCTTTGAGGACTTCTGGGACATAGGACATGTTTATTTCTTACATCATTTTTAAATAATAATAAAAAAACATCTGAAGATAAAACAATAAAATAGCAATAATATGTTTCATTTACATACACTGAGTACTTTGGTATGTAGCACTGAAACATTTAAAAGTAGAGAGAAAGGGAAGGAAAGAAAGAGAGAGAGAGAGAGAGAGAGAGAGAATTCATATGGCATATAGATATATATGTGTGCATACATATATGTTTTCCCTTTTCAGTTTGTGGAGCTACAGGAGTGAGAGAACAAGGAGAGGTTCCTAACGCTTTGCTGGGCGGCATGATGTAATACTTCTCTATAATAAGCTATGAGGCCTGTCATGAGCGATATGTCATTGGTGACGCTCCTTATCTGCAAGTCTCTTTGCCTTGTTCTGAAGGTAGCGCATTTTGCCCTCCTCAAAACGCTTCTGTTCCTCTTCCCCTTCCAGCTGCAGACAGAGAAAGAGAGAGAGAGGGGGGGGGGGAGAAAGAGAGAGAGGGAGAGAGAGGGACGAAGGGAGAAAGAGAGAGAGGGTGGGAGGAAATGAAACAAGAAAATAATTTTTTTTATTTTTGAAGGACAAAGTGAAAAAAACCAGTACAGTTTTATTTCTGATATAGTTTATAACTACAGGGCTCTCCTATATTTAGCCAACAGATGCAATTATGCCAATTATTTAAAGATAAACAAACAAACAAATAAATGATCATGACCCAAATGTTTTCATTTTCATCATGGGTCGTTATATAACCCTAATTTCCACCCTGGCCAGAAAACAACTGAACATGCTACACCACAGGAAAAAGAAAAGGTGTTAAACCCATGTTGAACATATCTACCCAGGGCAACATCCTTCAGCACACAAAATCTAATCGGATTTACCCACATTTCACACTGCAAATATTAGTGCACAGATGTGACCCAGTAATGTGTGCTTGCATGCTGCTATGAAATACCCTTTACACAAACAGAATCAAACCGGTTATTTACTCAGACCACATTCAGAAACCCATTATTGAAAAAAATATTTTTGAACAATATATTAAACTGCAACTTCTAGAGGGATGTCTTACTCATTTGCCCTGAGTCTTTCACCTTGACTCTAGGAGAGCACTTGGCACCGAAGTGAATTGCGCACTACTGTGCAAGAAGCAAACAGTGTGTGTGTGTGTGTGGTCGTCACTTGTGTCTCAGTCTCATGGTGGGTGTAGCTGGTGTTGGTGGCACCATGTTAATTAAACCACATGGCATTTCAAATTTAAATACACGTCAACACCTCCGCTAATAATTCACACACACACACACACACACACATACACACACACACACACACACACAGAGGGCTGTTAGACTCTGCCACGTGTGCTTCCTTCTCACTTATGGCTCTCTCAGGAGGGTTCTCATTCTCAAGAGACCCACCTGTCTCCAAAAGCCACGGACAGAAGGCATCTCTGAGTTCCCCTTTTAGGATACTGGCCATTTTTACCTCTGAATATCCATCCTCCACATCAAAGAAGCTGTAGACGCACATATTTCCGCCTACAGCTATGGATGCACATAATTTAGAGTTGCTGTATTTAGCATTTGAAAACTTTTTCATTGCCTGCTAGTACACACACACACACACACACATATATATATATATATATATATATATATATATATATATATAATATATATATTATATTCATGGCAAGGTCTCAATCAGCACCTAATTAATCCATTAAGAATCTGGCAGGTGGACTCGCAAGACAACGTGTTCCTGGAACCACAAAAAACAGCACTTGGCTAATAACACTAATAAAGAATAATTAGTGCATTAACAATGAATAGTTCATCCTAATCAAACTCATAATGAAGTTCGGGGAGCTATAGGCGTAGGCAGTCTTCATTTTTACCACAGAATACTTCCTAGAGAAAGAGAGGGGAGGACAGAGAGAGGAGGAGAGGGGGAGGGGGAGAGTGAGAGAGAGAGAGAGAGAGAGATAATAGGGCTTGCAGAAGATGTCAATAGAGGTGCATGATAAAGAGGTCCGCTGTGACCCCGCGGTGCATTAGCAGGAGCGCTGCAGTGATGAACGAGTGTCTGCGCCCGGCACTTGTCTTGACTCCAGGCCAGACTCCAGGAGGAGCAGTGTGTTTGGGCTGCACGTTTAAAACTACAGTAACGCCGAGCGATCTCCTGAGCTACACACATTACAGTACAGACGCTTGCCGTGTCGCACATTTGCCTGGCTGATGTCATGGTGCAGGCCAATGTCCTGTGGCTGTGGGGATAGAGAGAGCGAATAAGAGAGTGAGAAAGAGTGAATATGAGAGGGAGAGAGAGAGGGAGAGAGAGAGAGAGTGTGAGAGAGAGTGTGAGAGAGTGTGAGTGTGTAGCGTTGTTTCTTTGTGGATGTGTTGTGTGTGTGTGTATAGCAGTGTCTGTGTATGTGTTGGTGTGTGAGTGTATGCATGTTTGTGTGTGTGCCTGTGTATGTGTATAGCACATGTGTTTGTTTGTGGATGTGTAAGTGTGTGTGTATGTGTGTGTGTGAGAGAGAGAGGAGGAAGTAGAGTGTGTTTATGTGTGAGTGGGCGCTGAGTGCCTCTTGTCTTGCACAAATTGAATTAGGATGAAGGAAATGAGGCGGGTTAGTCAGGAGAGAGAGAGAGAGGTCGAGAAAGAAAGAGAGAGAGTGAGAGATAGGGGGAAAAAAGAGAGTAAGAGAGAGGGAGAGAAAGAGAGAGAGAGAGAAAGAGAGAGAGAGTGTGTGTGAGAGAGAGAGAGATAGTGAGAGGGGGGGTAAGATAAGAGACTTGCAGTTCATGTTGGCACAGTGCCAAGCTGATTGCTGACTAGGGGAGCTACAGCATCATGAAGCGAAGCCTCATCAGCCACTAGTGTGGAAAAGGGAGTGTGGGCAACACTTCACAACTGTGTTCATACAAAGCTTTAGGAGTGTTTGTACAGTGCCAATAAAGGCTAATGGACTAGTCCTCTGTCTTGTTTTCAAAGAAACCCATTGTAGTGGTTTCTTTTGTTGTCCTATTGACCACTATGGTGGCTGAGCTAGAATGTCTGACTCACTTGTCCAAAGGAGAATAATCCACGTCCACGTCTCACAAAGACAGTGACATAAATGATTTTGGCTCCTACACCCATGTTGATTTGATTCCATTCAATGACCAAAAACATAAAGCTTATTTATTTATACAACAGAACTGTAGATTGGACCTTTAAAATAAACTAAAGTGTGGGTCTTTCCATCTGACCTTTTGTAAACTTACCCTTCAGAGATAGGGCTGCAAGTGATTAGTTCAAACTGATGACCCATAAAGACAAAAAGCACATAGGAGATATTGATATCCTTTCAAAAGCATCAATATCACTCTAAATGGATATATGAACTTTGGCAAGGTCAGATGACACACATGATTTCAACAACTAATGCTTATGTTTTTTTTTCTTCTTTTTTGCTTCACTGAAGGTCTAGAATGTTCCGCCCACAACCGAACAACCAATATAGCAGATGAGCTTTTGCAATTTCCACCAGTCTCATTGTGCACAGGGTTTGTTTTTATTTCTTCGAAGAGACTCGACAGCATCGAGATATTCCAATTCAGCGATCCTATTTAATGGTAACAGAGATACGCTTGGATTCCCAAAGCAGCACAACGCTTTATATGAGTACATCTCAAATTTCACTGTAATCACATTGTAAATGAAGACATCCAAAACCCCGGGCCCAATTTAAAACTGGCTTCTCATTCGACACTGTTCCAATATCAAACCCATTGTTCGTCCGCAACGCAGCTGCAGTACTTCGCCAACACAGCTAATTGGTAGACTGGAATGAGCGGTGAGCAGATGTGCTATTTCCCCCTTGCTGTTATACATTCACGGCTGCCAAATCGTTGAGGTTACCTGGCCAGCCACTTTACCCAAAAGCAGGATGAATGCTTGCTCAGGTTCGTTTTCCACTCTTGCGCTCAGGCGATGTGCAAGGAACATCTGTGCTACCGAATGCTCCGCGCGGGCGGATTAGATGGCCGTGCCTGGACTGGGCAGTGCCGGCCGTGTGCTCAGGAATAATGAATAATCAGGAGTGGTTAACATGCAGGCCCCCTCTCGCCTCCTCTGCAGCCGCCCGGAGCAGGGGAGAGAACCAGCGCTTGGGGAGATGACCCGACCTGCAACTGACCTGCAGAGGATCAGCGCGGGTGAACACACACACACACACACACACACACACACACACACACACACACACACACACACACGAGGTATACACATATGAGTGCACACATGGGCTAGAATGAGTCACTCCCTCATACTTCATGTTTTCTTAATCTGTTTCTTTCTGGTCTCTCTTTCCACACACACACACACGACACACACACACACGATACACACACAACACACACACACACACACACACACTCCATTTCATCTCTCTCCATCTCCCCCTTCTCCCCAGAATAAATAAACGCTGCTATAAGTGTCCTGCCTATTAATTAGGTGGATTTATGCGGGCTCAGACGCGGTCCTGTGCAGGACACCCTCAACTCAGCCCCCCCGAGGCCTGGGGGGACGCTGCCTCCTTAATCATCCAAATTACACCTACTTATTACTCGGCTAAATTAATCTCCTTCCGCAAGTGGCAACTTCAAATAATGAAGAAGGTAATTAAGAACAGTTGGCGAATTGGAACTACTGAAAAGAGGCTGATAGGCGGGAACATCATGCGTCGGGAAATGTGCGTCTTCGCCGTGGCTGACTGCTACACATCAGCTGCTAGTTGTCTGTAGTTTGTCCTTGAGTGTGAAGGAGAACCACCAATGTGAAATGATACAAATATGAGGCCTGATGAGATGTGGCATTGCTTAACTCACGTTGCTCTCTAGGTATGTGTCTAAACACCTGAAAAACACCAAATATTATTATTATTATTATTATATATATAATAATAATAATAATAATAATAAACACCTGAATGAGACATTGAAAATACTGTAACCAACTCACTGTATCCAACACACTGCTAAAAGAAGCGGTCAGTGATTTGGGTGAAAGTACAACACTTTTGCTTGTGCTCCCATTTTTCATGATTTGAAGTAGACCTAAAATATGTAAGATTCCTTATCTGCACACAAAGGCTTATTTGTAACAATTTTGGTTCACAAATCTGTTCAATTATGTGTTAATGACTGTTACCTTTAATAACTGTTACCTTTAATAACTGTTTACCTTTGCCAAGATAATCTATCCATCTGACAGGCAAGTTTGATTAAACTACATACATTTATTGTAAGAGTTCATATTAAGTGTGTGTGAGTGTGTGTGTGTGTGTGTGTGTGAGATTGTTGATAGTTGAACAGCCATTTAACCTACATCCTTCACTATTTTAAACTATACCCCTCATTTAAAAAAAAAAATACTTTAAACTACATCCCTCACTTTTTTGCTCCAGAAGCTGTTTGGCTGTCTACAGTATGTGGAATTGTCTACAGTATGTGGAACTGTCTATGTGGATATGTGGAACTGTCTATGTCTATGTGTTGATGTAGGATGTAGGATGGCAGTAGGATGGTAAAGGGGAAAAAGAGACAGGAGTCCAAACACCAAAGTACTCCAGAGTGCTGTCACCCCTACCCTGCCTCAAACCTGGGTTTAGGGGGTAATACACCTGTAGCTTGACAGCAAGGCCAAAGAGCTCTTTGAGACCTGTGTTTGAGGCCAGGACTGCGCCTTTCAGAAAGTAAACATAAACAATAACACAAGTTACCCTCAACATACCTACTGTTTTCTGCCTCCCTGAAATGTTGGAAATGACACAACCGTTCCCATTAATTTTTTATGAGCTTCAGTCAATTTAAGTGGAAACTGTTATAACAAACAGAAATCTGCACAAAACATTATCCATGGAAGAGTTCAATGGCATAATTCATTTCATTCCATCTACAGTAGATACTACACAATCCCATTTCATGCCTTTCCCAAACTCTCAGTGAATTCACTGAATTTCATGACTTTTCCAGGCAATGGAAAATGGGATTTTAATAGGACTTTTCCAGGATTTTCTGTGATACTGTGACTGTGAGAGAACCCTGACTTGAACATCTGTGTGGAGCTGGCCATGGAGGTGCTGATCCAAGCACACTCTGCCCGACTGCATTGTCCAACTCTGGCCAGTCCAGCCAGGCAAGCGCTCGCTAGCTCACAGACACAGCCATAAACTGTCAGCCTGTCAGGCAGGCCAATATGGTTTGTGCTTTTCATGAGGCTGAAATATTGATTTCATCTCGGCCGAGATGCTCCGACTCTGACATCTGGCTGGCTGGCGTGGCAGAAGCTGTCTCGGGACTGAAGTAGGGGTGAAGTGGGTTTTTTTTTTTATCCCCTTCCTTTTTCATTTTCCAGTTGAAAAATGAGTATGTGCGAAAACAGTGCCAGTTTGCAGGGGATGAATGCAGCTGCTGTTGTGATGAACTGCAATGAACACAATGCACTAGCTTCAAAGTCACTAGGTCTGTGTGTGTGTGTGTGTCTCTCTCTCCCTGTGTGTGTGTGTGTGACTCTAGGCAGTCAGCTTTCCCTGAAATCCGAAATCTCTTTCAGGGTGAACAAAACACACAACAGGAATTCCTTAATAATTTCTTTCTTTCCCTGAAAAGAGGAAACGCCACAAGGGCCTAATTATACGGATTATGAGAATGGCTGTATTCATTTTTAATCAAATTATAGTGATGCTCTGAATTAGGCCTCCTTTGGTGAAGGGATGATATTTAGTACAGGAATGACTACATCTCTCTCTCTCTCTCTCTCTCTATATATATATATATATATATATATATATATATATATATATATATATATATATATATATATATATATATATATATATATATATATATATTTCTCCCTCTCTCTCTCTCTGTACATGGAGAGAGAGACAATTTGGAGTGACTTCCAGACAGCAGCTTGGCTGTGGTGAGGCCGAAATGCGGCCGTCACCAGTGGGCTTGTTGTGACCATGATGTCACAATTAACCTGCAGCGGAGCGCGGCGCCCCCTCTGATCCCAGTGCAGCCAAATGGCGTCTGAAGGTCGTCTGTGCCCTCTACGCCCGGGCCAGAGATGCCATGCACACAGCACAGCACAGCACTGCACAGCACTGCACAGCTTAACCAAAGTCCTTTTAGGCAAGTCCCTCCACTCGGCGGCCATATACCAACGTTTTATGGGCACTCATCGGGCACAGTCTTTGGGTCGAACTGCGTGTGCGCAAGGCTTCACGACACCAATCTTGCTCCAGCGGCGAGATCACAACACATGATTGGCACGATGTCTTCACAACACACCATATGATTGGCTCAATGTATTCACATCACACCACATGATTGGCTTAATGTATTCACATGTCGACGTTTTGCCGAGGAAGGGGTGGGATATGTGTAGACAACGGCCATATTGGCGTGACCAACTAGCCCCATGCATTTCTATGGAGTATTTTTTGAGTGCTGTGTCTCCACATTAGAAAGTCTCTGGCTTAACACAGCACAGCACAGCGGCAGAAAGAGCAGAAAGAGCACAGGAGAGGAGTACAAACACTCATACACACTCATGTGTGTGTGTGTGTGTGTGTGTGTGTGTGTGTGTGTGTGTGTGTGTGTGTGTGCGTGTGCGCATCCATGTGAATGTATGTATAGGTGTGTGTGTGTGTGTGGGTGTGTGTGTGTGTGTGTGTGTGTGTGCGAGGATGTGTGAGTGTCTGGGCATGACAGAGAGACAGAGACAAAGAGAGAGAGAGAGAGAGAGAGAGAGAGAGAGAGTTTTTCCAGAGTCTGAGTAAGATGCAGCTACTCACTGATGCAGACAGTGTTAGTGATGATGTACAGGCTGGAGGGACAGATGGGTGGCTGGATTTATGGAGAGAAAAATGGATGGAGGGATGGATGGATGGATATATAGATGGGGAACTGGGATGGCACAGAATGATGAACCTAGACTAACGCCATACTTAAAAATAGCTATACTGCAGCAGTGTGGTCCTCCTGAAATGGTGTCTGAATAAAGCCTCAATGGCAGAGGATACATTATAACAATTCAGTGAAAAGGAGAAGCTAAGATTCCATCACACAGACACACATCAAGGAGAATCTGAGGGGATGGGTGTCTGTCATATGCCTCGGAAAGGGAATCTCTAATCTCTTCAGGTTCAGGCTCTGGGCTTTGTACAGCATGCTGAGCCAATTTCAACTGTTTTGGTGCTATATAAACAAAACCGAACAGAACTAAAAAACTATTGATGTGCACATGCGTGTTATCTTATCTAAAGGCAGAGATAACAAAACATCTGTTCCAGGCCCTAGAAAAATAGGTCACATCAGGAACAGTGCATCTGGTCATCTGGCTTTGAGAGACTCGGTCAGCCCATTAGCACCTCTGTCAACCTGGGTGGTGTTGGAAATAGCATCCGAAAAAGACCAGGCTGCTTGGTGGGGGCACGGATGAGCCCAAAAGAGCCTACAATGACGAGGGGGCGCGGAGAGAGTGCCAGGAGAGAGCTGGAGCCTGGTGAGGGTCTGGGCACGACTGGCATCGGATCTGGGGGCACAGCCAGGCCGGACACTCTGCCAAGAGCCAGGCTGGGCTCAGCGGCATTAACCAGTGAATAACAGGTAGATGGAAATAACCATCTGGACAGGGCCATGACTTTTGGAGTGGATTTTGATACTGTGTGTGCATGCTTGTGTATGTGTGTGTGTGTGTGTGTGTGTGTGTGTGTGCGCGCGCACATGCACGCGCATGTGCCTCTAGGAATATGAGCATGCATTAACAGAGTTGAGATTTCATGCGAGGCATTTTCCTTCACACTGAAACAGGGGAACATACAGTGAGATACGCCGAGCCAAGAATGACCGTATGTATGCGTTACAGCACACAAGAACACCTGACAGTACAAACAACAGCTGTGGTTGATCCTAAACATTTTACCCAGAATTTACAATTCAGCATCAGAAAACACTGTAAATGCACAACATGCATGGGAAATCGACTGAATCTGTCCAGCGATCTGACACTTGACCGTGCTGTCCAGTGGAATGTGATGATGGCTAACAGCCCTCTGATATGTGATCGGCCATTAGCTTCTCTCGGTGCTCTTGCGTCCTCAGGAGGGGCACCCAGTGCAGGGAGCACGCTTCCAGCGCACACTTTAACCCCTCGCTAAACGACCACGGCTAAAAATAAACCCAGCGCCTCGTGTTGCCTACTCGGCGTAACCACGGCAACGTCTCTTGTTTTGCAAGGAAGGGACCAGCTGAGTGTTTGTGCAAGAGAAAGAAAAAGAATCTCTTGCAATGTCTCTTCTCTCTCCATCTCTCCCCCTCTCTCTCTCTTCTCTCCATCTCTCTCCCTCTCTGTCTCTTCTCTCTCCATCTCTCTCCCTCTCTGTCTCTTCTCTCTCTCTATCTCTCTCCCTCTCTGTCTCTGTCTCTTTTTCTTTCCTCTGGTGATGTTAATGCCTTCTCTATACATCCTTCTGTCCTTCTGTTCAGACCTCTCTGGTCTCCTCTATTCACATGTCTTTGTGTGTGATTCGTCTCTTTCCAGCTCTCCCTCCCTCTCTCTCTATCTCTCTCTCTCTTCCCTTCTTGTCTTGTAGTGCCTTCATCTCCTCCTGTCAGATTCCCTATCTTGCCTTTCCCTCTTTCTTGTGCTTCTCTCTCTCTCTCTCTCTCTCTCTCTCTCTCTCTCTGTCTCTCTCTCTTCTGTCTCCCAGGCCCCTTGCTCACACAAGAGGTATCGCCACCGTTTCCCTGGCCGCTGCACGACAAAGGCGATTCACTCGGAGGATATACAGTATGGTCTGTCTTTTCACTGCCTTCTCTGTCCTTCGCTTTTTCTCTCCCTCTGTGTTCCTCTCTCCATCTCTGACTTTCTGTCTGTGCTGTGGTGGTGCTAAAGAGTCCCCTTAACACCCCCGCACACACATACACACATCCTCACACAGTACCCTGCCATATCTGACAGCCCACCCTCGTTCCCAGCACCGTCCCCCTTCCACCTCCACCCCGAAACCCTGCTCAGAGAGCTATAACGGGAACTCCAGAAATAGGCACCCGCATTTTTTTCCCCTTCTCGACTTAGAGAGATAAAAAAAAACACCTGAAGTCAAAAAATAGCAGCCGCCGTGCCGTGCCGTCCCGACCATGAGCTACGTTCCAGCCAGAACATGGCCACCACTGGCTGCCAACTGACAAGGCCAATTAATTGAAGGCTGCTCATCCAACTCCAATCTTCTCTCTCTCTCTCTCTCTCTCTCTCTGTCTCCCTGTCTCCCTCTCTCTCTCTCTCTCTCTCTCTCCGTCTCCCTCTCTTCCTTCCCCCTCTCTTATTTTTAAACGCAGTAGTATTTATAGCACTCGAGCTGCCCTGGGGAGGAGTGGGATTCAGCACTCTTGGATTCTGAGGACAGTCTCATGGCCGGCACTGGCTATCTGCGGTTGCTCCGCACTGATGCACGGGGCTAAACGGCCAGTCGCCTCTCCTGAGGACGGACTTCACATGGGCCCGCGACCTCACATGTGGTCATAAAAAAACCATTCGATTCGCTTGGGAGCAGCGACTTTGCGGCGATGGAGTTGTTAACGTGCTGCGCCTCACGTATGTCTGTCTTCAGAGGCCTGGTTCAGAGGGTTGCTGGTTCCTTGGCCCA
The DNA here is from genome assembly GCF_018492685.1 of Alosa sapidissima. Classification (NCBI taxonomy): domain Eukaryota; kingdom Metazoa; phylum Chordata; class Actinopteri; order Clupeiformes; family Clupeidae; genus Alosa; species Alosa sapidissima. The sequence continues at coordinate 13,342,169 of NC_055963.1, forward strand.
GTGGGCGCTCTCTCTCTCTCTCTCTCTCTCTCTCTCTCTCTCTCTCTTTCTCTCTTCTCTCTCTCTCCTCTCTCTCTCTCAGCCTGCCTCGGCTCTGATCGATCAGCTCGCTGCTGCTGCTGAGGAGCCTGGAGGCCGTTATCTTATTAAAAACACATTACCATCCCCTTCCACCCACTCACAACACACCACGCGCTCTGCTTCACGTGTGACCACTATGTGTGCGAATATCTGCAGAATTGTGTGTGTGTGTGTGTGTGTGTCTGTGTGTGTGTGTGTGGGTATATATTTGAGTATACATGAGTAGGTTATATGACTTGATGAGTTCATGTAGGCATGCATATGTGTGTGTGTGTGTGTGTGTGTGTGTGTGTGTGTGTGTGCGTGTGTCTGTGTGAGTGTGTGTGTGTGTGTGTGTGTGTGTGTGTGTGTGTGTGTGTGTGTGTGTGTGTGTGTGTGTGTGTGTGTGTGCATTTGTGTCTTTGTCAACGAATGCCGAGTCCTCTCCTTCACACTACAACAAGGCCAGTCTTACATATTCAATCTTTCTCAGTACACAATCATTAGTATTCTGCACAGCATTTTCAACAGCATCTCTTTCATGAACACAAAGAATGGCAAGGCCCAATGCAGGGCTATACAGTCACAGAGTTAAAAAAGAAATCCATAAAACTTATTTATGCCGTGGATTAAGGGAGCACTTTGTGAGCAAACACAATAACTCTGGCCCCATTTGCGGCTAATCAATGTGCGGATTTGGAGGTGGAGTGGGATTTTCCCCGTTTGTTTGGTTAGCGGTGGTGGCGTCAGCCGCGCTGCTGTTCCTGCCGGCGCTAGCACTCCTACACCTGTGGGCTGAGAGCTTGTTAACAATGCTGCTATTTCAGAGAGACGCGCTAAGACACGCTCATCGGGAACATCAGGGGCGCATGTGAAGGAGAGACAGAGATGGCGAGACTGGAAGGCCTTTCAGACATACGTGCAAGACCGGAGGTTCTGCGGATGTTAAACAGTGGGGCCGTATATCTGAACGACATAAACGGTCATATGGAAGTCCAAACTTAGCTGGTTGTTCTACTGCTTCCCCCCCCCCTAGTATTTCCTCCGGACATTATGTAAATGTGCTGTGTCTGAACGAAGCGTAGAACATGCGGTTAAAATTCACACCTAGTGAGAGGGCGTGTTGGTGACGTTTCTTTCGTGCGTCCATGTGGTTAAATCTGACTTAAATGCCAGTGTTATGATGGAGTGGCATGGTGCTGTCCAGAAAATCTCTGACCTGGAAAAATGCAGACATCACGGAGCTACTGTCCATGAGGGCAGACAGCATTGTGATAGAACACATGAAGGGAATGGCAAGAGACACGTTGGTGTAGCCTACTGTACAACTGCATCGCAAGGCCAAAGGAATTCAAAAGACCAAATCATCAAGCAGAAGGCGCTGAAAAGACAGTAGCCTACAGCGACGTCGTTGACAACAATAACAGGAGTATTTAATAAATGGTCGGTTTTCTGTTCATTGATAGCCTTCTCATGACCTCACTGCTGAACCAGATATTTGTTGAGAAAATGAAAACGAAGAAACCCCAACTTTGTTCCAAGCTCCTTACGTGAATGCAATAGACACATGGGGAGAGGATGCTTTTGGAAAAATAAACCATGAAAAAACGAAAAAGGGAAAAGGGAACGAGAAAGAGAAACATGAGGAAGGGTGGGGTGGGGCGATGAGGTATACGACATGTACTATACAGCCAGCTCTTGTTTACATATTTTTCCTTTTCATATGTTTATATATATATATATATATATATATATATATATATATATATATATCTATCAGTATCATAGTTGGCCCCACAAGACTTCCTTTTTAACATTCCATATGTTATCTTAATGCAGAGGAAGTAGATTGGGGCCCAAATAGACCGTTCAAGCATTGTTTTTGTTTTTATTGTTGAAAGGGTCTATATATATATATATATATATATATATATATATATATATATATATAGACACACACATCATATATGCATGTGTGTTTTTTTTCTCTTTTGTTAAGCACTTTACGACTGTGCAATACTGCATGAAATACATGATAAAATAGTAAGCTTGAAGATGGCAATAAGAGCTACTAGATGATGGGGGGGTGACAGCCTTGTGGGAGACACTTAAGTACACTGAGAGCAGAGAGGGAGATGAGGAGAGGACTCCAGCGCTCCCACGAGAGTTGGGAGGGGGTATGGCAACAGTAATGCAGCACACGTCCATCTCGTGTTTCATGCAAAATTCTAATGACTCTGGATGTCATCCAGGGCTGCCACCCAACACCAACATACTACTGCACCACATGAATATTTCATCCTCATATTTAAACCTGTTTTCCATGTTTTCCCGCACTGGATATGTTGAAGGGCTAATGTCGTTGCTGTGGAAACATTTAGCCCCCCTTCACACACGGCACACACACACACACACACACACACACAGACACACACACACAGACACACACACACAGACACACACCCCTCAGAGCTGGCTTCCCTGATAAGACGCAAGTGCAGGTCTAGACTGGAGAGGTTGAGTCTCAATTCACACAGCAATTTAGAGTAGGGGGGCCAGGTTCCGCTCACGACATCCTTTCCAGGAAAGCCAGCCACGGATAAATCACTCCAGAAATAGCTTTTTCCCACACGGAGATGGGGAGCAGCCCAGGGGATCAGGGTAAGTTTGGCTCCTCTCCATTCTTCCCTCTATGACCCTCTGTGGCCAATCACAATGAAGAAGCACTCTGCATCCTGTCTAAATGCCCTTCAGATTGCCAGGGTGCTCGGTTATGATTAGGTGTAAACAGCTGTGTTAGAGTAGAGGGCCAACAAGCTGCTTCAAATCCCACACCTACAGTATCCATGTGAACAACGTGTAACGGCTGATGTGAACCATCAGCTCAAAATCGGGCTTTCCCCTGTCACCAGTAGACAGAGAGGACCTGAGGTGGGCCTACCGCGCGGCATCAATACACGTCTGACACTCAGCTCAGCTGTTGCCCTTTAGCAAACACTGGCTCGCTCACTTTGAGTCAAGATTATCTCACTACACAAAAACACATCGATGATGACATTTTGGCAAGACTAAACTAACTCCGAGACATACGATAAAGATTCTGTGTGTGTGTGTGTGTGTGTGTGTGCGTGTGCGTGTGTGTGTGTGTGCGTGTGTGTGCGTGTGTGTGTGTGTGCGTGTGTGTCTGTGTGTGTGTGTGCGTGTGTGTGTGCGTGTGTGGCAGAAGGTGTGCTTACGTTGAGCGGAGGCACTGGGAGCGGGCGGTTCTCCTTGTCCAGGGAGATGTAGGTGAAGAAGGCAGTGACGGCGCGGAACTTTCCCTCCTCCGCCTCCACCAGCGGATCGGCGTCCACAAACACCTCGATCTCCATGGATTTGTTACTGGTGAAGGTCATCCGGCCCGACACTGTAATCACACAGCCTAAAGGAGAGGGGGCAGAGGTGGAAGGCAAAGGTCACACACACTAATACACACAACCTCAGGCACCTACACATGTGACCCTGAAAAGAAGTCACGTATAATATATATTATTTACATTTATGGCACAAAGCAGTGTGACATAGTGTGTACTTGTACCCATACAATTTCACATCTCCTTTCATTGCACTATTCTCAAGGATGGATTAGGATCTGGTCTAGATCATACAATGCCACATGTCACTCATCTTCATCATTGCCTGTTCTCTTTTTATGCCACATTTTCATCTGTGAACTCTGCCTGTGGATGCGCCTGATTCATCGTCCGTGCGTTGACGAGGGGTGATGAAGTTTGTGACAAGCGCTACAATCCGGAGTGAAACATGAGGAAGTCGTGACCCACAGATCCGCGCTTTTCCACAGTGCAGTTCCTCTTGTCTGAGAGCAACCGTGGTGTCAGTACACTTGTTGAGACAGTGCCACAGTGCTGTGAACGCCATGATCCTTCTTCATTATCACATCGGCTGGATATCAATGCTTTACTGAGCACCGAGCCTTTTAACCCCTGCTTGGCTCTGGCTTTCTGTGAAGTATTGTTTGCAGTAGCACACTGCTTTACATGCATGGAAAGATTATAATAATGACAAAGAAGAATTCATTAAAATAATGTTAATCATTGCTTGTGAAAAAGGAAACCTCTCCTTTTTCCCTAGCCACTCTCTTATGTCAAACTTTTGAAAGACTGCCTTGTGAAACATCCAGACTTTGCACATGCCCTCACCTTTTTCTGATTCGTTTCAGGGGTTTCATTGAAGTGCTGTGTATGTGTTTATGTTTTGTGTGCATTCTTATACTACGGGATATTTTAACTGTGTGGGGTAAATCGTACCAGACACCCCCCCCCCCCCCCCCTACCTAAAGTGGTTTAACCCAAGACTTCATTGGGGTAATTGGCTGGCCTATTTAAAGGCAGTTTCATTTCACACAGGAGAAACGAGAGGCTGGAAACACGAGAGACAAGGGAAGACACATGGAAGAGCTAGAGGTCCAGAAATCAGGGAAGTCGTAGAGGCTAAAATATAATGTTATTTGAAGTTAACCCTTGTCTGCTGTGAGGCATGGGGAAAGTTGGTCCAGAGTTTCACAAGGTCGCCTTGTTTGGACCGGGAGGCTAAAAGAAATTGCCTAGTTTGTTGGCAATGAGCAGTGTTGTTCTGAGTGTACTGAAGAAGCCTGCATTTCATGCCTGGACTCCAATTGTGCTTCCCGGATCTGCCTGGTTATGGGCAATAAATCCTATATATTCCTCACAAAGGGGTCAAAGGTCCTCCTATTTGCTATATGCAACAATCTGATCAGAATTTGGGGTTCTTCAGAGTTCAGAGAGATGTATTCATCACATACACAGTTATATCAGTATATAACAAGCAGTGAAATGTAAGCCTGTTTACCCTATTATTGAACTGCTGTCTCCTGCCACCTTCTTCCCTTAAACACCATCGTGTCCAGTGGCGCACCTTCCTAAGTATGGGGGTGGCTGCCTGAGCCTCGGCCCCTCACATTGTGTTGTGTCCGTGTGTGAGCACTTAAATTTCCGTGTGTGTGTGTGTGTGTGTGTGTGTGTGTGTGTGTGTGTGTGTGTGTGTGTGTGTGTGTGTGTGTGTACATGTCGGTGCAGAGTGTGTGTGTGTGTGTTTCCCTTTCACAGTGGCAGCTGGTGAGAGGCACGCACACACAGACAGGAAGTGCACCCTGTGCAGTCTAGAGAAAGACACGACACAAGACAACACACAGAGCCAGCAGGCCCGTTCTTCCGCATGTTCCTCCACCAGTCTGCCCAACACACAGCCCCTCTCCTCACCCCTCGTGCATCTCCATCTCCACCTCCACCGTTAGTATATGTATGCATTTCTCATCACCTCATCCACTTCTTCCTTATGTCCCCTTTCTCTTGCAAACACACACACACATGCACACAAACACACTCATTCACACAAACACACACACAAATTGCGAGGCTGTGGCTGTCACAGTTACATTAATTAGCCTACTGCTGGCCGAACCATGTACTGGTTTATGAAACATTAAAGTGTCTGTTTGGAGAGATATTTCTCAATGTTTACCATGTGTAAAGTTGAACACACACACACACACACACACACACACACACACACACACACACAAACACACACACACACACACAGAGAGAGAGAGAAACAAACATGAATGCCTCTTGCACCAAACCTCCAGGAGCAATTACCTCCATGTTTCTCAGCAGAGGACTTTGATCTTATCCTGCAGGATTTTTTTTTTAACAGCAATTGTAGCTCTTTTACTTTTCCATTACACCGAGCCATCTGAGTTTCACACACAACTCTGTTGGAGATCAACACACAGAATGTGAATGAGCCTGCGCACTTTTGGACTTGGAAAATGGGACAGGGAGAGAGAGCAGGAAAAAGTCTAACAGAACCCCCCCCAACCAACAATCAACCAACACACACACACACACACACACACACACACACACACACACACACACACACACACACACACACACACACACACACACACACACACACACACACACACACAAGACAAAAAGCAAGCCCGTGCCTACCCATAAGCCCCTGCATCCCCGGTCTCTGTCACTTTCACAGGGCAGACGGGCCCAGTAGCATCCCTTAGGTGCTTTGGCAGGGAGTCAGGGACTGAGAACGACCACAGAGGATTTGATGTACGGGGTAGGTGGAGAGGGGTGGGAGCCTGGGGGGGGGGGGGGGGGGGGGTGTTAGGTGGATAGGTGGGTAGCGGGAGATCTATTTCCAGCCCTCTTTGAAGTACAGTACAAGTCTTGTCTTATTTCCATGGCAACAGAGACTGGTGGTGCTGGTTGATTCTCTGCTGTGCTCCCCCCCTCCTCCTCTTACTTTATTATCTCTTCTGTTTCTCTCTCCAGCCAGCTCCCACCAGACCTGGACCAGTCTCAGGGCCAAAGAGGCTGCGGGCATTGCGGTCAGTTCTTCAAGGGTAGCCCCGGGGAAGTCCCGCCTCTAACGCACGTGTGATGAGAGCGGCCATGCTTGTGCCAGGGCCCACTTCAATTAGCTGAGAATCATGTGCATGTGCAAATAAATAAATAACAACACATATATATATATATATATAGTGTGTGTGTTTGAGAGAAAGTGACAGAAAAGCAGACACACTGTACCCCCCCGCCTCTTCTCTTCAGTCCAATTCCATTTCTTTTTTTGGATGCGATTTCACGGTGGATGCTCGAGTCGGCGGTGGAGATGAGCCAGGGGCATGTGTTCTGTGTTCAACTATTCAGATAATTGGCTAAAAATAGCAACGCGTGAGGTAAAAATAGCAGCAGGAGTATTCTCCAGACGGCTGCATGCTAAGCCCTGCTGCAGTGGGCTGCTACAGTACCACTACACCAGCACCGGCAGCCGCAGCGGAGGCTGGATTACTGGGTTCCTGTGAGGTGCAGAAAATAGCCCCGTCTCATGCCTAATTAATGTACTGTACTGCTCAATCCACCTTTACCCAGGGATCTCTCTTTCTCTTTGTATGCACACAGAATACACACACAAAGACGCCAATAGATATTTCTAACATGCACGCACATACATACAGGGAGCTAAATGCCACATGCTGCTTCTCTACTGAATACACAGTACACACACACAGTACACACACACACACACACACACACACACACACACAAAACAGGCCTTATTGACTGATTTCGGCTATTGGTAAATTTATATGACATTTACCAATTGGCAGTAGATATATCTGTTATGTTGAATCCATTCTGCACAAGGTAAATGTTTGGCTATGAAGGCCTGAAAGACTTGAAAATGGTTCTGTTATTTTTTTTTCTTATTTTCTTTCTTCTAAAGGTTATGATGTACGACAAAAATAAGTAAACAAACAAAGAAAACCATATTGATATCGGCCAAATTGTTATTTTATACATCGGTATCGTTGTCGGCCCAGAATGTCACAATCGGTACATCCCTAGAAACATTCGCTCTATATCTCTCTTTCCTCATCTCACACACACACACACACACACACACACACACACACAAGAAAAGAGCAAGAGACAGCTTAAGAGAAAGGCCATAAATGGAGTAAGCCAGCGCATCTGTATTCCCCTAATGGCCAGTGTGGAAGGCCCCTCTGAGCCCCATGGAGCCCAGGATGCTGGACGTGCCGTGTCTGTGCGTCAGGAGCTCAGCGGTGGGAACCCTGCCCATGGGCCGTTCACACCAACATGGCTTCAGCCTCAACGCACTCACAGTCAGATTCTGACCAAAGATATTTATGGACAGAAAATTATCCTTAATCTGTTAATACCGGCATGTGCCAAAAATGATTTCCAAACAATGTTGTTGGAGTTAATGTTTGACCATTCTTCAGTGATTTACATTACTCATCTTCAAATCTCACACACTGACTTTCTCACTGAGTTTGTATTCTTCTAGCTTCCTGAAACCGCATGCCTGTGCAGCCAAACTGGTTCTCAGTGTGTCCATGTTCTGGGTTCTGGTGTTCACAGAAAACAACTGGCCCATACTGCCTTTCAACCATGCTGAAACTCCCAAAACCAGATTTTATTGGTCATTATAGTGTTTACAGTGTTTTATTATAGGGTAACACTTTACTTGACAGTATCGACATAAGAGTGGCTATGCGAAATATCAAGGATGTGTTTTTTCTGCTTAGAGATTGAGGTACTGATTCCTATGTCTGCTGTGCTTACTCTATTTCATTTCTTTAGTCTTCTATGTGGTATGGGGCGCTGAACTTGTGTGTGTGTTTCGTATTGTAAGCAGCTATATGTACTGTAGCACTGTATGCCCAAGACAAATTTCCCTTCTGGGACAATAAAGTTCATCTAATCTAATCTAATCTAAAAAGTGACATGACACTGTCATCAACACATGACACTGTCATGACACATGAACCCTAACCCTAATCCTAACCCTAACTCGTTATGACAAAAACCGAATGTCATTTAATAACAGAAGCGTTATGTCATAAACGTTTATGACTTGTTTATGACATGTTCATGACATGTACGGGGCAGCTGTGGCCTACTGGTTAGCGGTGGGTTGCCGGTTCGAACCCCGACCAGTAGGCACAGCTGAAGTGCCCTTGAGCAAGGCACCTAACCCCTCACTGCTCCCCGAGCGCCGCTGTTGTTGCAGACAGCTCACTGTGTGTTCACTGTGTGCTGAGTGTGTTTCACTAATTCACGGATTGGGATAAATGCAGAGACCAAATTTCCCTCACGGGATCAAAAGAGTATATATACAGTACTTATACTTACTGTTCATGACAGTGTCATGTCACTCTTATGTCAATACTGTCAAGTAAAGTGTAACCGATTATAGTGTAAAGTGTTTGATTTATGTTCACTTGTTTCATAAGTTCTTGAAGAATGTGTGCCGTGTTTAAGGCGCAGGAGTACAGGACCACTGACAGACGGCTGCTGCAGTTAGCCGCTTGCTTGACCACACTTTTTCTGTGTTGACAGTGCACAGTGCACACAACAGTGCTTGTGTTGACAGGGTCAGTCAGTGAAAGCTTGTGCATATGTGTATGTATGTGTCCAAAAGTATGTGAGTGTGTCTCCTCCTGTGTGTGTGTGTGTGTGTGTGTGTGTGTGTTGTATGTGACCAGGCGTCTGGACTCTGTATGCCTCAGTGGAGCTTGTGACAGATGGCCCTGCTGATCACAGGCCACTGTTCCTGACACCGGCCCCGGCTCCAAGCACACAACACACAACCCAGCCCCACATACTCTCATAGACACGACACACGCCTGTGCTCCAGTCTCTTCTGCTAGCAGGCTTAGATGCATTCCATCACGACATTCAGTAATATGTATAGTACGTTTTGCTAAGCCAGACATATATGCCCCTACCAAGGACTTGGGTAACACCTGAGGTGACCGTATGTGTTTATCTGTATTTAATCAGGTCACAATCACTATCTAATGCACGTAACGCAACATATTTTGGCAATACCGATACATATAAACCCCATATGCCTATGCAATGAGTGAATACGTTTCCAAGATACAATTGTCAGGAATATTCCACATTCCATTCCCTTCAATGACAAATACAGATACTGTAAGCCTAAATGCAACAAGCCACACACATACACACACAAGCACATATAACAAAAGCCTTATAAAACGAGAGATCTCCAGGAAGGCATCCAGGCAGCACTCCTCAACACTGACCTCCTCCATCAGGCACTCAGGGAGACGTAACACATCTGCCTGGAGGCTGGACCATATGGAGAGCATCAAATGGAGGAGAAAGAAACCCATTTACATGATCATAACATGCGAGTCTGCATAGCCACAGCCATAGATTTAGGTCTCCAACAAGAGCACTGGGGAATTTCTCAAGTTTGAGTTTAAAGTAACATAACTAGAACTAACTAGATTTTTGAAAGACTTTTCAATTATGGTAATCCTATAGTTAAAAAACTTGCTACGATTTAAATTAAATTACTTAAAATAACTAGATAATGTAATTTAAAGGAATTAACAGTGCATGCAAAGCAAGGCAAAAAAATAAAATGGTGAAATAAAGGTACAATAAAGTTACAGTGCAATAAGGTACAAAAGGTTCAGTGCCACTAGGATATTGATTGTGCAGCTACTCATTGCAATTTGAGAAATTAAATAGGCGAGGACTTTTATTTTAAAAAATTTTTTACCGACGCCGTAAAACCGATGCCAGCAGCTGTGAAAAATACACCTAGTCTGAAAGTACCCGAATTCAGGTCTGCTAGGAACAACTGGCAAAGAGAACATGCATAGCCCAATATTTACACAAACACTTTCCTTAAAAGCCTATTCATTGTGTTGTGTTGGTATTTACCTTGGTAGAGAATTAGTGAGACAGACCTGAGAATAGGAGATGTCTATGATAAACGAGCCAGGGGAAGTGCAGTAATAGATTAAATATTTCATGGTCTAAATAATTAATAACCGCTCAATCCTTTACTAGGCACACACACACACACACACACACACACACACCAGTTTCTTATAAAGAAAATAAGTTTGAAGTCTGGCTGAATAACAGAGTGCCAGCTCTGGGGAACAGACTAAGATACATCTCCCATACATCTCCCACCAATTACGTTTAGTAGTCGTGTCACGTCCTCTCTATACAACGATTAAAGGGTTTCTTCCCCAACCATTAAAGAAGCAATAAACAGCCTGGGCTAAATTCATGCATTTTTGTGTGTGTTGTACTTAAGACCACATTTGAAAGTCAAATGATTCCCTCATGACTGGTGAAAAATGAATGATACACTTTCAGCCCCGGTTGGGAACTCTCAGCATACATGTGTCATGAGCAAAGTGATTTAGAAATGGCCGCATCAATCTGAGATTCAGATGAAAGCACACAGAATCACTTGAGTAAATGCTCACACTGTATCTCACATCCATCAGTTGAACGGCATACTCCACCTCTCTAAGCAGGATCCGATGTGCTGGAACTATGGCAAATATGCGTGGACTAATATTCCTTCCTGGACCACTCCTACCAATTGGAAGTATGTATGGTGTGTATACCTCTCTATGACACTATGACATAAGACATACAATATGAACTGGGACCACAATCAGCCCAGAAATCAAATCAAACTCAAATGACCAACTTCCAAGTGACCTTTAACCTCCTCTATCGTAGCCATGTTATTTAACATCTTGAGTGTGCCTGTGAGAGCACCGCCATTGTTGCCATCAACAGCAGAATGATTCTTCCCCAACTAGGGAGCTTGAAGGGCCACACATCTCTCTCTCTCCCTTTCTCTCCCTCTCTCTCTTTCTCTCTCTCCCTCCCTCTCTATCTGATGCCCACTTCTGCTGGTGATCGCATGTCCTGTGATGGATGTGTTTTTACTGTTGCCGGAGGCGCCCGGGGACTCGTGCTGAGATGTTTTACTGCATTTAAGGCCCGCCACTTCATTTCAGCCGTCCATTAGTCCTCTCCCAAGGTCAGCGCCGCCGATAAGCTCAGCGAGAAATTGTGCAAAACACTCTCGATTTTTGCTGTAGACGCTCGGCTGTGACCGGAATTAAAGCCTTTTTCAGGAAGTTGGAATTCATTAAAAGAAAATGTCTCAGCAGAACGGATGTAAGGACATTTCTTCAAATGCCCTGCATTTGGAAATAGGAGATCTTTTTTTTTTACGAGGGACTCCAGCAGAATATTTTCCTTTAAATGTGAAATTAGAGGCCCTGATATATCAAGGTGACTGGAGCATCAGGATGGTTCATGCTGTTTATTAGTGAGCTAACACTCAGCCATACTAATATCTCTGCTGGTGAGAGGGGTTGGGTGGAGGTCTTACCTTTGTTGATCTTGCGGTGGAAGTTGATGGCGTCCACAGAGGCTGTGACAATGTTGGTCTTGCAGTGGCGGTGGGCCACGATCCCTGCCACCTCGTCCATCAGCTTCATGGTCACACCTAACACAAAAGAGAGGCCAGAGGAAGGATTACGTAATGAAATCTACTCAAGGCTCATGTGCTCAGGAGAAAAATTCAGGCACAAAACCATTTAGCTTCTGTTATGCTGACACTTGCAAACCTCCAACCCATAGAACTCGTTACGAGATCTCCAACTAGCCAATCACAGTAGGCCACCTAGAGGGCCTTTGAATGTCCATCTCAATTTTCTAGACTTTGGCCCACATCCCTCCTTCTCTATGTGTGTCTTCACATAATGTGACTTTCATGAGAGGATACACTAATGGTCCCCGATTCCGCTAATATCCTAAAATAACCCTCCCAATGTGAACTTCCCCTTTTGCTGTGCTCCAGGCTAAAGTGGTAATAATATCAGCTGTCAGTGATTCACATTGATTAATGCTCTGTCTCCCCAACGGCTGACGTGGCGTTTTTAGAGGCGGCAGTTTTAGGAAAACACGAACAATTGTGGCCCAGAGGGAGCAGTGGCCCAGAGGGAGCAGTGCGCGGCGAGAACTGATCTAGAGACAGATGTATCTTCACAGTCACAATTTAAGAAAATAGATAGGCACCCAGGGAAGCCTGATCTCAGTTTAAGGCTGCACCACCTCTGTAGAAGGGCATGTCGTGGCCTACTGGTTAGCGCTTCGGACTTGTAACCGTGCCGGTTCGAACCCCGACCAGTAGGCACGGCTGAAGTGCCCTTGAGCAGGGCACCTAACCCCTCACTGCTCCCCGAGCACCGCTGTTGTTGCAGGCAGCTCACTGCGCCGGGATTAGTGTGTGCTTCACCTCACTGTGTGTTCACTGTGTGCTGAGTGTGTTTCACTAATTCACGGATTGGGATAAAAGCAGAGACCAAATTTCCCTCACGGGATCAAAAGAGTATACTTATACTTTATACTTATACTATGTGAGCTCAAAGCAGTCGTGTCTGTTCAGGAGTGAGTTATGCAGTGACCACAATGTCAAATGATAGAGAGACAATCAATTTCACTCTTTCTCTCTCTCTCTCTCTGAGTTACCATGGCCTTTTCACAACAATAGTACGGTGGTACTATCCGCCTTATTCACATTATAACTGACAATACAACGCAGCTACGGCCGGAAATAGAAAACTGGATTTCTGAATACTGAGGTGTCATGGCGATGCCCATTGTTGGCTCACACATATCTATTCTGAATTCGATGAATCTGTGATTGACAGCCATGCATCTGAGCTTGAGAGTTCATACCGAATATAACAGTGAGGATGAGAGGGTTGGGATGGGGGGGGGGGGGGGGGGGGGGCACATATCAAGTCCGCCAACTCAGGAAATGTCATGACCAGTGGAGTGAAGATGAAACTGATAATGATGATAGAGAGCGAGAGAAAAAGAAAGAAAGAGAAAGAGAGAGAAAGAGAGAGCATCAGATACAATACAGTGTGTTTAAGAGGGAGAAAATGTTGAAGAAAGTAGTAGAGAAAGACAGACGGACACACAATGAGAAAGAGCTCAAAAGAAAGAAAACAACACATGAAAAAGAGAGAGAGCGAAGAAAGGGACTTTGTAGACCTACGACAGAATCTGTGATAAAGACAAAAAACCCTGTGGTGGCTCAAAACACGGAGGGACTGCAGGGTGCTTTTATGATACAATTTTTCCATCATCTCCTCTCCCCTCCCTTGTTCACACATCCCTGGGAGCTCCCCATCCCGTGTCCCTGGCCCCCTCTCCTCTCCTCTTCTCACATCCCCCTCTCCTCTCCTCTCCTCTCCTCTCCACTGCAGCTTCATCATCCCCCTCTCCTCCCTCCGCCGCTGCCTCCGACTCCAGCTATGATGGGTCTGTGTCTGTGCCGCTGTAATTACTCGGGTCCAGCAGAGGAGAGCAGGACAGGAGCTACAGGCTCAACCCCTCTTATTACACTGTGTGGGGATGGGCTCTCTTACTGTGTGAAAAAGCAAAAGGGCCAGATAACTAAATAAAAACCACTGTGTTTGTGTGTGTGTGTGTGTGTGTTTGTGTGTGTGTCAGGGGGGGGTGTCTATATCTAGTTTGAGCTCTACACAGTGTGGGTTGTGCAAGCGAAAGAGAGAGATAGTGTGAGTAATTATGTGTGTCTGTCTGAACAAATGTTTTCGACAGTTGCACACTGCATGTTCAAAGTCACACATCTTAGCACCGTCTGGCTTTTGTGACTCTGGGTGTCAGAACACAGGACTCTTGCCTTCCCCGTCTGCAAGGATAGAGGAGAAGCAGACAACTTTAAATTGTTAAACGGATGACAAGAGTAAAAAAAACCCAGTGGTGAGGTAAGATGTTCTCACTCCATAAATAATAGATGTTTGGAACAGTGCAGTCATGATTCACGACTGTGGCGCTGGCTAGCATCAGCACCTCTGGGACGTCAGGAGTCAGTCCCCTGCCTCTTAATAACATTGCTGTTGATAGACCTCCATGCACACCATAAGTCATTACTGACCATAACACCACAAGACTGGCCTTTTTTTCGTGTGGGAACACGATGACCTTTTTAAAAAAATCTTGGCCGAGATTCAAATGTGGAGGGCATGTTTGGTTTTTGAGCCGTGGTTTTCTTAACAGCACGGGTAACTCTGACGGAGAGAAAAGGAAGGAACAAGGACGAGCCGAGGCAGCACAGGAGCCACTTCCGACACAAGACTGAAGGCCCTCATAAGGATTCTGGACACCGTGGTCATAAACATTACAAATGCATCAATAACAGCACTTCAAACGTTGGTCATAAACATTTTGTACAGCACACTCTGTCTCTAGTGTTAGAGGCTCGAGTGTTTTCATGACTTGTCTGACTCATGACTGCTCTCTTCCTCTTCGTCTGGGTCTGTCCTGATGAGAGAAA
>NC_055963.1:13359530-13374530 GCF_018492685.1 Alosa sapidissima
GCCCTCTACAGCCGTCCTTCCTCTCTGGACTTTAATAGCTGTCTAGGAGTTGGCAGAATAGCTCAGATGTGTTTGTATTTTTCACATGCGAGTGAGGGTGACGGAAAGGGTAGATGTGTTGGCATGAGTAGTTGGCTTATAAATGTGTGTGTGTATGTGTGTGTGTATGTGTGCATGTGTATGTGTGTGTGTGTGTATGTGTCCCACAACCCAGGCCATTCTCTCCTTCCCTGGAATAGTGAGGTGGCGGGGGGGGGGGGGGGGGGGTGCTAAACTCTGTGTTTAGCCTCTTCCTCCTCCTCCTCCTCCTCCTCCTCCTAGTCCTCCTCGACGGGGCGTACCGTACATCAGTGTTAATGAAGCAGCTGCTTGTCACAGAGGAGCAGAAGGTGGGAATGAAGATGAGGGGAGTGCCACCACTTCTCACTTTCCCCCACCACTCCACTCCTCCACCTCCTCTTCCACCTCCTCCCTCTCCCACTCTTCAACAGCCGCCGCAGCAGCAGCAGCAGACGCTGCGTCCACGGAGATGGAAGGGAGGACCAAAAAAAGGAAAGGTCTCTTGTGCACACTGACGACCACTGGCTGAGGCTGTGTCTGTGCCTTGTGCACACTGACGACCACTGGCTGAGGCTGTGTCTGTGCCTTGTGCACACTGACGACCACTGGCTGCTGCTGTGTCTGTCTCTTGTGCACACTGACGACCACTGGCTGAGGCTGTGTCTGTGCCTTGTGCACACTGACGACCACTGGCTGCTGCTGTGTCTGTATCTTGTGCACACTGACGACCACTGGCTGAGGCTGTGTCTGTGCCTTGTGCACACTGACGACCACTGGCTGCTGCTGTGTCTGTCTCTTGTGCACACTGACGACCACTCGCTGCTGCTGTGTCTGTGCCTTGTGCACACTGACGACCACTGGCTGCTGCTGTGTCTGTGCCTTGTGCACACTGACGACCACTGGCTGCTGCTGTGTCTGTGCCTGTGTCTTGTGATGTGAAGATGTGAAGGTGGCGCAGCTGCAAGAGTGGGAGGCTCACTGAGTGTGAAGAGGCTGGCCCCTGCCCTGAGTGCTCCTTCATAAGGGACAGGGGGGGGGGGGGGGGGGGGGGGTGGCAGCCGGCAACAAGCCTGCCAGAAAAAACTATCCATTTAGTCGAGTGTGTGTGTGTGTGGGGGGGGGCTTTTCCTCCCATCCCCACAGTGTGTGCTTCAGTGACAGGTGTTAGTGACACACTCACACACACAAACAGACACAAATACAAACCATGCATCTACACCCTATCATCTCTCATTCACTCACTTCCTCTCTCCCTCTCCTTCTCTCTCTCTTTCTCTCATACCCATTTTCAGACATACAGTCACACACTTGCCCTGATACATGTACTCTCATCAGTCTCTCTGCCCCCCCCCCCACCGGCAGGAGGCTAGTGAAATTGATGAACAGCCAGAGAGGAGCAAAGGACAGACACTTGCCTCCTCCCACGAGCAGCACAGGCACACTAGGACATGGCCTTGCAGGTGGGCTGCTAGTTAGGGGCCTTTTGGCTCTTCTCACCCAGTGCCATCATTTGCATGCAATCCTGGAAATCAATGCATCACATTTATGGATGGCGCTCGGCACAAAGGTAGAGCCATCTGTGAGTGTGTATGTGTATGTGTGTGTGTGTGTGTGTGTGTGTGTGTGTGTGTGTGTGTGTGTGTGTGTGTGTGTGTGTGTGTGGTTGAGGAGTAGCAGATTCCACAGAGGAACGCGCTGTTCTCGCATGGAAATGTGAAAACATTTTTCAGCATCTGTGGCGAGGTCGGCTTGGCTGAGCTCCCCTGCATACTCAAGGCGAATGTTTTTGTGGGGTTTTTGGAGTTACGCTTCTGTGAAAAATGTCGTAGGCGAGGTGAATGATTAAACGTCCCTCTGCAACACATTCCTATTTCGTCGCTACACTCTTATTTATTAGATCAAAAACACAGCAAAGCTAAACTTCAGACAAATAACATTAGGTGAGGTGTTGACCCCCAGAATGTTCTGGAACTCAGACAAGTATTCCAGCAAGACATTCCGCTCCTTGGAGCTTGGGAGCCATCTAAGCCAGATCAGTATTAAACACAAGCATCACACAAGATTTACAGAGGGCCATAATTACTCCTAAAGTGTCTGAGCCTGTAGTCTTTAAAACCACACTGCTCATGGCAGGTTCCTCCCTTCTTGCATTCTCACAACCTCTTGCCAAAGCCATTTTCACAGTTCCAACATCCAAAACCAAATGGACACTCCATGGGTTTCATCTCCAATCAGCTTCATCATCACAGTCCCTTCTGTCCAATTCACTGCAACCTGGTGGTCATCCCTGTCCCGTTGTCAGCAAACTCAGACAGTTGGCTTGTATATTCCCGCATAGCCTTGCCGTTGTGAGCAGCAATGCTGCGGGGATAGGGACAGAGGTGAAACACCTCAACAGGAAGCTCGGCCTCTGTGTGGCCATGGAGTCTTTCCAAAAGCCCTAGGTGAGATCCAGGCCCCGGTGGGTGGGGAAGGGGCTGTGATAAGGGTTGGGGGGGGGGGGGGGGGGGGGGGGGGGAGCGAGAGAGTGGGAATAAACGCAGGGTCAAGGGATGAGACCACAGCATGATGTGAGCTAAGGGGGGAGGTTATTAGACAGCAGGTGTTATTCTTTTTCCATCACAGTGCAAAAACGTCTGCCCTCGACTCCTGCGGACTGTGTCCACAGCAAGGATTTTGTTTTCATTGTGCAGAGCCAGCGTAGAGTTTAGAATACCCAGGCGTCCACAGCTACAGAGACAAAACCAATTGGGTTTTCCACCAGAGAAAAAGGAAACAAAAACATTACAGAGGGATATCAGATGACCACAAAGAGGAAGCATATGGCTTATCAGCTATGCGTTGTGGGCAACACCTCAGGACCATAATCCTCAGCCACAGTCCGTCGGCAGTGGACACGGCCGCATGCTGAGGATTGCCAACGGTTGCCCCTGAGCCCAGCCAGTCCAGCCCGGCTCAGTCAGGATCAACCCTCATCTCGACGTGAGATCCCATCAATTTACACCGAGCCTCTCAGGTGACACAAATAAGATCAAGCAAAAGGGAAAAAAAAATCAAACAAATCATAAGAAAATGGAATAGAGATGCCTGAGGAATCTTTGTGGATGGTGCTGCGGTGGTTTGAGGTGAATTAGAGGTCTCACACACTGAGGTGAGAATGCCGGGGGAGGAGAATGGAAGACGCCCAACCACAACACAGACGATCTGTCCCGTTCACACTCTGCCCCTCCCTGTGGCGTGTTCGCTGGCATGGCGACCGCCTCCCCATCACCACAGGACACAGAGGCACAGGAAACGCTGAGCTCGCACCAGCACCACCAGGGCATAGTTAGCCACACGGCTACAGAATGGGATCAGTCCAGTTACAACTCAGATCACTCTGATCACATTCACCGAAGTCAGTCAGCAAGCTCGAAATTCAATTTGTAGACCACTAACGTTGGTGGAAACAAGGAATTTGCATAGCACACCTGGTAGAGTGCTTTTGGGTCCATGTTTCTCACACTGAGGTTTATTTTTCCAGAGGCAGCATCCTGAAGTCCCTGGATCACAGCACACCTGCTCTCTCTCCTCGTTGACATGCATGTCATGTGGGAGGCGAGCGTGTCGCCGGTTTCTCCTCCAGGCTGTTCCAAAACATTACGCTAGCGCCTGGCGGGCCATTGGGAGAGCGCTGATATTATTGCTGCTGTCATACACGAGGCCCCAGCCTCCCTTTAGAGTCACACCGGCTGGACTTGTGCTGAATCCTAAAGACTGTGCAGAGTCAATCCAACTTCCACACCCAGGTAGAAATGACAGATGATTAGGGCTGGGACAACACGTCGACGTAATCAATGACATCGACGCAAAATATGAGTGTCGATTCGTCAAGCATAACGTGTGCTGCTAAATATTTTTAATCTTACACCTTCAGTGTTTTCCATACGTTGACTAATCTGTGGCTGGGCACCACGAAATCAAAACCGGCCACCACACATTGATGTTCTATTGTAGGCCTACTATTTAAATGAAAGATAAGATAAAATAATTTCATTGAGCTGCACTTTTTACTCACACAGCCTTTCCTTGCCCCGCCCGCTCTCTCTCGTAACGAGCCCGCTGCTCCTCCTCTGCATGTGCATTTAAAGGGACACCAGGCAGGCTTGATGCTTTTTCTCTAGGAAACTCCCCCTTGCTCGGTCTGAAGCTTTTTTCCTTTTCTTTGCATCTTCCGTCAAGGGTTTTCGCTGCTTCTTCACTGGCTCTGCCATTATACACACGTTTGCAACTAAAGAGTTTCGTTAGCCTGCCTCTGTGCTGTATGCAGGATGTAAACTGATCCTGCTTTGGTCGGCGGGTAGGATACACCAAACTTGCAAGTGGGATATTCTTCTTACAGGCAGTAGGGCCGGGCGAGAGAGTCTTCATTCGCCCTGTAATGAGTCATTTAACTATATACCAACTTACGAAGATGATTAATTAACACGAAAATGTTGCCTGGTGTCCCTTTAACAAAATATTCACGATTGTTGAAGGATTGTTGTTGCCACATAGAAGCATTGCATACAGTAGAACACAGTGGGCTAAATTGCTATTAAATCCGCTTAGCATCGTGACCATGCTGCGCAAATTTGTTCAAAACTGCTGCATTAAAGTTAAAGTAAACTCTGCTAAGGTCTTATCACAACATAGTACATTGAGGAGACTAAACTAAGTTAAGTTACAGTATGCAATCAAGCAGTATCTCAAAGCTAACGTTAGAATACTGTTTGTATGTCAAGTTTAGCATGCTTACTTGCAGCTGCTTGTATTCGTTATTCATGCAGGGCTCATTTTATTGACTCTGAATGTTTGCAAAATCCCGATGTAAATGGAAAAGTGTTTTCCAAGACTCAAAAGTGCTTGTCCAAAGGAGAAGTACGAATCGTTATTTGAACTAAGGGACTGTACGATATTTAGAGGGGGGGAGAGGGCCGGTCGCCAGACGATCGGGTTAAAAATGTTCTGCCTGGCCCTGTCCCCTGGTCATTTTTTTTTTTTCCAGGGGCCTCCCCCCAGCTCAAAAAAATTCTCCTAGGCCCTCCTCCCTACGTGAATCAAATAAAACTGTCGAAAAATGACGTTTACAAGGTTAAAACGGCCAGCAAATGTCATAAGCACACATACACACACATGGGTAGGCTACACACCAGTGTTGCGCGGGTTTGGTCACAAGCGGCCCGCGGTCGCCCGATATTTTAATCAACCCGACCGCAACTCGGACCGCGAATATTAATTAGGACAAAACGACCCGCTTATTTACAAAATGTGTGCTTTTGGTTATAGCCTGCATGCAATGTGACAGTAGTCCATTTCTGTAAAACAAACTAATTTATTTGCGAAACTTTATGCGGTAGAACTACACGCAGTAGGCATGCAGGACATAATGTTTGCGCAGGAGAGAGAATGAGAATAAGAGCGCAAGCACGCACGCAACCACCAAGGATTAGAACACTAGGATTAGATTTGGCCATGGACATACATCTTTCTTTCGAAAACAGAAATGGTAAGCAAGAGAGATACATTGCTGGTCAAAACGTTAGCGTAAGACAGTGTTTTTCAACCACTGTGCCGGGGCACACTAGTGTGCCGTGAGAGATCATCAGGTGTGCCGCAGAAAATTACCCAAATGTCACTCACTGGTCCAGAAAAGCAACTGTTGCATCAAAGAATTTATAACCACATGCCCTCATTGATTGTATGATTGCACTATTTGTGGTATGCAGGCATTGTACAACGGGGGCCCCATATCCAGTATTCACAGAATCATCACATATCCAGTTCATAACAACAATTAAATTAGATATAGTCACCTACAAATGAAACAGAAGGAGCTTGTTTTATTGAGCAGGTCTTGCATAGATGCCATAATAAGGCCATATCTGTGTATTATTTGAAATTTTAGGCTATGGTATTTTTATTTTTTCTTCACACAGGATGTTAGTGTGCCGTGGGACATTTTAAGTGTCAAAAGTGTGCCGTAGCACAAAAAAGGTTGAAAAACACTGGCGTAAGAACTGGTTTAAAATGCTGAATGAAGCACAAAGCTTTACTAAAGCACATCCACTGTTTAAAGTCACAAACATAACGAACTAAGGTAACTTTTATGCATGCGCAAACCTATACATACCGGTAGATATGGTAGTCTGTGCCATAACATTTATTCCTGCAGGCTGCCCATTTCGGCTGTCATACTTTTAAATGGCTTCGCAAGAAGTGGGCCTACATAGACCATAACTTGTACTACTGTCATCTTCTTTAAGAACTTTTCCCAATATTTCCCATAGCCCATATAATTTTTCCTGAAGGGGTGTCTAATATTTTAACTCTCGTCTTCAGCTTTTTTACTGTTGACTTTACTGTATTGATGCTTTACTGTATTGATGCTAGCCTTCTCGTGATATTTTAAGTAGGCCTATTTGTAGAAAATATATATTTAATTAATTTTAACTGACCCGCCCGCAAATGACCCGAATATCATTAAAAAAATTTGTTTATGACTCATAACCGCGGGTGACCTGCAAGCTTACGAGGGGGGTTGCGGGAGATTCAGGTAGGGTTGCGACTTTTTGGACTCACCCACTCTGTCAAAGAGACGTAAATCATCAAGGCCTACAAACCTTTTAAAATATCGAAAATGGATCATTGATCAGGGAAAAAAAATATCATGGATCAGGAAAAAATAATTTCCCTCGGCCCTACCCCCAGGCCAAAAAATGTATCCTAGGCTAAAAAATTCTCTTAGGCTCTCCCCCCCGACGACCGGCCCTCCCCCCCCGGCAAATATCGTACAGTCCCTAACTACTTATGAATTGCATCCACACATCAGCAGCCTTTTAACTGTGTTAATGTTAATTGCAAGGATTCCCACACGAAAGTCTTAAAATGACAGGCACTCAATTAGACATACACTACTGAACTTTATTGAATGCTACCTCTGACTAAGAATGCATTACTTTGCACTTGTATAGTCTTTTATTTTGTAATCTTAAAAGTAATAAACGTATATTGCAATGTTAAAGAATTCATGTTTTTTCATTCAGATATGTAAATAAACATGTATAAATTGCTATTAGTGAATTAGTGGGGAGATAATCGATAATCGAATCGAAATCGAATCGGACTGAAAAAATGAATCGTTAGATTAATCGATGCATCGAAAAAATAATCGCTAGATTAATTGTTTAAAAAATAATCGTTTATCCCAGCCCTACAGATGATTGCTACTTTCAACCGAATCCAATTTCCTGATATTGATGGAAGCCTCTGGATTAATCACACGAGCCAGCCTCCACATATAGACTATAGACATGCAGACAGACACACACACACACACACACACACACACACACAGGTGTATCCCTCCCTAATCCCGTCCCATCCCCTGTTGTCCATGACGAGATTGCTGTCGTTCGCCTGCCAAAACACCAGGGTCACAAACAGGGTAGGGAGAGGAGGGGAGAGACTTTTTTTGGAGGAGAGACTTTTTTTGGAAGCCATTGAAATCTCCGAGGCCAGGCAATCTACTTATCTCCGGCGAGCAGATTTCATTATGCTCTCAAAAACAGGCCTATTTAAGGACAGTGAGCACTGCGCTCTACACAGCCCAGATGAAAAGCAGCGAGAATAGAAAGTAAAGATGAATCAAGAGGGTGTTCGGGAACACACAGTGATAATGTTATGGGACTGGTCAGAGAGTGGAACACACAGTGATAATGTAATGGGACTGGTCAGAGAGTGGAACACGACTGAAGAGGGCACTGCTGCTATCGCTAAAGACATTACAGCTGTGCCAAGAATAGGGATGGTGTGCGGGGTAGTTATCATAAACTAAAACGAAGATGAAGACATTTCCTAGAACTAAAATAATATGAATATGAAACTGAATCTAATGAAACTATACAGGAAACAAATGTGAAAATGGGAAACTATAATATCCTTAGTGTGGAGCTATGAATAATTATGATAATGGATAGTTGTTCACTAACAGACCCAGATGAGAGTTATAAAGTTACAGACTGCTTTGCAATGCACACATTTGGAACACCTCCAGCAGAATGTTCTAATAAACATATAACAAGTTGATTTAGCATGAAAACCAAATGTTGCAGATGGAGTGAACGGAATAATAAATATGCTTATTAGGGGAACTCTCAAGAGAATGCTCCCATTTCAAAGGACATTTGCAGTGACAATAAAACTGGTGATAAAAAATAAAAGAAATCAGAAAAAGAAACCGAATGGGAACGAATTGAAACGGTTGTGAAATCAAATAAAGTTCCCCCCATCTCTTGATTGGACATGGTCAGTAGCGGCGTGCGTTTCGCCATCATGGTAGCCTGTAGCAATGGCCTATTTAATGGCCCTCATGAAACAAATTCAATTACCCTGCCAGACATCACAGACTCAGATCCACAGGGCTGTCCAGTCACAGCCTCGGAGTTTATGATGGCCATAGACAGATGAGATGAACAGACTGTCGGAAGAGGGTTGTGGAGAAAAAGAATCATTTCTCATGGTTACAGGCACAGTGAAAGGATCAATGTAACTGTAACCAGAGTGTCTTTCAAGAAAGCATTAATAACCTGTTTTTTTTTTAATAATGACAGCAGAGTAAAATCTTGAGGCTCACACCATTATATTACATTGTAATGCAGATTTCTCATTAAGTTCCTGTGTTTGGATTAATCTTAAATCTGTTTTAGGAATACTGGAATATAAATAATTAAATTATTTCATGAAACTGGGATATATAATGAGAAGGAAGGTAGTTTATTTTAATGATCCAATTCATATCTGCTTAGGCCCTGTACTATGGCTAAATAACAATGAGCCTTTTGCAAAACGGTTACTATTGCAGCTGGTCCAAGAGACCACATCTTACGACACTCGGCAATATGCTCCCCTGATACACATTAAGCAATGTGAGAGTTTAACACGTTTCCCCGTCTGTGTAAAATGGAGATCTTCTGGCTGAAGTGGAACTAACGCCGGAGCGAATGTCAAGTCCCTGTAGCAGTGCTAATCAAATGAAGGCTTCGGAGAGCTGCAGTCTCCGTATGTTCTCAAGATAAAGTTATAGCGCAACCGATCAAAGATTGAGCAAAGTCGTGGTTTCTGGTCAGAGGGTCAACTGGGGTTCTCGTGAGAAGTGTTTTGACAAGCCGGTCTCTTGAGACGGATGAGATCATTTGTTGGACGTAAATAGAACCATGTGAACACACGAGTTAGGGCATTGCAAAACCTGCCACATAAAGGCATAACAACTGCAGATTAGCACTTTTGAAAAGAAACAAATATTAACTTTGCTGACAAAACAATAGCTCCATTAGCTCTCCTCCTTTGGAGAGATCTAAGCCTATTTTTCAGAGCTGGTCATTTTCCAGCCTTTTCTTGTGCAAAATACAAAACAGGTCCACGCCCATTCACACCACCCCGCTGTGGCGACAGATGGAAATATTCCCCAACGCGTCCTCTCCTCACCACCAGAGAGGAGCCATTGTCACTTCACATTTGGACTGCGGGAGGATGCCTCTGAGTCTCATTTACTGCAATCTCCTAAGCTGAACCTCTCTCTCTCTCACACACACACACACACACACACACACACACACACACACACACACACACACACACACACACACACACACACGCACACACACACACTCCTAAACCTCTCTCTCTCTCTCTCTCTCTTCCTCTTTCTCTCTCTCGCTCTCTCTCTCTCTCACACACACACAAACCCACACAGATACAAACACCTCTTCCTCTTTCTCTCTCTCTCACATACACACGCACTCCTAAACCTCTCTCTCTCTCTCTCTCTCTCTCTCTCTCTCTCTCTCTCTCTCTCTCTCTCTCTCTCTCTCTCACACACACACACACACACACACTCCTGTCCTTTTGAAACAGCGTAAGCCACTGGGTGCTGTCCCAGTTCCATGGCAGGCTCACACACCAGACACACAGCGCCTCTCCTGCAGGCTGAGCTCTTGACAAGGAGGCATTTCGCACAAGCCCACTAAGAGCATGAGAGGACCCTGAAATGACCCTCCTCTCCGCCTCTTCCTCCTCCTCTTCCTCCCTGCTCTCCTCATCTCCTGCTCCTCAGTCCCTCCATCAGGGCAGTAAAGGGCAGAGCTGGTCTGTTCCAGGACGGAGCTGGGGACAGGTCAGGTTAGTGTGGCTCGTGGGGGCCCAAGGCTTGGCAGAGCGCCACAGAGAACAGGAAAGTGAGAGAGAGAGAGACAGAGAGAGAGAGAGAGAGAGAGAAAGACAGAGAGAGAGAGAGAGAGCAGAGTAGAGGAAGGAGGGGAGGGAAAAAAGAAAGTGCTCCGCTAACAATGGAAAAAGGACCAATTAGAAGCCAAATCCCAGAGGAGCGAGCGAGGGAGGGAGTGCTGGGGGCTTGGTGATTAGATTCCTTGTGACGATTACCCCAAATTTCCCCTCTCAACGCGCCCAGCCAAGAGCAGGCATTAGGACAACAAAAGAGCTCTTCTGCTCCGACTCCCGTGCCACCGCAGGCCTTGCTCTAAAAAAACACACTTAACACAGCGCTACACTAAACACTCAACACTTAACATTAAAAAACACATTTAACACAGCGCTACGCTAACAAATGTAAATAAAGAAAGAAATAGAGAAGAAGTCACTCTCTCTCTTTTTCTCTCTCTTCATCTTCCTCACAGTTCTTCACTCTCTCTCCTTCTTAGCATGGCTCACTCCAACGCTCATTTGGACACCTTCATTTCTTTTCTCTGTCTCCTCTCTCTCTCTCTCTCTCTCGTTCTCTCTCTCTCTCTCTCTCCCTGTCTCTCTGTCTGTCTGTGTGTCTCTCCATCCTCTGCTACTGATTTTTAATCCTAGACATAATCAACAGGCACAAACTGCCTTGTAATGAAGAGTTGCCATAGAAACGGCTACTGGGGGTGATATCTGCTTCCACTGGGGTCTGAGGCTGAACATATTCAATGTATATTTCTCCAACACTCCCCCGCCCAATCTTTTGTTCCTACACAAACAGCATGGCCTGGGTTCCTGCAACAGCCCTCCTCTGATTGACCAAACACACACAGGTCGGGAATGTGGCTGTGTCTGTGTGTGTGTTTGTGTGTGTGTTTGCCTGTTTGTGTATGTATGTGTGTGTTAGTGTGTGTGGTGGGGGTGCGGCGAGCCATCATGGGTATGCAGATATTTCCTGCCCTCGTGCCGACCTCGTGCTGCGCTAATGGTGGAATCGGTGTTGTGTCGGCGGGCACGGCGGTTAATGGAGGCAGGAAGTGAGCAGGCAGCCTCATCAGCATCAGCCCCCGGGGCCCCGAAGCACGGCAGGCTGCGCCAGCCCCCCCAAAAAAACAACAAACAAACAAGCATCAAGTCGGGGACTCGGCAGGTAAGTCATCAGCGCTGCCGCTCCTGATTGCGAGCTACTGGGGACGGGGGCTCCCCTCCCCTCACTCCCTCATGCCATGAGTCACACACCAGCCATTAGAACTGGTGTGTTAGCAATTCATGTCAACACCTGAACTGAAGTCAATGCAAGTTCAACGCATGTGCAAAATTATCATTTTCTTCATTAGGTGGTCGCTTAGTACAACATCATTGTTTGAACCATGATGCAGAGGCATTGAACCCATGACCTCTGCTAGCATTTTGCGTCACCAACTGAACTACAGGAAGATAAATGCATTTACATGTAAGTCAACAGTCCTGACTCTGTAAACAGGAAACAAACAAAATATCTCATACATGAGCCATGCACTACTCCAGCCAATCAACACGGAGTGTCATTGACACAGATCTGGATCAGAGTTCAATCTCAACAACCTTTTGGCAAAATTATGGACAGTACAGTCAAGTCAATATCTAAATATCTAAAATTAGTGTTCATCAGAGCACCTTTAACATCAACACTGGCACCATGTAATTGGTAGCAGCTAAATAATTGATTGAGCAGCTGTCCATTCTCATCCTCTTGTTTGGCTTCACGTTCACAGTTTCACTGCTGACCCACTGCCACTGGTCCGACAAAGCTCACAATGAAGGCATACAGTCCAATAGCAATGCGAACTCATAGTGTATTGGGATTCATACATGCATACAGAAAGTATCCAAATATGAATATGATATGATATGAATGCAAAGTTTGATTATATGAGGGTAGTCTTAAAGTAATCTGTTCTAAACCACCCAAATCACAAATCAGCTCCCCTCTCAAATGATTGGGCATACATTACGTAGGGGTAGTTGGCATCCTTACCAGCCAGTTAAAATATGGTATCACTAAAATATTGATGCTTTTGGAATAGATGTTTTATTGATGAATGGCTTAGTGCTATGCAATAGCCTATATTTACCACAGTCCTGCTGAATACTGTATGCTGGGGTCAGGAGCTCAACCGCACCCCATTTAATGATCCCGTCGCAGCTGGGGGAGGAAGGACGTCAGTCCAGATCCACTTAGCCAGCTGCGGATAGTTGTGGCTTTGTATGTCCCAAGCATACCGATACATGCCCACACACACACACACACACACACACACATACACACACAAACACACAAACACATACACAAACACACATACAAACAAACACACACACACACACACACACACACAGCATGTTAGCATGGCTAAACAAAATCTAAGGGAGGAGAGGCTGCCTTAGAGAAGAGTGTGCTCTGTGCTCGACCACCCACTGCTACACTGCAGCAGCCACCGCTTCACTGTATTTAGCTAACAGGCTCATTGCAAGACACATTCACACACACACACACACACACACACACACACACACACACACACACACACACACACACACACACACAGAGAGAGCTCAAACTCTCATGATGGATGGACTGGATTCTTCACAGTAATCATTCCTTCAGAAGCACTGCTGGAAACCAGCCACACATCACACACATATTAACACACAAGCACAAACACACACCCAAATTTAAGTTTAAGATATATAAACATGAAAAGAAATACACCTCCCTCTCTCTCTTTCACACACACACACACACACACACACACACACACACACACACACATCTCTCCCTCTCTCTCTGGTAGAAGCACTCTTATGAGGCCAGGTGTGCGGAGCGGGGCAGAGTGGAGCTGAGTTGAGATGGTCTGCTCAGAAGCCCCGTCATGGAGGATGGCAGCGGGAGAGCAGATCGCCTACTCAGTCTCCCCTGATCTGTCACCTGCTATCTGCCTCGGCCGACAGACACACACCATCCTTAAACTGCTCACCCCCACATACACACACACACACACACCATCCCCGATCTCTCTCGCTCTTTGTCCCTTTCTGTCTCTGCAAACAGGCACAGCCACACACAGAGACCTGCGCTGACAGAGAGACAGTGTTGCACGCTGACCTTCAGGAAATGAGGAAGGACCAGTTGAAATTCAGTTTAATTAACTCATCCGATTCTGCCCTTGCCGACTAAATATTAAATGCATCATGATGAGTACTGTGCACTGTGCAAGTGGGCTTCATAAAAATAAAAACTCCTTCCAGACTGGCACCTAATGAAGAGAGATACCCAGTTTGCACTAGAGAGCAGGCACGTGATGGGGGTTATGCACTAGAGAGTAGGTATGTGATGGGGGCTATGCACTAGAGAGGAGACATGTGATGGGGGTTATGCACTAGAGAGTATGTGTTGGGGGTTATGCACTAGAGAGTATGTGATGGGGTTATGCACTAGAGAGTATGTGATTAGAGAGTATGTGATGGGGGTAATGCACTAGAGGGTATGTGATGGGGGTTATGCATTAGAGAGGAGGTATGTGATGGGGGTTATGCATTAGAGAGGAGGTATGTGATGGGGGCTATGCACTAGAGAGGAGACATGTGATGGGGGTTATGCACTAGAGAGTATGTGTTGGGGGTTATGCACTAGAGAGTATGTGATGGGGTTATGCACTAGAGAGGAGGTACAGTATGTGATGGGGGTTATGCACTAGAGAGGAGGTATGTGATGGGGGTTATGCACTATAGTGTTAATTTTGTCACCTATTTTTAATTTAGTCTTAGTCTTGTGACGAAATGTCCTTTTTAGTCTTTGTCATATTTAGTCATTCAAATATCATTTTTGTTAGTCAAGTTTTAGTCAACTAAAAGTCTCGTCATTTTAGTCTAGTTTTAGTCAAAAGAAAACTAAAGCTATCTTAGTCTTAGTCAGTTTTAGTCAAAACATTTTAGTCTTTTTTTATAACAAATTATTTCTGATTACCATTTCAGTCAAATAGTGTTTCACACATCTCAATTTTCTAACAATATTGTGTGTCCACAGGGCTACTCGACTGTTATAATTACTCATTCTGATTTTTTTGTCAGTCAGTACATGCACAGGTAAGTCGAGCTACAGTTATAGCTCGGCTGGGATTTGGCCATAGACAGTAAAAGATTTGACTGGACCACTGTCATGATCTTCATAGACCAGTGTTTCACAAAGTGTGGTCCGGGGACCACTGGTGGTCCGCAAGCTATCCCAAGTGGTCCACGAGCAGACGTGGTAAAATATAATATA
Source organism: Alosa sapidissima (assembly GCF_018492685.1). Lineage (NCBI taxonomy): Eukaryota > Metazoa > Chordata > Actinopteri > Clupeiformes > Clupeidae > Alosa > Alosa sapidissima. Next base: position 13,374,157 of record NC_055963.1, read on the forward strand.
GATGAGTTGTTTGCAATATTGAACCAACTTGTATGTAAATTCAAACTGTTCTACAACACTGTCTATGTCAGCTATGCCAGTTTAAATCATATGAATCCTCTGACACAATTAAACAACGTGCAAAGACAATAAGCAAGGTGGTTCAGTGAGTATTGTGTAGGCTAATATACTGCTAGGTCTATTTTTTTTTTTTTAAGCTAGGTGGTCCGTGCGTTTCTTTTTTATTGATTAGTTAAGTGGTCCTTCATCTGAAAAAGTTTGAGAAACACTGTCTTGGACCCAAGTATGAATGTTTTACTCCGCCACTCTAGATGGCGATATGCACCCAAACGCAACACAAACTCTCAATCTTAGCTAACTTGCTAGCGAACTTT
>NC_055963.1:13379530-13392030 GCF_018492685.1 Alosa sapidissima
CTTGGCTCATTAATCCCCATCTGTGCACCATAAGCCCATAAAGTACAGCAGCTCTCCAATCATCTCACGACTCTATTAGCTCCTCTTTAATGGCTCTGAGCGCGGTATGTCTACACGGCTGCATACACCTGTTCCGAGGACATAGCCATTCTTACATCTGTACGTGTCAATCTTGTTTAAATGACGTTGCTTACAGACCGGCAGTTTCTAAAAATGGCACTCTGTGCCTCTGAAAATAATGTTCTCCCGGTAATGGGAAGTCAATCTGAAGGAGTAGAACTAGAAGGTAATAAAAAGCATCATTCAATTTGTTCTTAAAGGGACAGACAGACCATTGAGGCCCACATAAAAGCAACACCCATTGGAGCTCTTGCGAGTACAGTTTTGATACTAACTAAGGAATGCATTCATCAGAATCACACATGTGCATAAATACACACACACACACACACACACACACACACACACACACACACACACACACACACACACACTAAAGTGGTTGCCAGGGCTCAACTGGTGTGACCCATTGCATTTGTTCCTTGCAAGGAATGTGAACCTGTGCTGCCACGCATCGTCATTAGGAGCAGCATCCACAAGCAGCTTGTGTGGGAGAATAACGAACCACTAAACACTGCATCTAATGAGCCAAGCAACCAGAGCGAGGTGATGTGTGTGTGTGTGTGTGTGTGTGTGTGTGTCACAAGTTTACTTCTAAGGTCTGCTCTGTTGCCACCATGCTTCAGTACCTCCTCCAGAGAGGAAGAAAGGCCTGATGAAAGAGTGGGGGACTCAGAGAAAAGAGATGGAGGACGAGAGAGGGCTGGGTAGAAGGAGAGAACAGCGGACGAGAGAGGGCTGGGTAGAAGGAGAGAACAGCGGACGAGAGAGGATGGGAGGTGATGCAGTGAGCTCTTTTTTCCCACTGCTGTTAATTTGGCCGCTCAGAGGAATCTGTCCAATTAGGACACAAAACTGCAGAAAGCGCAGCTTACTTGAGTCTCCTTGTGTGTGTATGTGTGTGTGTGTTTGTGTGTGCGTGTGTGTGTGCGTGTGTGTGTTTGTGTTTTCTCTGGGCTGCTTTCATCTTTAAATATTCATCCATTAACGATGCCATGTGCATGTTGATGAAATGTCGACAGGGTTGTGTTATTACCGTTTTGCCCGCGCCTCCCCCCCCCCACTCTCCAGCTGCTCGCCACCGTGACCGCTGTTTACATAATCTCGCTCTCAGGTCATCTCAGGGGCCGTGGCGCTGGCAGGGAGTGCCAGAAGGACTAATGGAAATTAAATGTCTGCGGTGGACACGGGTGAAAAGCCTGACTCGTGACTCACAACTGTTCGGTAACAGGCGTTATGGGTGATTTGTTTTTTTTTTATTTGAGCTTCTATAAACAAAACAAAAAAAAACGTTACCTGTTGATAGATATTCTGATATCTGATAATGGTGATATTCTAACTCAGAGACCTGTTTGATGGCTGATGTGATGAATATCGGTTCAGTGGTCACTGACTGTCATTAGAGATCAACTGGTAGATTTCCTGTGTGCGCATGCACGTTAGCGCTAAGCTGCGAATATGTGGCAACATAGTGGGCATCGCACTGCCCTGTGTCACTGTGGCTCTGAGAGGAGCACTTCGGCCGGCTGCTGACTCGTCTGGAGGCCCCCCCTACTTCCTCTCCCTCTGTCAGTAACCAAGAGCAAACACGGGGCACAGTCCAGCATTTGGGCCCCGAGTGGCTTGACCCCAGATCTGTCGGAGATCAAGAGCTTTGGCGGCCGAGACCATACCCACAGAGAGAGAGCTCAGAGAGAGAGAGGAGTGGGGGTAATAATAACAGAGAGGCGAGGGCCAGGCTCAACTTGCACAAAACAACACCAGAATTCTTGTTCATTTTTCATCCGACAGAAAACTACAGCACCTGCAGTATTAGTCTGGAGAGAACATAAGGACTCTGCCTCTCTCCATTTTCCTCTGTCTTTCCTTTTCTCTCTTTCTCTCTCTCTATCTCCCTCTCTCACACACACAGAAGCTCAAAAGCAGCAAGTCCGAGTGAGTTAATCTTCTTTAAAAGCATCACTTCCCGTGTCTAAACTACTCCCTACCTAAAAAGCCATAACCTGAAGTCCTCATTCAGTAACAATGTATACTCTCCATAGCCTGAAGTCAACATCAGAGAGCACTACAAAACTCTACATTTCAGCAGAGTTTCTGCCTCACAGAATTACATCTGAGAGTCCTGGCTGATATAAAAGCTGCTCTGATCTAACTCAACCAATAACTCAACAAATTAAACAAACAGATTGCTCAGATTGCCCCCCTCCTCTCACAAAGTCACTGAAAACAGTGTATTTAAGGACTGCATCCCTCAGCTGACAGTACTTCAGTAAGTCAGTAATTAAACCTACGTGCCCTATATGTTATCCCATTACTGTTGTCTGTGTTTTTATTAAATGCAACAAATCCTTTTGTTCATGTCACTCTAAGGGCTCAGTTTGATGGAGGACAACAAACCCAGTTAATGTGGTGTTTTGGAAAATCAGCAATAGAGGATTAAAAGCTATAGCCGTATTGTTCACGTTCCCTGGAGGCTTTAATGATTAAACACAGGATACAGGCTTTCCATGCCTCTGGGTTGCTCTCATACAGAGAGTCATGACAGGACAAATCTGGTGAAGGCACACGGAGACCCATAATAATAGCAGCGGCAATATGCTAACCATTAATTATATGATGATGACATCACTGATGGAACAAAACAGTTAGAGGCAATGCCAAGGGTTCATCTCGTTTCAAAGCAGTTCGAGGGTGTTTGAACTTGATCTAGCACACACACTCACACACACTCTTTGTTTTTTTCTCTTTCTCTCTCTCTCCCTGTCACACACACACACACACACACACACACACGCTCAGATGAGAAGGGTGATTGAGTGATTTGTTGCTTACCTCCGTGCACAAAGCCCAGTAGGGTGCAGTCAGATGGCCCCACCAGGTGGATCAGGCTGGACTGGCTATAGCCCACAGTGTAGGGTTCTGAGATAGAGAGAGAGAGAGAGAGAGAGAGAGAGAGAGAGAGAGAGAGAGAGAGAGAGAGAGAGAGAGAGGATAAGAATACATGATAAATAACAATTAAACACACTGACCCAATGTATTGGTGTTAACAGCCATCTGGACACATTGATTCCGGCTGAATGTACAAGTGTTTCACGTTGGTCTATTCAAGAGACACATATTATCACCCCAGCAAGAGTGCCTGCGGCTGAACCATGGGGAAGTGTGGCTGAGGGGCTAGTACAGTAGAAAAGAAAAGTCTCCCTGCAACAACCCTGGATACTACACCAACGCAAGACTGCATGCAAGTACTCCGCAAAAGACACTTCACGCTACTGACATCTACTACAAATCCACCAAAGGTTGCATCGCCCATTTTCATCAACGCACATTAAGGCCAACCCTCCCGCAGTGCAGAAACTAGGCTCTGGGCCTCTATGGGCACAGCAGGGGAACAGGAGAGTTGAATAATGATAGGGCATCACTTGGACTCCAAATAAAACACACACACATACCTTTCATGTGTCGCTCTGCGCAGCAGGTAAAGTGGAATAAAAGGGGTGAAAGGTTAGCATGATGACATGATCAAACGGGAATATTACCAGTGCTGGCAATGACATTCCACACCGTTATACGCATACATCCAGAGTAATTCATGTTTTTCCACCTATTTACCCAACAACGTTTCTTTTGTAAATTAGAGCAATTCTTGTTAACATGAATACTGTGACTGATATGTAAAAAGCATATAATTATCATTACTGAGAGTCAGGGTGAGTCCTGAGTGATTTTATCGGTAGCATGGCTATACGGTATGTAGTAGGCACCTAGTGCATACACTGGTCAACATCTAAGATCATCCAGCTGATTTCATGGGGAGAGCCTCTGTTCTAAGCACACCTGCCCAAACACCATATGGGCTCTGTGGTCAGATAGAGAGGTCACTGGGATGCTGGGGGCAGTGTGTGGGGCTGTGGGCGGGGGTTTGGTGGGGGTGGTATTACCTGGGACAGACACCTGATTGATGACCTCTCCATTCCGCTCCTTCGTCTCCAACCTCTCCATCTTCTGAGCTTCATAACGCTTCCTTCCTTCCTCTTGCAGCTCAGGGCTGGGGTACTGAGGCACACACACACACACACACACAGACACACACACACACAGACACACACAGACACAGACACACACACACACACACACACACAAACACACACAACATCAGAGACAATAGTGGGGCTTCAGACCCAACTGCACATCTCTCACAGGCCGGTCCCCACTCACACAGCAACAACTCTTACATCTCATCTCCACCGCCCCATCGCCATCCAGAATTCCCCCATCAAGACACTTATTAGCAGGGAGAGCACACGCCGCCTCCCCTGCATCAATAATGAAGATAAAACGGAGGGAAACCTCCAGCAGACAGCTATGTGTGTGTGTGGGTGTGTGTGTGTGTGTGTGTGAGGAAATTAAAGATGCTTGGATCTGTTGCTGGAGGGGGATTATTCACAGCAACACGTTACATAAGGAGTATGGGGGAGTGATGGTGTGTGTGTGTGTGTGTGTGTGTGTGTGTGTGTGTGTGTGTGTGTGGTGTGATTGTATAAAGAAAAGAAAGAAAGAAAGAAAAGTGGAGGCAGCAGGTGAAAGCGGAAATAAAACAAACTAGGACTCCCAGACGAGCGTTCAGGGCCACAGGAACAGGGGCAGCAGACATCCCTCCTGTCAAAGGACCAGACAGGGCTGGAACTCTCTCTGCGGTTCTGATCCGGGCAGATTCACCCTGCTGGAGTTGGCTGCCGTGCGGCCATTACGGCATTAATGATGTAAGTCCACAGCCACCACCAGCAATGCTCTGACTCGCTGTGATGTCAGAGGCTGTAATGGCCACACATGGGACCAGACTGCTGGGCTATTGCCGGGCTACAGATGAGCTCATTATCTTTGGCTCAGCATTGTTTTCTGTCCTGTTTTGATCTTTGCGTGGGAAATTATTCTCATACCAATGTTTGCTCAACTTTGAATCCATCCCATTTCTAAACCACTGCTGCTCCTTCAATAGCTTGTATTGGGGTTGTTTAGTCTGGTGGGAGTTGCACTGACTAGACTGAATGTGTATGAGAGGTGAGGGGAAATGTTCACTTACATCAATGGCAGGAACTTCTACGATTTTTTCGACGTCTTTAATGGAGAAGGGGACGTACCAAAGAGTGGCCTTGTTGGTTACTTTTTTGGCACCTGGAATGGAAACGGAAAGTAAATACACAAGCTCATTAAAAAGACCAACTTGAAAAAAACTATGATATTAAAAAAACAAGAACAATTCTGATGATTAAACTTTTTCATTAGAGATTCATATCAATTCAAGGAGCAACTCAACCAATTAGTTCCGCTGCCACATTTATCATGAACGTACAACTTTTATGACGGTTTCCAGATTCCCTCTAAACTCCTGTTCCTTTCCAGACAGAGCACATGTGAAATGCACTTGTGCACATGTGAAATGACAGGCCTTAATGAGTCATTTATAATGTGACCTGTCAAAAGCTCAGGTCTGATACAAAGCACGTTGCACAGTAATTATGTTAGCTCTCAACAATTACTTCCTGGTAATTGGGAATTAGACCGTATATAAACCATGCAAGAAGCACACGTACACACACTCATTTAGCCACTCACTCGCTCACTCACTCACTCATACACTCAATTCAATTCAATTCAATTCAATTCAAATGGTGCTTTATTGGCATGACAAATATGACACTTGTATTGCCAAAGCAATTGTTACACAAAAGTACAGTATCAGGATCTAAGCAATTATACAGGTACAAGGGATAGGGGTACATGGACAAAGTGTAAAGAACATTTTTTTTTTGTACAACATATTGAGTTCAAGTTCAAGTTCTGAGTGACTCAACATAGGCAACAAACTTACAGACATACAATACATCAGGGCACAAATCTAAAGTGGACTGAGTAGAAACTTCAAGTATGGTACAGTATATACAACATGAGGGGACTGTGTTGAGTTAGTGTATGTGGCTGTGTGTTGAGTTAGTGTATGTGACACTCACTCACTCACTCACTCACTCACTCACTCACTCACACTCACACTCACACTCACACTCACTCACTCACAATTCAATTGAGCTTTATTGGCATGACACAAATACAATTTGTATTGCCACTCACTCACTCATACTTATGCTCACTCACTCACTCACTCACACTCACACTCACACTCACTCACACTCGCTCACTCACACTCGCTCACTCACACTCGCTCACTCACTCACTCACTCACTCACTCACTCACTCACTCACTCACTCACTCACTCACTCACTCACTCACTCACTCACAATTCAATTGAGCTTTATTGGCATGACACAAATACAATTTGTATTGCCACTCACTCACTCACTCATACTTATACTCACTCACTCACTCACACTCTCTCTCTCTCACTCACTCACTCACTCACTCACTCACTCACTCACTCACTCACTCACTCACTCACTCACTCACTCACTCACTCACTCACTCACTCACTCACTCACTCACTCACTCACTCACTCACTCACTCTCACTCACTCTCACTCACTCACTCACTCACTCACAATTCAATTGTGCTTTATTGGCATGACACAAATACAATTTGTATTGCCACTCACTCACTCACTCATACTCACTCACTCACTCACTCACTCACTCACAATTCAATTGAGCTTTATTGGCATGACACAAATACAATTTGTATTGCCACTCACTCACTCACTCATACTCACTCACTCATACTTATACTCACTCACTCACTCACTCACTCACTCACTCATACTCACTCACTCACTCACTCATACTCACTCACTCATACTTATACTCACTCACTCACTCACATTCATAAAAAACGCACATACGCCACCATGCCTTTTGTAAAAACTCTTGGTGAGTTGCACTGCTTGCCACCAGGCTGTGGCGGTGTTGTCATGGTAACATCAACCTCCCCCTGCCAGCGCCTGTTCTTTTCTGTCTTTTTTTCCTGAAGGAGGCTATTTTTGGGAGCGACAGGTTGTGTGTTAATGTGTGTGTGTGTGGGTGTGTGTGTGTGTATGTGTGTGTGTGTGTGTGTCACTGCTGGGTCACTGAATGGTGTGGCCGTGTGTCAGATGTCCGAGGGTTTCCTGAGAAGAGCAGGTGTGTGTGTGTGTGTATGTATGTGTGTGTGTGTGTGTGTGTGTGTGTAAGGCCAGAGTTCCAGAGCTCAGTGTCTCAGGGGGCCACAGGTGAAGCGTCTCCCTGACTCTGTACTACTCCCACTGGGCAGTGGGTCGCTGAGGGCTGGGTCTGTGGTGCCCTCTCCATTCATCTCCAGCCAAGAGCCACCGCTTTACCAAAACTACCTTCCATTCAGCTTTCCTACCTATTCACTTTCCTCACTCGCTAACGTAGACATTCATACAACAATGCTACAATTAATCGAATACAACCCGCGAACAACCCGCTTCAAAACAGTTTCATTCCCATAGCAATAAACATTCTGAACTCTGAACGCTGAGGACTGTGGATTAAGTATGACCCTTATGTATCATGTAGTATTAATGTGTCTGTCTGTATGTGTTATACTATATGTTTAATGTTTAATGTTCAATGATGGAATAATGTTGGAACCTGTACCAAAGAGCTGTACTGAAAACAAATTCCACCAGCCTGGCAGTGTGGTCATTAAATTAAATCAATTAAATCCATTAAATCCATTAGCTGTCAACTATTTTAGTAATCGGTTAATCGGTTTGTGCCATTTTTTAAGAAAAATGCATCAAAATTCTCTAATTGCAGCTTCTAGCTTGACTTTTTTTAGCTTTACTTACTCCTCTATGACTGTAAATTAAGTATACACACACACATATATAACAAACAAACTTTGCTTTTGTGCTTTCTGGATAATGTGGTCCCCCCTCCATGGTCATTTAAGGATATAATCAGGTACTGAGGTATGTTTTAGATTGACTTCTACCACACTGGATTTTAGTTGCCCTATTCAGAAGCATTGTAAGGGCCTGTGGTGTTTATGGCATTCCGTTTCATCTTTTAAAATAACAAGCCAAACAAAGTCAAATAGTTCCAGTGAAGCGTGTTTGTTCTCATTTTACGGCATCCATTACACACTGCTGTTTATTTTCCTCTTTGTTTAAGCAACTTGAGCCGTGCAACGCAGTGATTCAAATGTTTTATGGCATCTCTGTGCTATAACAATGGCTCTGGCACTTTGGAATGAGCTACACACTGCACAGGATTGATGTGGAAAGAGAGAGAGAGAGGGCAAGATAGTGAGGAGGGGGGGGGGCGAAGGAGTGAGATTTTCATAGACTGCTATTGGGAATAGCATTTGCATTTTACACTTTCTTTGTAAAAAAGAAAGGGGAAAAAGGAAAAAAAAAAAAAAAAACACAGCACACACAGCCTAGTTGCCATGCCAACGGTGCCGGGAGTCTGTGGCACATCTCGCCACCGCGGCGAAAATGGGCGTTCTAATTGGTTCCCTTTGCCGTCCCGAGCGGAAAGTTGCGCGCGGGAGAGGAGATATTTACATGTCCCCTGCACACTGGGCCTGGCGGGCTAAGAATAACACGCCACTCAGCTCGCTTTCTGCGGAGGAGAGGGACACGCGCCAGAAACATCTCTCTCCCTTTCCTCTCCACTCCTTCTGCTTCAACTCCTTTCCTCCATCATGCTCCTTCCTGCTCCTCCCTCCATCCTGACACTTCGGGGACTGGGGGGGTTATGTTAGGGGACGGTCACAAGTGTTTATTGCGCACACACACACACACACACACACACACACACACACGGAAAGGGCCCTGTGCCATCCTTCTCTCTACCTCCTCTTCTCTCATCCTTTCTGTCTTTCTCTGTCTAAATGTTGCTATAATCCACAGTGTTAGCTGAGTCAACACTTGGATCAGAATGTAAACGGAGTGTAACTGTGGATGAAGTGGGCTGCGTTTACAGAGAGACTCTGAAGATGACAGTGACTGAGGGCACATTCACACTAGAGCCTTTGGAGTTCATTTGGACCGTTGGTTTGGTCAATTTTCATAATGTGAATGCAGTATACGGAACTCGAGTGCGGACCGGAGACCGGACCAGAGTCCGCCAGAAAACGGTGATCTGGGGTACGGTTTGCAAGAACTCCGGTGCAGTTCGAATGCTATCTGTTTCAAAACCAGGAAATAAACTGCCAGTTTTGCAGCGTTGCCAAGCAATATTGGTAAATAGAAGCTAGTGTTTATGACACAAGAGGACCCGGGTGCGCAAACAAAAATGTAATGAGAACAGAAACCAGCTGGGTCAGGACTGGGGGGGGGGGGGGGGGGGGGGAGTAATCACACTCAGGTACGGTCCAATTAAACAAACCAAGTGCAAAGGCAACCGGAGTCTGTGGTCAAAATGACCGTAGTCAGTGCTATGAGAAAGCAGCAGCTCGAATCAGTAGGCCATGTCATCATCATCATCAACTTTACAGCCAGACTCAGAGTCCATTCAAAATACACAGACAACACAGACATGACATGCAACATACATTAAAGAGATACAAATACACAGATAAAAAAAAGAAAAGAACACATTGCACTTCTAGAAGACAATTATACTGGTGTTTCCACAGTGATGACTGGTATCGTATTCAACTAATCTTAGGATTTGCCAACAGCATAACAATGTTGTTCAGGGGGACGTTTAGGCGACACATTAATTTATACATCAGACTTCTCAATAAAGCCTGGAAGGTGCTGACCCCTGCATTGCACAACCGGTCACTAGTTCATTTCAAATTAGTAATAGCTATGAAATGATTAACTGTGATCTGTGCATATAGGCCAATCCTCTTCAGTGACATGTTTTCAAAAGTTCAAAAGTTTCAAGTCAAATCACAGCACATTTCATGCCAAAACAGACATTTCTAGAGAACACAAAGCAAGGTTCTAAAGATCTGAAATAATTATACTGAGGTATTTTGTTTTCTACTACGTGTCTGTCACTCGGCCTCTCTGTGTATGCGTGCATGTGTGTGTATGCGTGCATGTGTGTGTGTGTGTGCATGCGTGCGTGCATGTGAGCGAGCGTGTGTGTGGATGTGGGTGTGTGTGTGTGTGTGTGTGTGAGTGTGCGTGTGTGTGTGTGTGTGAGTGTGTATGCGTGCTTGTCTGTGTGTGTGTGTGTGGGTGTGTGTGTGTGTGTGCATGTGTGTGTGTGCGTGTGTGTGTGTGAGTGTGTATGCGTTCTTGTCTGTGTGTGTATGTGTGTGTGTGTGTGTGTGTGTGTGTGCGCGCGTGTGTATGTGTGTGTATGTGTGTGTGTGTGTGCATGTGTGTGTGTGTGCGTGTGTGTGTGAGTGTGTATGCGTTCTTGTCTGTGTGTGTATGTGTGTGTGTGTGTGTGTGTGTGCGTGTGCATGTGAGCGTGCGTGTGTGTATGTGTGTGTGTGTGTGTGTGTGAGTGTGTATGCGTGCTTGTCTGTGTGGGTGTGTGTGTGTGTGTGCGAGTGTGTGTGTGTGCATGTGAGCGTGCGTGTGTGTGTGTGTGTGTGTGTATGTGTGTGTGTGAGTGTGCGTGTGTGTGTGAGTGTGTATGCGTTCTTGTCTGTGTGTGTATGTGTGTGTGTGTGTGTGTGTGTGTGTGTGCGCGTGCATGTGTGTGTGTCCACGCATGTGTGTGTGCGTGTGTGTGTGAAACATGTCTGGCAGCCTGCTTATCTCCATCCGCGCGTAACCCATAATGGCCTAATCCACAGCAGAGGAAAGGGCCCTCAGACATCTTTAATGGCCCCCGTGCCGACCAGCTAATTGTCTCGGCAGAGCTGTCTGTTCCACCACCACACGGCAGCAATTAGCAGCCGATTGTTTAATGTTTGTGACGCCAATCGCCCGCTCCACATTTTCCACTGAGGCCAGCCAGAAGGACGGCCTGGGCTTGTGCTGTGTACACGTATGGCCCTGGCCACGGAGAATTAAAAAAAAAAAACACACAAGCTCTATAAATAGCTGCCCGCAGCCGGCTTTGCTAAACAAAACAGCGGAAAAAGCCTAAGCACTCGCAGATGTTTATTTGTGCTTATTTCATTAGTGAATGTGAATGAGCAAGTGTGTGTGTGAGTATGTGTGTGTGTTTGTAGATACGTGTTTCAATACCTTAATGTGTGTGTATGAACTGCAATGTGCGTGTGTGTGTGAATTTGCCTATGTACTGTAAGTACCGGTAGGTAGTGTCTGGCTTCTGATTTGTAGGTAGCATATTTGTGAATGTGTAGTGTGTGTAGTGTGTGTGTGTGTGTGTGTGTAGTGTGTGTGTGTGTGTGTGTATGTGTAGCTCAGTGGAGTGTAATGTGAGGCAGGAATCAGTAGTCCCAATGTGATGAGATGGTAGTGCAACAGTAATTAACCAACACCCTGCTGTGTAAGACTACTCACACCCACACTGCCAAAGGACTGTGTGTGTGTGTGTGTGTGTGTGTGGTGTTTTCGATCCCCCCCAAAAAATCATCAGAACAGAGAGGACAGGTCTTATTTCAAATCTTTCCCACAATGCACTGCAACAGCTCCTCCAATAGCAGTGTCTGCGCCAGCTCTCTACCCTCCCCCATACTCTCTCCTCTGGCACTGTGTGTGTGTGTGTGTGTGTGTGTGTGTGTGTGTGTGTGTGTGTGTGTGTGTGTGTGTGTGTGTGTGTGTGTGTGTGTGTGTGTTGAAACACTATGTGCAACAGTAAGTAAGAGCTCTATATACATCAATAGACATGCATGACAAAGTGTGTGAGAGTGTATGTTGTGTGTTAGATGACTGTGCTTGTGTGTAATAAGTGTGTGTGTGTACATGCATGATGTGCGCCTCTTTCTAAGACTGTGACTGTGTTGAAAGATATTTTTTGTATATGTGTGTTCATGCATGTGTTTCTGCCTGTATTATTAGTGTGTGTGTGTGTGTGTATGTGTGTGTGTGTGTGTGTGTGTGAGCAGCAGTGGGGCTGGCCCTGCGGGGCCGATGATCACGGCCCCTGCGCACGGGGGAGGGAGACCCTGGGGAATGTGAGTGAGACACAGATGACGAGATGCGGCCTGACTGTCTGTGTGTAACCTGCCAGCGCAAGTCATGTGACACCCCATAGCCTCTCTCTCTCGCACACACCCTCTCTCTCTCTCCCTCTACCTCGCACACACACTCTCTCTCTCTCTCTCCCTCGCACACACACACTCTCTCTCCCTCGCACACACACACTCTCTCTCTCTCCCTCTCCCTCACACACACTCTCTCTCTCTCTCTCTCTCTATCCTTCGCACACCCTCTCTCCATCTCTCTCTCTTTCTCTCCATCTCTATTTGTCACTCGCTTACACTCTCTCCATCTCTGACTCTCTCAGTCTCAATCTCTCTGTCCCTCGTTCACACTCTGCC
>NC_055963.1:13397030-13527030 GCF_018492685.1 Alosa sapidissima
GTATGAAAACAACAGCACTGCTGCTCCAGCAAAGGACACCAGCCCTGGTTAGGCCATGCCTGGTCAGCAAGGAATGGTGAAAAAACTCACTATAATGCTCAATCAGTGTTATGGGTCGGTGAAAGAGTGACAGAGAGATGATGATGTCATGAGGTTCTTATCGCTGAATGAAGGAGTTTTGAAATGGTGTTGGTTGATTGGGGTGGGAGGCCAGTTTGGTCTTTAGGTGACAGGTGACAGGGGAATGTCCGGGTCTCTAGAGCCCTTCTAGTTGCCGTTACCATTATCATTTGTTAGCAACATTTACATGCTGCTTTCAAACAGAAGCACAAAGCTGCAATATGATTAACTGATGACTGCAGTACTCAAGGATTGACTGAATGGAGTGGAATTAGAAGGTCAGTGTTATTCTTTTTAATTCCAGTTGCTGCTTCCTTCTGTAGCCTAAATGTCACACCAGCAAATAACAGAGCAAAACAAACGTCAGGGAGGGCCAGTAAGGACAGACCTCCATTCCCTAAGCAGACATCAGACTTAGTAAGATTAAAACATCCATCTCACTAAAACATAAGCTCTCGAAACCACATTTCGTCAGAAGCTTTATAAGCAATATACTACTTTTTCAGTCGCAATGATGCTGCTGTTTAAATCAAACGTAGTTGTAAAGGTTTATCTTTGGCATGGCAGTTGTGCAAACTGTCAAAACTGAAGTAGCTGGGTGATGAGATGGTGTCTGGAACAATGTCTGCTTTAATGTCACAATACGATTGATTAAACAAGGAGGCACTCAGCAATCAGCCAAGAGTTTAAGTCTGTTAAGAGTTGCAATCACAGACTTCCTCGCTCTCTTTCAATCAGCCAGTCAGTCATGCACAGCTAGGTGGTTGATCCCCATTAGAAAAGGTGATAACATTTGAAGAGCAGCTTACTCATGCAAAAACGGCAAAAACGAGAGCGCACTATTAGCAGACTCAGAGAGAGAGAGAGAGAGAGAGGGAGAGAGAGGGAGAGAAAGAAAGACAGTAACTAGGGATGTAACGGTATGAAAATTTAACCTCACGGTTATAGTGACCAAAATTATCACGGTTTTCGGTATTATCACGATATTTCTAAAAGTGTGTTCAATATGTTCAGAAAGCACTGATAGGCTTACACAAGCTGAAATAGTTTCAAAAAGTGTCCCGTTCACTTTTTTCTTCATGTTTAATTGGCTATGTGCTTATAGCTTAACTTACCCTACCATAACTTGGAGTTTGCTATTTCTGTTATTTGGATGCAATGAGTGAGACCAAAGTACCGGTAAGCGTTCAAAATAAAACTTTAGTCTACTGTATTCTCCTGATAATGTGAGTGGAATGGATTTAATGTGACGCGAACATAAAAAGACGCAGAGTGGCTACAGTACATGGTACAGTGCACATTTTGCGGTGAAAAAGTTCCGCCTTTTAAAACCAGGTGTAGCCTAATCCGAATCGTACTTAAAACCATCAATTAGACAACAGAATCAGTAGGGTACCAGTTTTGTTCCATTGTACCAGGCCTACTGTATGTCAAAAGCAGACTCGGATGAGGCTGGGAAGGATTAAAAACATGGTTTCCACACCGCGGTAATCAACAGCGATAATCATGATATTTGAAATGAAAACGGTAATTATTATAGTCAACATTTTTATCGCGATTTACCATTATACCGGTATATAATACATTATAACGTTACATCCCTAACAGTAACAAGGAAAGAAAGAGATGTATTCAGACACACACTCACCTGTGAGGATGTTCTCAGACAGAACGTTGACCTGGACCTCCACGGAGTGTTTGGACGTATAGGTGATCTCGGCGCTCACGTGGGCCACCTCCCCGATGAACATCGGGTGGAGGAAGTCAGTGCGCTCCACCCGCGCCAGTGCCGCCACGCACCGGTCCTGAGGAGAGAGGAGAACCACCATCAACAGGACCACTGCACGCTGGTCACCACAATGGCACCATTTTATTCCCAAAACAAAACTCATTCAACCCAGTAGAGCAAGGCTGAACTTTATCCCCCCCCCCCCCGCCCTTTTTCTGTCTCATTTCTAACAGTGAGGAATGAGTGTGTCTGAATCTATCTGAGAAATCACCCGGCTGGTCAAGTTTCCCTTGGCTGTGTTGGGACAAAGCCCTATGAAAAATTGAAGTGGCCTATTGATTGAAGGAGTTAATGACTGTTGCTGTTTCACATTATTAGGGTTCTGGTGAGACTCCTTGAAACTGGAACAGCACTCCCTGAATTTTAACTAAGCTCTAATAAAAATGGACTGATTGACTCCATAGTCCTAAGTGTGTAATATTGTGGGCATTAGAAACACTTTAGCTCCATCTAGTGGCCAAGATTGGGAACAGCAGCTTATTGACTTCCCAAGCTTACAATCTTGAGTCAGGGATGGTTTTACACAGAGGCGCACCTTGTCAACAGGCAAGGCAGGCAACCCCGATGGAGCCCCGAGCTGCTAGGGGGCCCCGACCTGGTCTCAGCGTGTTTGCCGGTGGGACAAACCAGAAACACCTCAAATTTAAGCTATAATCTACGACATGGGTTGGCAACAGCTGGCCCACCACTGGAATTATTTGGCCTAGTCAAATTATTCTGGCAGTCCCATTTTTTTTAATCTTTTATTTTACAATATCGATTTACATATACATGTAGCCTAGGCTATTCGCCAATCAGACTGCGAGTGGGTGCTTAAACAAATATGAGAAAGAACACCAGAACGCACTGGATCCTGCTAGTTGTGCAAAACCCTCGGCCAGAGCTTCAACATTGCTCTTTTGTAGTTCTGTTTGGAGCAGATAGGCCACCTTGAAGGTGCCGCTGCGTTTCGTAGTGCGTTATGATATTCTTTTCAAACAGCGACAGCGTTGTTGCATATCAGATACACAGGCTTTGCATTTGTGAAACCGGGTAAGATGAATGCAAAATTGTCTTTCCATTTCTCTTTATAGGCCCAGCTATTTTCTCCCAGCTTCAACTCCTGTAGTTCGCTTCTCACTCTATATACTAATATTTCTTGTAGGCAAACAATAAACATTGGAACATTTAACACATTGTCGTGTTAAACTGCCGGGGGCATGGTTCTATGCCAATAGTGGCATCTGACTTAGCACTGCACAGCACAACAACAATACAGTTTGGCTCAAGCAATTTGGAGACTTGTCTTTCAACAGCTGTCAAATGACATCTTGCACAACACAAAGATATAAGAAATGTACATTTGGTGGCTTATTTGACAGGATCTACAACTCAAATGAACTGAATCAGGTTTGCAGCTGTCTGAGAACAGAGGACATGTATTCATTTTAGCTTTAGAGCTTTTAACACTGCGGCTTACAAATGACGAATACCATGCAAGCTACAGTGCAAGCTGTGAGGAGGCCTCAGAGTAACAACACATTCTACCTTGACATGCCACACCAAGGCAATGAGAAATAACACTCCAGTTACAGTGTAATAGGAGACTTTAAATAGGAACAATAAATACTACCTTGACATTACAACAGAGATGCAGAGAATGACAGTTAATAGTAATTTAAGTTAAAACCAGGATGGTGATAGCACAGAAGTTTAAGTTAAAACCAGAGGGTTTGTTCAAGAGAGCCAGTAGTAGACAGGAGAGAAGTGTCAGGTAAGTGCAGGTCAGGCATGTTAGGCTTGTTACAAGTATTGAGGAGTGGAGAGGAAGTACTCCAAGAAGTGCTGCGCCTTCAAGATATTCTTGTAGAGAAAGCGCAACACCCCAGCTCTGATAGCATTGGGCATTACGGTCCACCACAGGGAAGAGCTTGTCTCTACTCCTTTCTCCATCCAGTCCCTCACTTGTCCAGAGAGGGTCTTTCATACTTTCTTGGGGTAAAACACAACAACCCTGGACATTGTTTTCCCTGTACAAACACTGACAACATAATGAATTTTGTAACAAATATCAGGCTGTTCAGTTTTCATACATTCCATATATACAGTATAATATATATATATATAGGTATACTCTTTGGTAATGGCGAGTTGTACAAGGTATATATATTTGACACTTTGCAAAGCCTATAACCTCTGTCAAATATCTGACGTCATATCTGAGTGGCATATGTCAGATATATCCGTCATATCTGAGTGGCAGCAAACCCAGCCAAAATGTTGTGCAAAATCTGCTCAGCAGTCAGTCACAGGTGCGGTGACCTTTATACACACATGTCTGACATCAGAGAGATAGAGAGATAGAGATAGATAGAGAGAGAGAGAGAGAGAGAGGGACTGTGTGTCTCAGCCGCCTGCCTGCTGATGCCAATCCAGTCCTGCTTATCCTGAAGACACATCTCCCTGCCTCACCTGACCAACTCCAACCATGTATTTATCTGTGACACGGCATGACTGGAATTCACTGGTCCTTCCTGCTGTTTGTGACTGACCTCTGACACAATTAAGGTGACATGACTCACCCATTCATCCATCTGCTATGCTATCAGTAATCATACTACTCATTGTTTGTTTGTCCCTGCTAATTGGTCTCTGGAAATAAGAAGACTTGAAGGCGCTGTTCTTTCCCTTCTAAACAACTCATTTGTCAGCGAGTGTGACGTCAAAATTACGCCATTCCCACTGTTGCGCGCCGAATTTCATCTGGAGGTGGGCGTCTGCGTGAGTGTGATGACTTCAGTGAGGAGTAGTCCCTTGGCAAACAGTGAGATGGTGAGCCTTTTCCCATCTGAACAATAGGCAGGCAGGTAATCCTAAACACGGAGGATCAGTAGGCCTGCTAGGCTTTCTGTGGCTCTGCCAGTCACTGCAGGTTTAACTTGAAAGATAACTCCAAAAAGCATGTACACACACACACACACACACACACACACACACACACTTGGCTTTGTAAGTCAGTGAATTTCTGTATGTGTGTGTGTGTGTTTGAGAGAGAGAGAGAGAGAGAGAGAGAGAGAGAGAGAGAGAAAAAGTGTGAGGGACTGATTAATCACCTGCAAGTATGCAGGTATGCAAGTATTCCGATCATACAAGCAATCTTGTCATCTCAATTCTGAATGAAGCGTGTTGACTGTGTGACTCTCTAATCCCTTCCTCCATCAGTGCGCTGGCACTGGCAGAGATGTGCTGTGCCCATCTGATTTAGATCTAATCACATGCTAGAGACATTACTGGGAATCTCCTAAAACAAGCCATTAGTGCTCTTCTGTGTTGATCTCTACAGCACCCCCTCGTTCGGTCCTTCACTAAATTCCACAGGCCTAGTCACGGAGTGTTTACAGACCTTCCGCTGGCTCCAGTCATGCACTGGTGGGAGCAGGCTAGTGCTTGGTAGATGTTGTTTACTTAGATTAAACGTGCAGTCAGGGATTGCGCTGGACATTGCATTTGCTTGCGTTTATGTTTATATGAAGACTGTTCGGATGACCCCCTTCTGACCCCTCTGACCTACCCCAGACTGCGTGTTGCAGTGGCGTGTCCCGATAATGCAGCCGGCCTCCTCAATCATCTTCAGGATGGTGCCACCGTGGACATTGCCCACGATATTGGCATCGTCCGGCCGCATGATCCTGAAGGGTAAACAGAAACAGATGTCAGGTGAAAAACAGAACCAGATGTGGGTTCAGGAAATGGAGCGTGCCTGCTGGCCCATATGGAGCCCTCTATGCTGTGTGGTGACGGGAACAGGAGAGGACAGGAACGCTCGCTTACAACTTCAACGTTCAACTTCACAGACACTGATGTGTCATGGTAAAATAAAGGGTCGACGCAGAAGCAAAAGCTGTTAATCAGATACTCAGCAGTGTTGTCTTACAAAGCCCCTGCTTTCTGTTTCTCACTCATCTTTAAGCAACAAACCTGACATGTAACAGCATGAGTATAATGCACTTATTGCATGTCAGTTACTTGGTCAACTATTGGTTACTTTGTTAGCCTGAGTACAATAAAAAAGCATGGAGATACAGTCTTATACACACAACCAGTGATACTGTAGTCATTTCATTGCTTCCTAGACTTTGCTTAGATGTGGAAACAATTAAGAGTTACGCCCAAATGTGAGCTTCCTCTAAAAGCAGGAATCTCCTCTCCTTGCAACACATAACACCTGGTCTGACCTGGGCAATGAGCTCAGATGATGAGAACAGGTGAGAGCCCCTTAGCTGGCCTTCACATAGTGTTAGTCATTTAATATAAGTCATTAACATATTCCACATGAGAAATGCAAAGAGTGTGTGTGTGTGTGTGTGTGTGTGTAAGAGGAAAAGAAAGAGAGAAAGAGAGAGAGAGACAAAAAGAGAGTGAGAGAGCATGTGTGAGCAAGAGGGAGCAAGTGAGAGAGAGAGGGTGAGATGGAGAGAGTGAGTGACTCTTCACAGTACTACCTGCTAAGCTGGTGCTGCGGATTCATTGTTGTCAGGCTGGGCCTACACAGAGCTCTGGAGGAGACGAAGCTGAGCAAGTGTAGAGCACGGAGAGGAGGCACAGTGTGTGTGTGTGTCTGTGTCCTCAGCTCACACTCCTCTCTGTTCATTCATCTCCTGATATCACCCCTCCTCTGCTCTCTCTCTCTCTCTCTCTCTCTCTCTCACACACACACACACACACACACACACACACACACACACACACACTCACACACACACACACTCCCTGTGACATCATCTCCCTGCCTCAACCGTCAAGTGCACACAGACCGGCAGTGACAGGACACACCCCTCTGACGGCCCACTGTCCCGTTGACCAATGAGAGCCCTCTTCAGCATGTGGCCATCATGGGGAAACTCCAGAGAAAAACGACAGGAAGTGGTGGTGTGTTCGATTTAGCAGTTAGCCACACACACCCATAACTCATTGGGGAGTTCTGGTGAACTGGAAGTCAAACATAGCATCAACTGACTAAAAACAAGTCTGACCAGAAAACTGAATCGTCAGTACATTCTCTTAAAGTCAGACTAAAAACTAAGTCAACTTCATTTGGAACTTGAGGAAATCTAATTCAAACCTCTTATTAAAGCTGAAGATCTTAAAATCAACAGTATAATTCATATTCTTTATGTGTAACCAAGATGGTGGTATGACATACATACGTGTGTGTGTGTGTGTGTGTGTGTGTGTGTATTTTTTGTGAAATTTTGAACTTTTGTGAAAAAAGTATTATTCCTAGCTTGCCCAAACTTAGTAAGATGGAAGACAAACATGTTCTCAGTATGACTGGACCATTAAGAGGTTGTACTGCAGCACATTACATAGTTTTACATAAGGTCCTACATTTTGAAACAAAGTCCAAAACTAGAGATATTGAGGGTCGTTTCTTGTACACGCATGGCATCAATCAGTATTTTGCCTGGAAAAACAATACTTTATTAATGTTGAGCCAATATCTCTGCAACAATTGGACATGAATATATTAAGGATAAAACGGGGTGCAATTGTCATTTTCATAGGAGTAAAATGGTATGTCAGCTAACAAGTAGGAACACGGAAATCAATGTGGGAATAGTTCAGTTTATAGTCATTTATATAGTCATTTATAAAGTGCCAATGATGTACCATGTTTCAGTCATAGATAAATATACACTTACTTAGTTACATTGTATGCATATGCTTTTTCATTGTTATCCCTGAGGTAAAACAAAGACTTTGACTCATTATTTATGGTACAACATTGGCACTAAATGCCCATGCACTCTGCTACTTCCACATAGATTTTTAAGTGCCTACTAGATACCCCACATACCATATGAAATTGACCGAAAAACACAACCCTCCCTTGTTTAATCCTTAAAATCTTCAAGCCCATTATGTGGAGAGCTCAAATATTGGTACAACATTAATAAAATACAGTACCGGTAGAAGCTATGTAAAAGAAAAAAAAGATTGATACCACATGTGTACTATATTACATTACATTACATTACATTTAGCAGACACTTCTTGACCAAAGTGACTTACATATGTCAGCTATATTACAAGGGATTACATTGTCCCACGGAGCAACTTGGGGTTAAGTGCCTTGCTCAAGGGCACAACGGTGGAAGCCGGGAATTGAACCGACAACTTTCAGGCTACTGCACGCTAGCCCAGCTCCTTAACCACTACACTACAACCGCCGTACTATATACTTATACGTGGCCTATATTTAGCGCTTCAGTTGTAACCGGAGGGTTGCCGGTTCGAACCCCGACCAGTAATGGCTGAAGTGCCCTTGAGCAAGGCACCTAACCCCTCACTGCTCCCCGAGCGCCGCTGTAGCAGGCAGCTCACTGCGTTGGGATTAGTGTGTGCTTCACCTCACTGTGTGTTCACTGTGTGCCGAGTGTGTTTCACTAATTCACGGATTGGGATAAATGCAGAGACCAAATTTCCCTCACGGGATCAAAAGAGTATTTATACTTATACTATATACTTATACTATATACTTATACTATATACTCATACTATATACTTATACTATACAGCTACTCGTGCAGGGCTCTATTCATTTTATTAACCCTGACACTGGACTCAAAAGACTCAAAAGTGTTTGTGCTGTGGGAAATTTATTTCACATCTGTGTCCTGACACAATCATGTCTTGTGGGTGTGAGTCTTCTGTGTCTTCTGAGCATCCACCCTGCCTCAGTCATTGCAAGCGCCTCTGATTTATTAATCACCACTATGTGGATACTGTTTTTAGAATTGATTTAGATTAAGTGTTAGTTAGTATAATTTGTATTTTTGTAATTTGTATTTTAGTATATTTTTATATATTGTATTAAGTGTTAGTATAATTTGTATTTTAGTATATTTAGCATATTCTTTATCTTCTACTGTCCTTACTGCTTGTTGTGTTTTTATATTATATACTTTAATTACTATTTCTGCTGTTAAAGAATGTGTTTGTGTTGTATGTATGCTGCTGAGACCTTGAATTTCCCCTGGGGATCAATAAAGTATCTATCTATCTATCTATCTATCTATCTATCTATGTGTATGTGTATGTGTATGTGTATGTGTATGTGTAGGGGTGTGAGTATGAGTACACTCGTATCACTAATGTGTTCTAATGCATCTCTAAAACTGCATCTTCGGATAGTGTGTGTACATAGTATGTGTTGAAAATGACACAACTTGTGTTGCTTTTTAACACATCTCTATGTCCAGACAGTGACAACACAATTTGTGTTATTTCTAACATCTATCTATCACAAGCTCAGGCACAAACCCTGTTGACTTACGTGTGCCCCACAACAGATGTTTATCCCCAGAGATGAGAGCCAAGTTAATCATTTACCTGTAAAACAGGCTCCACTGCTCTCTCTGTCACACAGACACTGTTTTCAAACCATCATGACATTACACTTCTTCCTTTCGTTTTGCCTATATATTGCTCAATCTTTTATTAACATTACAGTTATTGTACGGATCATGAGGACTGCCATTAAAGCTACAGTGAAAAAGGGACCTTACAACAAAAACTACCCACATATAGTCCAAGACAAATAGTGGATGAAAGTGCAAGTTTAAGTGACAACATTAAGAAATACAGAGAGGGTAGAACAGAGTGCATGGTAAGTATACCTTTCGCATAGCCTACACTATTCACACAGACAATATGAGACTCTTAATATGACCTTACTTGAGTATATTGCTGTGGATCTTCTGCAGAAAGCATTTAGCTTCTCTCAGGAATGGTCTCCTTGGCAGATAAAAAGGGAACATTATGGCTTGATCTATCATAAACCTCTCCTCTCCACGCTCTGTAGCCAGGAAAGACAAAGTGGCTCAGGAACCCCGTACACCGGGCTTCATCAGGGATGTGTGGTATCCATGCAACGACCCCATCAAGCAACCATCTCACTCTGGAGGGGAGTTACCCTCTACTTAACAATATTGCAATGGGAGTAGGGTTGGGCAAGGAAACCTGGTGTTACAGATCATAATGGGATGCATGATAACTGGGGATAAATAATTAGCATGTCAACACGAGCAGGTGCTTTACCTTATATAAGTTGGACCAGCAGCTAGGAAAGCTTTCACAATGCACAACATCAGTTTGTCATTTGTTAGGCAATACAATGGTTCCAAACCCCATATAAGTATGTTAATGAGTTTTGGTCAAACTGTATCTAGCAGATAGCTAGTGAGTCAGTGAGTCACCTGCCTCACCCAAAACCCAGCCTTGTAAGTCCACTCCTCTTACTGGCCTTTACTGCCCTCACCAGGCAGCTAATTAGCATTAAGCTAACACCACTACTAAAAGTCCTACATCACTGAGGCCAGGTCACATAGTCTATGTCTAGATGAGGTGTTGGAGGGCCATTTATAAACAGAGCTCTCTTGATCAGCCGGCTGAGAGTAAACTCTTGACCTGTTGAGTAAACAGTGACACACAGCACGAAAAAAAAAAAAAATCAGCTAGGCCTAAACCACAACAATCCTGACAACCATGGGAGCAAACACAAGTCCCACTGAACCTCAGCTGGGCTAAGGAAGTAGGGTATCTAATCATGTAGGCTACAGTGCATTCATCAAAGCTGTACTGAAAGAGCCTGAATCAGTTCATGCCTTGATCACTACAGTGCATAGCCCCTCAGAGATGGTATAAATCAACAAAGAAGGGAGATGAGCTTTATGACCTGCCATACCCTACCCCATGTGCCCTGCTTCTATATATATATATATATAGTTAAAATTGAAAAAGCAAAAACGAGGCATTGTAATCACAGACATCTCTGGCTGACAGGTTCAAGACTGCACAGATTTTGAGGATCATTATGGCACCTTCAGAATGCATGCCAAGTTTCGTGGAACTCTGTTCATGGGGGACCATACAATAAATTAATATTATATGTGTACACTTAGTGACTGTACACTACGCATGCACACACACACGCACACGCACTCATGAACACAAAAAAATACATGCACACATATGCAGGCACACACACATAAACACACACACACACACAGACACAGACACACACAGGTACTCACACACTCGCACACACACATGCACACACATACGCACACACACACACTGGCACACACACAAAACTGATTTCATGATTCTAAAAATTCCTTTTGTCCACGGAATGAGAGTAGTGTGAATGTATTTCGTAAGTCATTAAGTTACTTTTTTGTGGACGGAATGCCTTCTGTAACAGCCTAGCGACCCATCACCTGCCTATGACAACTCTGCCCGGATTCCTGGCCCGTCTGCCGACCCACCACATGCCCCTTGACAACTCCCTGGACAATTCCAACGCCGGACTATTTGAACTTTCTGTCACTAAATCAGGATTAATGCATTATCATACCGAATACGTAATCATCCCACCTCTTCTAACTTTCACCTCAGGTGCTTTAAACACCATGTCCTATTCTCTACACCTGACTGTCATATGCATTTCATGTATACAGACCTTACTGTCCTGTATTGACCCTAGGCAGATGGGTCAGGCCCTTGAGTTGTGGATCTGCTCGAGGTTTCTTCCTATATGTAGGCCTATCTCCAATTCTAGGGAGTTTTTCCTCGCCCCTGTTACCCATGGGCCTTCTTTCTTTCTTTTCTTCCTTTCTTTTCTTTTTTTTTCTCTGATTGCCTACATTCTGTAAAGCGCCATGATACATGTGTAATGTTTTGGCGCTCTATAAGCACAATAAATTGAAATTGAATTGAAATTGCAACTGCAGAGTCCTTTATATGGCTTACACAGGTACCTTTATATGGCTCTGAGTAGGCCTACACATCATGAATACACAGATACACATCATAATTTCTGTAACACAACACAATACTTTCGTGGGCGAAATTGAAATAGGATGGCACGGAATGATGCTTAATATAGGCATAGTGCATTCCGCCTTTACGTGGACAGAATTACTTTTGTCCAAAAAAAAGAGTTTATTTCGTCCACGGCAGTGAGTAGTGCTCTCTACAGTGTTTCGTGGACACAATGCGAACTAATTTGTGTATTCCGTGGACAAAAGGCATTAACCTATATGTAACATGGTTTCGTAATGAATGTAGGCTATGTATATCGTCACACAAAAGGCATTCTGTCCACGAAATACGGCATGTTACACTTGTGGCGCCCCATAAGTCTGCTGGTCAGCGTTGTGCAATATAGATTGTCGACCGGTAGAGGGAAACCGCTGAGGGCAGGAAATCGCTGAGACAGACAACCGTGGGGGGAAGCAGTGGTGGTCATTTGCAACGACGATACAGCAAGGCAAGGCTGATTGATGTTTAACCCCTCTGTAGAGCATTGCTATTGGACAGTAGCCTAAACATATCCAGAAGCACAGACATTGCAGTAACGGTTATTTTAGTAAACGCGGCAGCTTTCAGCCGCGTGTAGTTTCATTTCCGATTAGGATGTAATGTTAGGCTACATGGAATTAACATGCATGTCTTACGCTGTGCTGGCTAGTGGCTAATCACGTGTATTTACAGCATAATTTGTATAAATAGAACACAACTTTAGGAGATTCTCTACCCAAAGTTATCTTGACCCCTGAATGCCCTTGTTTGCTCTCATGCTGCATCGTGATTTACCCGTGCCAGCATCATAGTTGAGGTCATCACATACGACATGCGAAATTCACGGTTCCCCCATCGAAATGTAGCCTAACCGGCATCCGGTCCTTATCAGGTAGCTTATCTTAGATTCCATCTAAAGTGTCCTTGAGGGCAAGGCCTGTGTTACCTTACTGCCTTGCTATCGTACAAACTGAAATGTATGTACAAAGAGGGACCTTCTATAGTGAAAGCTGCGGATTATCCGACCATTTGGTAACGTTACATGAGAAGCTAGCAACCCGATGGCTCGGAAATTACACCGTTTACTGCCCAGTGGGCTAGAACTACCTGTGCATAAAATAATTACGAACTGACGTCTTATTCTTACCGGCATATCTGAATAGACGGCGAAGTGGACGATGATATTGCAGCAGACATGCTGACCGGTGTAGGCTATGTGGAGCTGCAGCACGTCTTGGTTAGAGGTTCCCGGTGCAGCTGACACAGCGGATTGGCTCAGGCGGGTTTGCTTGTTGAAGCGAAATGTTTTTTTTAAGAATGAATCGATCTGCCCCCAAACCTTTGCCTTGCCAACGTAAACAAAACGCGCTGTCAGCATCTTAAATATAAACAGAATGTTGCCCTAACGTGTGTTCTTAACGTAGGTAACCAGAATCATCCCACTATAACTTTTAATCTATACGGTCACATGAGACATTTTAAATAACCTCACATTTTCGATGGAATAGCCTACACTGGCACAGTGTCGCTGCATGAGTTTTCTAGCCTACAATATAGCCCAGTCTTGGCATTTGCTATGACTGTATGCGCCCTGATTATCCATTTTGCCAAGAGACCTGTCTAGTCCACACACAATGGACAATTTAAACAGTGCACCTGCCGGGGTCAGAAAAAAAGCCAAGCATTTCAAATGTTTTGCATATTGCTTGCACATGTCTTATGTAGCCTTTTTAGCTAAACGCTTCGGAAGTAGCATACTGATATATATATCAGTATGCTATATATATATATATATATATATATATATATATATATATATATATATATATATATATGAGCATATACTACAACTTTAACGGGGTCAAAAATTATTATATTATTGGAGTTTGTCATGCTGAGCAACCCTCAATATTGGAGTTGGCCTGCAGAGGGAGACAAAGACTTGAGAATGGATTGACTCTCTCTGACGCTTTTGTGCGTAATTCCAGCTGTTCAACCCACGCGTGAGCCCAGACAATAACGGTGCATAACGGTTTTTGTGGGGCATTTGATGCTTAATAGCTTCAAATATAGGACACCCCAAAAGAAAACACAATGAGATGTTTACACCTATGATACCGATGAGTGGAATAGGCCATTTTCAATGCAGTTTCATAACGCATGCAAGCAGGTTAAAAAGAAAGTCGGTAGTAGACAGAAAAGTGTGTTGCCCATAAATTTTATTAAAATTTATATAAGCATAACAATAAATGCCGAAACAACACGTTTCACTCTCGTCAAGGAGAATTTAGATTTTGTAACACAATGTGCTTACATATTATTCTGCACAGACCCAGAATACTGAGGTCCATCGTGCAAATATAAAACATTGAACAACCCCTGGGGTTTTACGTTGGCGTTTTCTACAGCCACTTACCATTTAACCCCCAAAGAGGACTAAATATTCGTTTGTAGAAATAAGAAATAACCTTAAAGGTATTGAATACAATATTGGTTTAGAACCAGCCCGATTACAACGCAATTGGTAGAGGCTAAGTTACACGAGTATATAATACTTATCCCAAACGATGGGTTTATCCGATGAATTCCAGTTCATCCGTAACGTTCAAAAGGACAACACAAAGTGTCTATCCATATAAATATGCGATATATTACATGCAAACTATTTACATATTTTACAAAAGTGATCACGCTCTTGTTTAGTTTTCTACCAAGGTCTCCACATGCAGGCATTGGCTGGCTGTTGCGCAGGCTGTGGTCGACTGGGAACTGGAGCGATGATGCCTTGCATGTCGCCGGTCGGGACTGATAGCTTGTTGCTCAGCCTCTGCTGAATTTGCGGGAGCATCCTTGAGCTCTGGGCGCAACAGTTCTGACAGGATGCAACAGGCACAGATTGCCTGATGAAGTTGTTCACCCGCTGGCTGGCCTCTTTGTCCAGGTTGACTTTGGGGATCAGCGTGGAAACGCGCTGGAGGCAAGCTTTGTAGCCCTCATTGAAGCTCTCAGTCTGATCTAGAATAGTAACGAGAATTTTATTAATTGAGATGTTTTGTTTGTTTGAGTTATAGTGAAGTTGTAAAAGCATTTGACGAGGCATAGAAGGAGACAAAGAACGACATTTACCTTTTGGTGAAGAGGCTGGGATTTCCTTGAGGAATCTCACGGTCATCTCCAAGATATCGGCTTTTTCGAGCTTGGAGTAGCGACAATTCTGAAATTCAAAATGAATCACAGATTAGACCACCATTATTTGAATGCTTATCTACACAATCTGTTGCAGTTCGTAGGTGATTTGGACTAACAAATCTGAGGTTACACTTACGTCTTTTCCTGTTAGGGGAAGAATCAGCGCCTTCAGTTGGTTAAGGCTGTCATTGATGCGAGCGCGCCTTCTCTTTTCCATCAACGGTTTCAGCGTCTACAAAGAAAACAAGAACACAATTTAGGTTAACATGCTACAAACCAGTCATATAAAGCACATGGAAGTCAGGATAAAGTAGACTGGGCCTTCATGGCTCTTTGCGATTCTCACCTTTCGCAATTCAAGTGCTTCTTTTCTCATGGCCACAGTTTGTCTCGGAGAATGAGACGGGGCCGTTTCGGAGGTCGTGCTTGGAGTCATTATGAGATCTAGAGAGTATGAGGAGAGATGTGCTACCAAGGTTCAAGGGAGCTGATGTGTCCTCTCGGTTGCTGGACCGCGCCTTATATCTTGGTCCCGTGCGTCATGGTGACGCCCCCCACGCTCCCGGGTAAGCATTTGGAGTGAGGAACTAAGGTGTCCACAACAATAGACAGCGTTCCAAAGATGATAACCATCTGTTAATGAGTTACCCCAAGGACGTTACTAATATTTTTTGGTATTTAAACTTTGACAAACAAATATTTAATATGAAATGTTCATGTTTCCACCATGCACCAGAGCACGATCACCAACTTTGTAACTGAAATTACGACTAGTTCGAATCCATTAACCGTTTATTTTGAGGACAACAGTCCAATATGGAATTATTTAAGTTTATTAAAATGTTTAAATATATAAAGACAAGTCATTATCCAACACATGTGCGTGCGCAAAAGCGCAGATGATTCTTGCGGATTAAGTTATTACAACGTTCCAAAAATATTCTAGTTTCTGTTTTGTTTGTTTTTTGTTGATATAAAATATAATAGCTTCAATCCCTTGTTGGGACCTAAAGGCTGGGGGTGGGTGTGGGGGTAGTTTCAATGTTTGGGATAGGTGGAGCTTATAGATTGTTTGAGAATAACCATGTATAATTTAACTCACGAGACAGATCCCCAAGCCACGCTACATTTCATCAAACATCTGCCTGTAATTTCTGATCAACAACACCACCCTCGTTTCATGAGCCCTTCACCTGTGGCGTAAAGATTGGACCATGGTGGGGGTGGAGGCGCGGCCAAAGTTTGGCTTGGGTCAAACTCCATTCAGGCATGTAACCATAGCAACCAATTTGTCAAATCTCTACCCCTTCAGGCTTTACAATCAAATATAATGTTTTACTATGTCACGGAAAGCTTTTAAAGGCGGGAATGTTTTTTGTTTGTTTCATACTTTGCTTCCTTCACTTTGACTGCGTCTTGGCTATGTTACGTGCGTAAAAGTTTTACACCTTAGCAGTTGTAAAACACATCTGAATCCGACTCTTGTTTGACTCTTGGTTCCCAGTTTTACTCGCATCTAAATTATGTGACAGGCTTGTCATTGCCTCCCCTATGGGACACACGCGACCCGCACGCGCCATGGGCAGAGGAGCCAGATGGACGCGTCTGTTAGCCCACACCCTCGACAACCCCACCCCTCCCTTTCCATATCTCATCCCGTCGTTTGCTCTCCTCTCTTCTTTCTCTACAGCAGGTTTTCGAAAAACATAATGCCAATACGTATTTGGCGTCAGCATCTTCCTTGTTTGCGTCCAGCCGATGGCCTTTGGTCGCTTCTGAATAATACAAAAGAGTACCCTTTATTTTGTTTTGACGCATATCATTGGCTTAAAAGTTTGGCTTGCCTCTTTTTACGTAAGCAGTTTTGGGTATGTTGCTTTAGAGATGTGATGTATATGTTTATACTCTGGCCATATGTTGTGTGAATACAGATCATCATCATCAACAACAACAACAGCAGCAAAGCAACAAAAACCGAAGCTATCCATTCCCCCAAGCAACATTTTATTCATTACGCACCAGAATTTCATGTAATCACTTTATATTTTGAACTTTATTTTATTCAATGAACAAATGTGTTCTTCATCTGTGTACATTTTAGTAGATTGTGGTCATGACGATGTGACTGATCGACCACAAGCAGGCGCTGTGTGACACTGGAACAAAGCAAGGGTGCGGTAACTGATACGTGCCCAGCACGCGCCATGCAAGTCCCCAAGGGCCATATTAAACTATGCGTCCATTGCAGACCGTATTGGAGGTCTAGAATCAGGAAAAAATCGTGCAACGCGTACGGTTAGACTCCCCTTTGTCCTAAAAACATATTTAGCGTGGGGTTCCCATCTGTGGCAGGTCATTACAGCACAGAAACCCTTTGTCTAACTTGGGAATGCGTGGGAATAGAAAAACACTCCACTGAGGTTATGGTGTTGCCATTAGGACGTGTTGATCAGAATTTTTGCTTAGCAGTGAGCTCTCTTTGTTCCCATAATTCAAATATTTTTAAATTATTTATTAAATTGAGCAATACACTATCACAAACTTATTTTCTGAAATGTTTTTGAGAGGAGAAGAGTTTTTTGTTAGACATTTGCTATTGTTTGTTGACAAAAGTGTACATAAACATATGCATTAATTTTGAAATTCTATAGGATGACACAAAGGATGCGCAAAGGAACCATGTCTGGCATATGGTGCATATTCACCAACGAAAAATAACCTGAATGTTCAATATCTGTACTACAAAATAGCTAATTTTCCATCTTTGCCTGTTAAGAGTTTAGAGCCCTCAGTAAGAAAGCAGCAATCCCCTTTATTAACAACAAGGTGAATGCCACAAGAAATACATCTAAGTGTACTAAAACTATTTAGACCTTTATTCTTCCAGAGAACGAACATATAGCTGAAGCAGACAATTCTATATAGCATATTTGTTTTAATTTCTACATGAACCACAATATTTTACACTGACAATAATTAGTATCTGTAAATCAAAGGGTAAAGTGAATTACATTCATTGTTTGGGATAAACATGCATTAATAGAGATCAAAGCCTGACTGCAAATGCGTTTGTTCTTGCGACAGGTGTTTCAGTTCGAGGACATTTCTATCGTTCCTTCAAATGATCCAATATATTTTACGCACTGCTATTTCTGTATTAACAATGTTTTGTAACTATAACTATGTGTAAGTTATATTCTCCTAAGTTTACGTGTGGTATGTTTTGACACACGGCGGTGTTGCTTTGAAAGCATCACTTTGATTCAAACGAGTTTCTACGACTTTAGTGAAGACGCAGTTCACTTATTGTGACTTTGCATGTTTTTGATCTTCAAAGAAGTGAGTGGGCCTTGCGCAATCCACAGTTTGAGGTCCCAATCAACAAACAAACAATGAATGAAAGCAACATCAAGATCAAGTGGATTAATAGGTAGGCTAATTCTCATTTCACACATCATATCAAAGACCAATATCGACAGAAGGCGTTGGACTCGCGTTTGTTAGTTTTCGTTCTATTTGCATGCATGAACACACCCTTCTCCAAAGTGAAAATATGAACGTCTCAAAAATGTCTCGATGCAAGCAGTTGAGATTAAACTATGGATGACTTGCGAACTACTAGAGATGTAATGTTTAGACATACAGTACATTTTGAAAAGATGATTGTACAACAGCTTAGTTTCATGTTGTAACATCACAAACTCTGCATATAGCCTATTGTAAATGTTTTCCTTACAACTGTGTTTAAGAATTAAATAAAGATTTAGGTATTATTAACTTTTTCCACGGATCAGACATAACACTAATATAATACATTTTTTTTGTTTTGGTATCACACCTATTTACACAACTTATATTCAGTGTAGTTGAAGTGATGTGCATGATGTTGGTCAACATCATGTTGCATCACATTTATGTGTACAGAAGGAAGCAATCTGCATGGTAATAATCAACTTCGCTGATAACAAATGATTACATCTGATTTTATCCAAATAAAAATGTCCCCTCATGGTTAAAAACTTAAATAAATGTTCAAGAACATGGATATGAATGGCATGGTGAAAAGCCCATGATACTGCCAGGGTGCACGCTCCCTCCTCACACCTCACTGACCTAATGTAGGTGCTGGTCATTGAATGCTGTGTAATGTGGACAGTGTATCAGTGTTACTACAATGATACTATTCGCATCCATCAAAGCGATAAACTACAGTATAATTGGAGATTTAGCAGTGTACAATACGAATGGCATTTGAGTTAATCAAGAAAGTGGGTTATATCCTGTTGAAGATGCTAGGTTGCAAAACCAAATGCCTCAAACAAATAATTGCATCCTTTGCATATCCTTGGCAAGCTTCCAAAAAAAAAAAACAAGAGCTGTAGTCCTTCTCAGAGCAAAGAGGAGCTCCAAAAACTGCTTAATTAAAATCTCTGTGACACTCTCACAAACATAGAAATATGTTTTGCTTAAACTTTGCTTGAAATGTGTGGTGAAGACAACATTATTACTGATCCACCAAATCATATCACAATACGCTTCTTGGTGTTTTATGCCCCCAACGTTGTCTTCAAGGCAGCACTGCCTGGAAGGCACTAGGGTTATCTAAGTATAATATACTCTTTTGATCCCGTGAGAGAAATTTGGTCTCTGCATTTGTCCCAATCCGTGAATTAGTGAAACACACTCAGCACAGTGAGGTGAAGCACACACTAATCCCGGCGCAGTAAGCTGCCTGCAACAACAGCGGCGCTCAGGGAGCAGTGAGGGGTTAGGTGCCTTAAGTGCCTCAAGGGCACTTCAGCCGTGGCCTACTGGTCAGGGTTCGAACCGGCAACCCTCCGGTAACAAGTCCGAAGCGCTAACCAGTAGGCCACGGCTGCCCCAGGTTAGGTTGTATGTGAAGTAAGATGTTCAGATCATAACTAATAAAATGCTTTAAGGCACCATCACAGACAATTAGTAAAGAGGTATGGTTTATATATATCTTATGATCCATGATGCCCATTGGGACAGGTCTCTCGGCAGACTGCCTGATCTTTTCCACCAAAAATCTCAATGTAGCCCCTTGTTTTAGTGTTACCGACCGTTTGCTTTGAGAAGTTCACCAGGTCCCATTGTATGAAAAACACCCAAAACTAATACATTTCTATAGCTATTCTCCACATTGTGGATGGTGTTTTGGTGGTTGAAATTTTCATTCCATCTCAAAATGGATCACTTGGTCATCTTGGATGCTGATCATAGATCACTCTTCTCCAAACATGCACAACTCAGCTAAATCTTTATAAGGGCACACCTGGACAAAGAATTTAGCTTTCGCTGGATTATTTTTTTTGACCCAGGGACATGGCCTGAGCATAAAAAAGAAGCATTAAATTCCAATGACACCATGTCCATTTCAATTGTGGAGCCTAGAAAAGTATTCTTTTGGGATGTTTTTCGACCAGGGGGTCCTGGTGACCTTCTCAAAGTAAACGGTAACACTAAAGCAAGAGGCTACACTGAGATTCTGGAGGAAAAGATCAGGCAGTGTGCCAAGAGACCTGCCCCAATTGGCATCATTGGACCATTAAACCATACAATGATCCAAAACATACAGCCAAACAAGACAAGAAATAAT
Organism: Alosa sapidissima; assembly: GCF_018492685.1. NCBI lineage: Eukaryota > Metazoa > Chordata > Actinopteri > Clupeiformes > Clupeidae > Alosa > Alosa sapidissima. The sequence goes on from NC_055963.1 coordinate 13,417,592, forward strand.
TAACAGAGAACAATGTCAACATTTTAGAGTGGCCCAGACAAAGTCCAGACCTCAATCAGTCAAAAAAGTTAGTACTGGTACAAGGCCAAAGTGATGGCAAATAATCGTTCCTGCCTCAAAACCCAGATTGCTGCTAAAAAGGTGCAGTCTATAATCATTGTGGAGACATGGAGAGGCTTGGTAGGTATTATAAGAACCATTTTGAGAGCTTTGATGGTAAATAAAGATGTTACCATTGATTATTTGAAAAGGGTATGAATAATTGTTTTGTATATATATTTATATACATATAAATACATAATTATGTATATATATATATAATAATTTGGTGAATTCACATGATTTGTTATAAAGCTTCATAACAAAGTTTGCCAAGAGTTCAAAGAAGCTTTATAATGCTTTATGACAAAAGCTGTAAAGGCTTATACATTAGCATCATAATGCTTTATGAATTTATGGGGCAATTCCACGGAAAATGGACTTTTTGTCACATCCATAACGTCAGTGAAATGCCTTGGCATTTGTATGATGTGGATGATAACATTCATTTTTTGTGCATTTTTTCTCATGTACATTCTTAAGCCAAAAATAGCAAATGCTCAAATTTAATCATTCACATCATACCATACCATCACATTTTATTGACGTTATGGATGTTACAAAAAACGTAATTTTCCATGGAATTGCCCTATGGGTTCATATAAAGTGTTACCAATAACCTCTTACGTATTTAGATAATAGATTTGGATAATTATAACTTCAAGACAATTGAATCTTCAAACAAAGCATCCATGGGCTGATAAAGATAAGACTCCTTCTCTAGGGCTAAACTCAGCAGTGGCCAGTGACATGTGGGGGATGGGAAGGGAGACTGGCCAGGCAGCGCACAAGCCTCTTTTCCCTCTCTCTTCTCTTCTCGTCTCTCTGTGTTGGGGGTGGGGAAGCTGGTCGAGGAGGTGATGGGTGTGTATGTGTGTGTGTGTGTGTGTCTGGGGGGGGGGGGGCAGCTTCTTTGTTGTCTTGTTTTATTCGGCTGAAAGCCAGGGTTTCTGTCTGGACTCTCTTGGCCTCTTGCTTTCACCCGCCGTACAATGCAGCCTTTCACTTTGCTCTTTCACTGTTTCAACGTCAGTTTCACCGGACTTGCTCTCATTGTCGCACCATTCACTGGGGCCCAGGTTTGGTAAATAGAGGACATAGCATGGTTCTGATCCTTAACAGCTCAACTACGGCCTTTATACAACTGGTAAATAGAGGACATCGCACGGTTCTGATCCTTAACAGCTCAACTACGGCCTTTATAAAACTGGTAAATTGGGCAAAGAAAGAACTGTGTATAAAATGAACTTTTTTCAGTTCTGAAAACTACATGAGGTTCCATTTTTTTTTTGCATGAATGACCATATGACTGAACCCTGAAAAGATAAACTGACACACAATCAAATAGCATATCACTACAGCTTCCAGGCATCCATAACCCTAATATTCCACAGCAGTGTTTAGTGTTGACTCAGATTCCGACTTAGATTTAGGAAGGCCGTATGGAAGATGCTCACATGGTCTTTTCCAGGAGTCAACTTTTTAACAGAACTTAGGACCAATTTATCTTAACTTAGTTTATTATATGATTAGTTTATAAGTGACTTAGATATGACTATGGTCAGTGAAGGAACATCCTAGCATTGTTTAATGTTCAGTTTTAACTGGATTTAATATTTTTGATTCCAAAATGGTCTTCTGTGACAGTATATCATGCATAGTGAATTCACCGGTACTATGCTGATCAACCTCTTAAGGGTCATTGTGTGATCACTGTGCTTGGCAGGATTGGAGTGATTGTGATATGTACGCTCACTAAAGTTGATCACCTGCTGTCACTTAAATGCAGCGTAAGGACTGGATTTCTGGGGGGGAAAATAATGTAAACACACCTGAGCATATTCTTCATAGGTACACCTATTCAACTGCTCATTAACACAAATATCTTATCAAGAATATCATGGCAGAAACCTAATGCATTTAGTCATGTAGAGATGGCCTAGAATGATCTGCTCAAGGTCAAACCAAGCATCAAAATGGGGAAGAAAGTCGAACCTTGAAGCAGATGGGCTACAGAAGCAAGAAGCCCACACCGGGCGCCCTCCTGTCAGCTAGGAACAGGAAACCGAGGCTACAATTCACATGAGCTCACCAAAATCGGACAATACAAGATTGGAAAAAGGTTGGCTGGTCTGTCTGATGAGCCTCGATTTCTGCTCCGACATTCGGATGGTAGGGTTTGAATGTGGCCTAAACAACATGAAATCATGGATCCATCCTGCCTTGTAACGACGGTGTAATGGTGTGTGTGGGGGGGGGGTCTTTTCTTGGGACACTTTCATAGCAATTGAGCATTGTTAATGGCAAAGCCTATCTGAGTATTGTTGCAGACCATGTCCATCCCTTTATGACCACAGTGTTCCCATCTTCTGATGACTACATCCAGCAGGATAATGCAAAAATGTCCACACGACAACATTTGAGACTCAAAGGGATTCCAGAATGGAACATTTGAAAACACAACCCTTAAGTTGCCCTGGGCCAAATGATGCCATTGTTTATCAGTGTCTCAGTGTATCATGTAGTGTTTTGTTGTTTAGTTGTTGGCTACAACTTGCAGCATATGTAGGTTATGCAAGATAAAGGTGTTTTCAATCTTTTTTTGGTGTGGATGCAGAACTTTTTTAAAACGCAGTTTTCACAAATCTTGAAAACCGTTGTCGTGTGCCCAGCCCCAGACATTTAGGCCAATGAAGGTTAACCTGGACATGTCATAGGTTACTGAGCCTAATTGCAACCTCATTTTAGTGGTGATTAGTGACCAGGGCTTCCTCAGTAAATGGGATGATAGGCACATGGAGACCTCTGCTATAATTGTGTTGTATTACCCTCACAGTCCTGACACCATGAGTGCTGAATGAGTAGTGGCTGCACAGTGTTTGGGGCTGATTGTGTCTTCTTTGGGGTAGTGTTTTTGTAAGCCCATGACATAAAGACACATAGCCTACGGTTAATGTTTATTCATTTGGCCCTGACACCTGCTCGACTGTGCTCTTTTCTATTGATCACTGTTATGGGTCTAAATGTGCTTCAGTCCTTCGTTTGCTTCGTCCATGGGCCCTGGCAAGATCATCTTCGTTCTATATAAAGCTTCTCACAATGGAAATTGATTTGCTTTAGGAAGCCTTATTCACTAAACATTGTTAATGAATGGTGAATTTAACTTTTTATTAAACAAAGATTTAACTGCTGAATATGAAGGAATTATCCTCTTCAGTACCTAACAGTGATGTAACAGAGTTAAGAATGTCTAACATCTCAAAAGGGAAAGGTTTATTATTCCATGACATAGTCCATAGATTTACTCAGTGAAAATAAACATATTCATTCATGGTCATAGTTATACACTGTACATGCCCTAAACATTAGTTAGGATTTATTCAAGAATGAAACTCGTGACTTAAAGCCCTAGAGTGTTTGTGTCCCAGTACATGGACATTTTGAGAGTCTACGCCCCAAACATATTTTAAGAGTGTGCTCATCAAAGACATATTTGTATGTGCAGTGTATATAAAAGGTCACTGTTTTGATACCAGTAGGCTATCTTTAACACGGGGAACATCTTAATACCAGCCACTGCAGGAACCAGTTTGCAAAGAGCACACACAGGAGTTTTGGCTTTGCAAGAAACAGGCGTGCCACATATGAGGCTTTTGTCTGTCCTCCTGCAGCCTTTGATCATCAAAGAGCTCTGCAGAAATCTGGATTGTGTATTGTAATTTGACTTGATGATCAAGAATCACTGAATATGACTTTTATCTTTTGCAAACTAGTTGCTAACTTTGCGTTAATGAAGTTCACCCACACTTAAATCACGGCTGTGTAGACTTTATTTTCTTATGCTCAGTAAGGAATTCACTTGATTGAAAGTATATTCGTTTTTCTTTTAATGTGTGAACTAGAATGTCCTTGCTCTGATGTGTATTTTTGATGATGGTTATTGTAAAAGAAAAACCCACTGATCTAAAGGCCAACATCTGAGTGCATGTAATTGAACATACAGATACATCCGTGCTGTGTTCCACCAGGGCATTATGGATTACATACTTTAGACTGTTAATAATGGTGGGCCCTAATTTCAATGCTATGCAATGTGCAAATTCAGTGCAAAATACCGACTGCATGAACTATATCATGTGGTGTGTGGGAGTGTTGAGCTGATCCACCGATCTTTGTGCATATAGCATCTTGCTCATGGTAGGCTTAAGACTGCGCTTTGCCTGTCATTTGAATTAGAATGCAGTATGTTCAGGCCTACCACAGAGCAACTCTAGTGTCACCCTGTGCTTATAAGGAGTAGTTCACTATTTTATACTATTTATAGGACTCAGCATCATTGTTTTTATAGTAATCTATAAACACAAAAAGTATTGGCTCCATGACCCTATGATGGTGTTATCCATTTGTTCAGGATGCATCCCTCCTGTGTTGCAGTATGATTTCATATCCATAGATTGCACACTTTCAACTGACAAGCAAGTGTACAGGCAAGTTAGGCAAATACACCACTAACTCTGAAATGCCAGACCAATCTTATGGCTGCACTGCAATTTTCAGTGTTAATGTCATTTTCGGTTGTATATATACCATGATGGTAATACTAATATTACCATCAAGTGTTAAACTCTCAGATGTAGCTGTCCAGACAGTTAAACTTCAACAATTATACGATTGGTTAAGCATACAATAGACTGCCAGTGTTCCTTTGTCTCTTTGTGTGCAGTTCCCTCTCTTTTACACAAAACCCACTATGTGAAAGAATGGGTCAGAGATTATTCTGACCGTTAAAATCTTGACTTGATCAGACCGTTTCTGCATTCAAAAATTAATGCCACGTGAACCAACAAGTTTTCAAATCAAAATGTTTTATTGAATCATTTATAGTTTCTCAACATATTGTGATTTGACATCTGCAAAACCAGTTTCAGTGTAGCATAATTGCTTTAACACACAGTGTTTACATGCTTCGTCTTTGCACAGACCAAATATACTTAAGTCAAACGTGCAAACCTCATAAAAAATACATTATAACCCGTGGGGTTTACAATTGTGTTGTGTACAAACCATTTTCTTTGAAACCCCAAAGAGGATTGCATTCAATAACGTTCACAAACGGAACAGGCATTGATCTGTGCATTTGGCTAAAATCTGTATGTAAGCATGCCATTAGCCAAAAATATTGCGAAACACGTATTTTTACAGTTAATCTCTGTAGCAGGCGTCATTCTAAGACATTGCAATCGTGTGTGTCCACGAAAAATAAATATAACATTTAACATGACAAATATACCTATGTACAAAATAAATACAGAGATGTATCCTAGATGTCTCTACCAAGGTCTCCACATGTTGGCAGCAACTGCCTGTTGCGCAGGCTGTGCGCGGTTAGGGAGGGGAGCGACACAGCTGCTGGTCTGGCTCTGAGCTAGTTTCGCTGCAGACTTGATGCTTTGAATTTTCTCTTGGATTTGTGGTAGCATCTTGGAGGTCTGTCCGCAACAGTTTTGACACGTCGGAGCCACTGCAGGCATGGACTTCTTGATGAAGTCGTTCACCCGATGGCGGGCATCTTTATCGAGACTGGTTTGAGGGAGCAGTGTTGAGACGCGCTGGAGACACGCTTTGTAACCATCTTTGTAACTGTCAGTTGAACCTATCGAAAAATAATAAAGAATCATTAGTACCACAATTCCAGTTAAATCACGGTAAATGATTATGAAAATATTGGACAATTTATGTTCAAATCATGTGAAATGAACGTACCTTTGACAGGAGAGGAGGGAAGATCACTGAGGAATCTAACGGTCATCTCAAGGATGTCAGCTTTTTCCAATTTGGAGTACCGGCAATTCTGAAAAATAGAAAAGCACAACTCATTAGTTTCTGACATTCATACAGGAAGGCGAGAAATTTAGCATTCAGTGGGCCTATATTAAGATCAAAACGGATTGACATATGAATACTTACATCTTTGCCGACGAGCGGGAGAATGAGAGTCTTCAAGTGATTCAAGCTGTCATTGATGCGTGCCCGCCTCTTTTTCTCCATCAGAGGTTTAAGAGTTCTTCTCAGTTCACTGGCCTCTTTGCGCTGGGCCACGGTAGACCCGGAGCCGAATGTTTGGGCAGCTTCGATAATCATGTTTGGAGCCATGGGCTTTCTCTAGAGATCGTGTTCTCAGTTAGAGAGTCAGAGCTGGAATGAAGTGGAAAGGCAAGGCTGCGCCCTTTATAGCGGGCCGTGGCGTGGAGGGAGTGTCCAATGTCTATTGTGTTCCACTTTTGACGCACAGAGAAATACCTCTGGGAGGGGACCCCGCCGATACTTACTTGGCCATCTGTTAAGTACATGTTGTGATATTGACGCGTCCACCAGTGGCATGCGCCGGTGATTAACTACAAATGATGGTTAGGGTAGGAGATTAAGAATAGAAGATCTTGATAATAGTTGAACATAGTTTCTGTCAGTTCTTAGAAATCTATTTCAGAAATTACACTGCCTATTCCCCATGTAGGCCTAGGCTACGTTTTGACATGATGCAAATAAATTGATTCCAATTAAATATCCTTAGAGATATAAATTCAGTGTTGCCTATTGTTTTATTCACCTCATTGTTCGTTTTATTAAATGTTATAAACCTAGCATTCAACAAAACAAATCTTACATCAGAAATACAACCCAACATTACTTCCTTTTCTCAAAAAAGTTTTTCGATAGGTAAACATGTGGAACTGTAGCCTACATTTTGTATGTTTTACGTGTTAGTTTATCTTTTCAAGGCATATTGCCTTTTTTGTCTTCATGCAAAGCTATAGAGCTGCAAAGCGTAGGCCTGGTCATAAATTTAGTTTGGATGGGTGGGAGGAGGGGGTCCTTCGTGCTTGCTTTGCAAATAATAACGATGCTTGTATTAAAGCCTCCCAAGCCACGCTATGTATGGATTAACACCTGCTTGTAAATTCCAAATTCATGCTACCCGACTGTGCATCTCGCCTACATTCACCTGTAGACTATGGGCACTGTTGAAATGGGGGGAGGGTCTTTGCAACAGCAAAGCGGCGGGGGTGGGGGTCTGTCCAGGACAAACGTCTTCTGTTAAATATTCAGGTCTGGTTTTGTTATCCACTTTATGGTTTATTTATAATGTAATGAGAGCCTGTTCAACTTGGAACTTACGCCAACGTCATACATAGCCTAACTTTGTTTTATATGTCACACTCTAAATTGTTCTACGTTATTTTTGTTGCATGCTGTGAATGATGAACATAGTTCAGTATGACTAAAGTTATATGGGGGTTAGAGTTGCCCCATGAACCCATGAAAGCATTTGCCTTTCAAATCGATGTTGAACTCACGCGCACGGCACGAGCCATGAATGTCCAACAGATGGATGGATGTCACGCAAACCACTTCGCCACCATACCAACCCCTCCCCCCTTGCTGCTCACGTCCTAGTCTCATTTTGCACAGCTCCCCGTTGCTTCTGTCCGACTCTTAGTTATGATTTGCTTGTGTGTACTTCAGATGTCACTACCCCATCTGGAATGGGGGCTGGGAGAGAAAAAAGGGTATTAAACTGCACACTGGGTTTCCAACGGTGTAACATTCCACTCAACGCTCAGGGCTATTATCCTCCAACGCGTTTTCACTGTAATCTGAACATTTTAGGAATCAAACTGTTTTGTTCTTTTGGTCTGTTCGAAGTAAAACAGTAGCCTACACTATTAGGATGAAGCCAACACTATTGTATTAACGTTTTAATATGTAGAAATCAACATATATGAACTTGTTTCAAATCAATGCATGCTCAGAAGAACACTTTCAATCGTTTAAATTGAAATACGCATGCATAAATAAAACTAGAAATCAGCTTCACAAGAGTGATCGTCTAGTGGCGCTGTCCATCTAGCACGCGTTCTCTTATCCCATGGGGCCCCAATTAACTGTCGACCACAGCCCCATCGCTGGGAAGGGAATTTGAATCCAGAAAAAAAAAGATCATAGAATGATTTCGGTTGGAGCAGTCTTTGTCTACATCTCAAGCGTGGGTTCCCATCTGCGCCAGCGGGCTGAACAAAGTCTCTTTGTTTAAGAATGTAAACTTTAAAGGTAGAAGTAAAGACACAGACATTGTAGAGAACAGCATGATGAACTTTGAAAGCCCCACATCTTGTTAATGTCAGTTATGATTACCAAGAAATAACCCATGCTTCAACGACTAGAACTACATGAAAATGTATTTATATTGTAATATCACCAAGCCATACATAATGGCATATTTGTAAAGGCCACTGTCTAAAGCAGGCAAAAATAAGCAAGTCTGAAATAATATACACTATGCTGAAATTGGCCAATTCATAATAGGACTGTTTCATCCGAAACTTCCTGAAATAGAAGTTATAGAGAAAAAATATCTCGTAGTTAGTTTACTTCTTTGGACCTTATCATGTCCCACAACAAACGGCATGAGACCGGCACGAGCCAACATCTCAGCGCAGATGGGGTCAGAGTCAGCGAAGCGGAGAACTCCACAGGGGCCTCTCCGTTCAAGATCGCCTTTCCTGCGCTGAAAATGCTAGGGTAGCATGGCCTTTCCTCCTTCATTCTGCCTACTCGGAAGTAGATTTGGCTTTTCTTTTTTACATACAAGTTTCAATCAGTTGCAATTCCCGTATGGAATGCACAGTATTTTTGCATATGTTTCAAACTGTCCTTGTTTTCCAGAAGAAATGTTACATAGGAAGACAATGATATTCCATAAAGCTCTAAAGTTATGTCACCACAAAATATGCATTTGAGAAAATATAGGCTGTATACCATGGCAACCATTTCCTGCAATTGATAAAGGCATTATTTGACCTCATATACAGAGTTAAATCAAATAGTTTCAAATTATGGTAACTAACACATACACTTATGACATCCTTAGAACGTTTTTCAAATGATCTAGCTGTCCTGTTACCTCATATTATCTAAACATTCTGTATTCTCCCATTATCCCAACTTCAAGGATCAAGAATTTCACCAAAGATCCTTGATTACTAGCTCCGCTTTAACCCTCTCTGATTTCACCTTCTTTAAACCCTCTAAATCATAAATGACACATAAATCTTGTCTTCCCTTCTTTTATGTGTAAAATTACTGTATTTCATTGTTGGACACCAATCTACAAAAAATGTAGTTTATCTGGTAGTTGGAGTTCAGTCAGTATGGCACATATTATCGCAATATATGTGTGCTTGTCAAAATGGCCCAAAACAGCTTTGAAATATGAACAACCTTGTATGATACATTTTTCAAAAGTTAGATAATACAAAATGTGTATCCGCAAGGAAAAGAGAAGCTTCCACGTTGCATACAATATTTCAGCCATAAAAGTGTCTCTGGATTTATGAATTCTTAAAGCTATTTTTTGAGCATTTATTAACACATTTTCTTTGAATGCAAACATAAAGAGTCTATAGACAATATATGTCAGGTGTTCTAGCCCTTTGGAGCTTTGACACTGACAACAATCTTGTGCACTGAATAAAGGGCTGCATTCAGGAAATAGTGTTTTATGACTGTTGGGGAAAATCTCAATATTGGTCTAACAGTAAATGTGTAGATTCAACCGATATACGCAGTGTAACACCTTTCTTGGTTTACTCTGCTCTGGCCATCACATAAGATACATTCATTCTAAGAGCAGCTTTGATGACTGATGAAACAGCCTCTCTTCACGACTAAAGATAATACATAAGTAAAGACGAGTAAACAGGCTTTCCATCCATATGATAATCTGATAAGTTTGAATAAACATTCTGCATCTACACAAATTCCGCATTTCAGAAACTGGCATGTGAACGTGTCAAAGTTATTCACTAACATACACAGTTGTCCAATTAATTAAAGAGGCTCTAGTTAGGATAGCCAGGCGAACATATCACTGGAACAAACGGATACTGACTGTAATTGTTCCGATATATTTTTAAACATTTTGTTTATTTCGAATAGGGGACATAGGCTAAAGACTTGGCTGAAAAGCTGTCAAATATTCGTCCACTGGCATCACAATCAGGCGATGATGCCTGTACTGCGGTGCCCAGCTGTTCACGCACCATCATGCCAAGGTGGAAACCAAAAATTGGTAAACAGCTTCCCAAGCCCAAACAACGCTCTCGTGAAAGAAAACATCTGTCGCCGAAAAGAAATGAAACTGCATACGGACAGATTTTGCGTATTTTTTGACGCCCAAGAGACAGTACCACGTCAGCAAGGTGGCGCGTCTGCCTTCTGCATAATGCAACTCAAGCACAGTGTGTGGTTAGGAATTGCGAATCTCTAACAGCCTTAAAAGTGTCCACTTTCTTGGAATCATAGTCCAACATAGTCCTACATCGACGCGGAAAAACATGTAATTATCAGAAAATACCACCAATAAGCCTATTGCCAGCTACTATCTATGAGGTGTTATACCATGGGGACTGACTATACTATGATTATTGAGAATTTTGTCAGTGTCTTTTAGCTAAAATGCAATCAATAATTGTACCCAATATAGTGTTTCTTAAGTGTCTTGTGTATGTGTTCACATGAAGCGCACAGAATAGGTATCCTGCTGAAAAGAGTTTGCTGTCCTTTCACAGTTGTCATTTTCCACATAAAATTCAAAGCCCATTCGACTATTTCGTCATTCTCTTGTGATTTTGTGTCATACAGATACACATTTTTTGTATCGAACATTACATAGGCTACATTATTTACTGGTGGTTATCCCATCTCTTTCCATAGATGTAGAAGACTTCTGAGTGTTTGATATACTTGTTGAACTGGACATTCATTTTGAGTAAACATGTATTGTGTATTGATAAATTAAAAGGCTTGTCCTGAGGTGCTTGGGGAGTTTGGCAGCCGAGTGACACACGCCACGAGAACGGCACGAGCATAGAGCATATAGGCTACAGCCTACCAGATGGCTGACGGGTCAGTCCGTGGACTGAAGCAAAAAAAATATGCGTTTATTTCATCATTTATTTCCAATACAGTATAAAATAAATGGTATATTGTGCCTCCGCTCCAATAGCTTAACATTTTCTACAGACTTCAGCCTAATGTTTGTGATGGATTCAGTCAGGAAAGCCAAACCATTGACGTCGCCATGTAAGCTTGCAACATATGGATAGCAGTCATTACGCTTGAGACGCCGACGCCAAATATTTAAATTGTGATTGCCAAATATAAACTATTGATGTAGTTTTCTGTGCTTGCATCATACTCCGATTGGCGGAAAAGCCAGACCAAACCAAACAAAGTGTTTGAGTGTTGTTTGCGTCACGCAACATGCGCGCGCACAGGTATTACATATCATTTACGCACATGTCCAGGGGGTCCCCTAGTCACCACTACTGGCATGAACAGGATCTGGTCACAATTAAAATACCCACGCTAAAACCCAAGCCATGTTAGACACATCTGGTGCAGTAACTTTGTCCACAGAGTAATTTCTTTCCACAAATCAAACACATATCCATGGCGTCGCGTAACTTGCGGTGCCAAGCCAATCACGAAGCTTTTGGTCCCACGAAAACACCACAACAAACTTATTTGGTTTATAATCTATCAGTTCTTGAGTCTAATCTGTGTTTTTAATCGTTTTTAATCATTTCCCGCCATGTTCCCGACTAGAGCACAGGGGTAGCTACCTCTGTAGACTGTACTGTGCCAATCATCAGATGAGGTCTATAGCCTATTTTTAACCTTTTGGATTTCTATTTTAACAGTTTGGATTTCATTTCAGGCAAATGTTACCAGACAAATAGTGTAAGCAAAGTGTTTGTCAAGTCTCCTAATACAAGCTGAGCGCGGGGCCGGAGCCGGGGACCTCTCACTCAGACAGCGCACGAGAACGGCACGAGCCACTGGGACAAAGGGACAGATGGCTCCTCATTCGGAATGAATTATGGAGAGAAGGACACCATCAGTACAATCAACTATTTGGAACAGTGCAGTTTGGTTATGGGTATACTGTCATTTATGTTGAAACATGCAGCCTATTTTCACATTTAAGTTTTCCTAATATGGCAATGTCAATACTATACATGGCTATGCTTTAAAAGAAAAAAAACTAACTGTTAATATGATGAAACTTTGCGCATTCGAATTTCAACTGTTTACATTGTGCTTAAAATTACTAATACTCATAAATGATTGCATACACTTGTTTATAGTCTGTATAATAGTCTGTATATTTTGTGGAACAATATATAATGTTTTACAAATATTATAATTGTTTTCATGTATGGTTTTATGAAACCTGTTTTTCTTTGCGATGACACAATGGGTGTTGAGGTTATAATCAGACATGTGTTCAGAGGTTTCCTCTGCCAGGCTGGAGGCGGGGATCCACGCCCACAAACGCGCATGCCCCGCTCTCATTTGCGCAGAAGCCTTCTGATGGAAAGGGCGGTCGATTCAACTGCACGCGTCTGGCGTGTACCACATTTCTGTACCACATTTCACAAGCTGGCTTGGATGTGCAGAGCTCTGTTTAGGGTAAGTTCGGTGTTTGTTTTCTTTCTAACAAGACACGATATTTGCTACTGTAGCCTACATGTATATTTGTGTTATTTGGCATAGTAGCCTATACAGCGCTTCATCGATAGAATTGTCATTGTATCTGTACAGATGTAGCCTCGGCCACACCATTTGCCAACATGATCTCAGAATATTCATAAGCTTCATTAATTGGAGGCGTGAAGTGTCATTTGTGGAAAAAACGTATTTCTTACAGAAATTGTATGCAATCATGCCGAATGCAAGATATTTAAAATAAAATTAAACGTGGTAGGCCTAAATAAATGGTAAATATATGTCAACTGTATCAGTATTGAATTATTCTGTTATATGTCGTGCCCAATTGTGTCACAACACAGGAGAGAATTAATGTGTTAATGGTTGCAAATGTTTTTATTTCATATGAAGATGATGACGCCAAGAAGATGGAGATGAAGAAAGTGCTAATGAGAGGACCTGCAGTAGTCTATGTGTAAGTCCACGACGTCTATGTCCACGTTTCGTTACGGTTCATGTGAGACAAATAAGCGTCTTTTAATGGCAGTCATTGTCCTTCATTGTCTTGAGGAAGACCGGACCAGCGGAGGGTGGGAAAGGTCAGACTTCAGTTTTCTCACCAAAACTTGGGACTGCTCATCCCTCTGCGGCTACTAGGTGAACAATGTGAATGCACAGAGACAGGAGCAGGTCAGCAGTGTGAGTTAATTGTGGGAGGTGAAGTTGGTGAACAAGTCCATTTTTAATTGACCAAAATCTGTGTAGAATGTACTTGCCATACAATCAAATGAGGAAAAACCTTTGACCTACATATTTTCAGTCTAACTTGATAGCCATACAGTACAAATATTTGTCAATAACTTAATTTGAGACATATTTTACAGCCATTGATTTATATCCTTATACTGATCATTATAATTGATAATTGATATAATTGATCATTATACTGATAATGTCCTATATTGAGTTGAGTCTTTTAAAAATGAAGCAGACTTAGTTCATCATTTATGAAATTAATTAATACAAATGAATGGATAGTTTAATGTGCATATAGTGTGCGACAGGGCTATTGTAACAACTGAAAGCAACCAAGGCAATGAGTGAATTTAATTTTTATTCATTCAACTAAATTAATAGATAAAGGTAAATTAAAGTGAAGGTAAATTAAAGTGAAGGTGAATTTACAAACAGTTCAATGTCTGCTTTATTATTCTGCTGTCTAAACTACAGAAATTATGGGTAGACAATTGGGTATGTCTATGGGTAGAAGATTGTTTGCTGAGCGCCTATGAGACCATAAAAAATAGACATTTGGTGTGCCTTGTAGTTTACTCTTTCATTGAGCATTACCTGAGACCGGATGATCCAGACACAACATTCTGTAAAAGCAACATTACTAACAGCCATAACATGGAATACCAAGAAATCTAACACAGGTGTTCTTTAGTTAACGAGAGATGAAGCATTTAAGCTACTCCATTCTAGAAGCAGATCAACTATACAGGCTGAGGAATATGCTCACCTTGCTGCAGCAGTTCCACAAATAATGTCACAGTAGCCTACACATGACCGATGGGCAGTTGATAGACATCTGATGTAATAATTAAGTGAATTTGCTTTTAGATTCGATTGCTTTGAACAACAGGCTACTATCAATCTGCTGGTATAATTCCCTTTCTGACTTAATAATGAGGTTTAAAACAGACCTTACAAAGAATGTACTCAGCAAAGGAGTGGTAGGCTTGAGTTAAACAGAAATGCATTAATCTAGACTAGGCTACCTCCATTTCTGATGTGATATAACCGGGTGGGATATAAGCAAGTACAAAGGAAAGAAAGAAAGAAAGAAAGAAAGAAAGAAAGAAAATCTTTTAAAAAGCTTATTAAATATGATGTGACCAAATGCATTTTTATGTTTTTTGTCTTTTGTCTCCACAGGTAGGCTAGCCTATTGTTTGAGTGCTAACCAAAATTATCTATTAGAATCTGTGTTTCTAATCTTTACTCTTTGATGGGAGGAGATGTGACACATGTCATTGTTTTACTATGAAATCACTGAGATTATCAAATTGCATTCCCTTTGCAGCCTATTGTTGTACATTGGTCCATGTTTAGAAGAATATCACAGATTTATCTCTTCAGTTTTGCCAACTTTAATGTGTAGATTTTCTCAGTGTGAATTGCATGTGTCTAGCCTGTCCTTTTTTCTTAGTCATAACATACATCAGCAATTTTACTCTTAGCAGGCCAAATATTGTAGGCTATATAGGTATTTCGAACTAATTTTGGTTACACAATTGTTGGAATGAACTGTACAATCTGTAATGTCATTGTTCAGGCAAGTTTACTCTAATTGCACAAAGGGATGACGATTGGTTAGTATTTGACGCCAAACGCCAACAGACGCATGTTGATTGGATAAGACTGTATGGTGCAGGGATTAGGCTACATTGCCTGATCTGCGCATCAATAATAATAAAGATTTGAGCGCGTTGGTCTCCGTGTCTTTTTCCCCAAGCAAAAATAATAAAGATCTATGCCCCTTGTGTCGTGTTGTATTACCATGAAGCTGGGTATAATAATAGATACGAAATCTAATAATGAAATATGAATTGATTTGGCCTACAAAGAATAAAGGCACAGGAACCTGCCTACACCATCATGAACTACAGAATCAAGTAACTTTTATAGGCCTACTCAACTATATGTTTATGTTCCATGAACTTAACCTAATATTTCAATAGGCTATAACAGCACGGGATTTGATATCTTCAGTAGGCTATTGAATCAGAATCAGTAAACATTGTTTTTAAGAGCAATATCGTTTTTCCTTCAATTAAATGGATATTTCATTGTCCTGTTTATCTAGTGCTATGTTGTTGCCAGCGCAAAAAAGGCGGAAACAGTTATGATTTGATTTCTGATTGACTGGTGCTCACTGAAGCTGAACTAATTGGAGGCACGAGCAGGCGCGAGCGAGGACTAGTGCAGCAGATGGGCTCTTAACCAAGCTGGCTTCAGGCACTGAAGGAACGGCTATTTGACAGTTCAGGAATTCTGAAAAGGGAACTGTTTTGAGATACGTTTTTTAATATTTTTAAGCATTAAGTTATTGTGTTAAAATAAAATTATATTCTGGCAGATTTAGAATTAAGGTTGGGATAATTTGGCCAGAGACAAAAATAGCCTGCCAGTTAAAATAGCTCAATCTTAAATTAGGATATGTTTAAATTTTTATTCAAACTAAATAAGATTTACTATTTCGTTTATTTGTTTATTTTATGAGTTAAAAGACATGATTTATCTTAATGTTTAAGTAGGAAGGATGCAACCTAATTGGTTAGCTGGTGTCTTTGTGCTTCTACAGCTTTTGTTCATGTCACATGGGATAAGAGCGCCTATTTCAAACTTCCCGCCATAAACTTAGGCTACACGTTCTATGAATCTGAAAGTTTTAATGAAACCTACAGAGACAATTCAGTTTTGTTCTGCTCTAAGTGGGGCCAGGCACCAGATGGTGGACACAATGGGGTTTCGGTTAGGACAGACTTGAATATAATGGAAGTGAATTTGAATAACTGTCACACGCCTGACGCGTGCAGGGTAAAAGTGCTTTCCCAGGGTTCGTTCCCAGTGTTGGGAATGACAGTTAGTGTCTTTATACGGCGTGGGAATTTCCCACACGACCGGCGTCAGCAAAGGTTTAATGTCCTTAGGAAAGAGGCCATATTAAAATATATTTGAAAATGTTCAGTTAGGTTAGGATCACATTTAAGGCTAATGTCCTATAGGTTAGGCTACGAGTTTGATGCTTAGGCTAGGCTAGACCTAGTGTGTGTTCTTTAATTCATTAAAACGTAGCCTACTAAAAAAAAGCAAGCACCCCAAATTAAACCCCAAATGTATGTTCTAGTTTCCCTCTCTTTTCGTGGAGCCGCATAGAATTGTAGCGTACACTCGGACAGGTCTTTGTTCTCAAACAGTTTGAAATTTGATAAATGATGGTGCGCTGTCCTACACATTATAAGCTACTATGATCATGAACATGATTCAGACACTGCTCCTCTGGGACTGCAGCGCACGCGTCATGCGTCACCAAAATGTGGCGCGTGCTAGAGTATCAGTCGGACTGTGACAGATTGCCTGCAGTGCACGCGTCAAGCACGAGGCATTATATTCTCTGGGGAGTATCACCCGTTGGACATATACAACGCATTGAAGCGGAAAAAGACAAATCAGACGAAAAGAAATGTTTAATTAGGTTGGGGTTTGCTGTTTTACCTAGCAAGTGGTTGATGCCAGTGCAATGGCAGCATATACTGCAATTTTATTCGAATAGGCTGAATAAAATATGTGTTATTGTTTCAGTTTAGATGCAAGTTTACATTTGTGAGTATAGGCTAGTCTTGATGAACACTAATACTACACTACACACTGGACCTGAAATGAACCAAACGTGACTTATTTTTGAAGAACATAATAGAAGATTCAAGAGGGAAATAAACTAAATCAGTATTTCAAATAAATGTGTGCACAGTAGCCTAGGCTAGGCTATTCATATTGAAAAATGGTCATCCACAGCTGATATCCACCTGACGCCCCACCCATATCAATTAAGGTCTAATGCAACAAGTGTTTCTAATGTGAAATACTGTGTTCCTCTGCCATCTCTTGGTCGCAGAAAGTACAGCATACTGCATGGCAACAGTAGCCTAAGGCAAGGCATCCTACGGTGTTCCGACCCCTACTGTTGTAGGCCAATTACGTGCAACATGTACAGTGGTAGGTCTGATTAGGTTCGATTGGCACATAGCCGAAGATTAGCTATAGGTGGTATGTTACATACAATGTGGGGGTTTCAGTGAGCAAAACAGTAACATTTGTCATATCACAGTGCGTGCTGTGTAATGACACATTATGGCCAGTAGGCAGTCTGCTACTTGTGGTGACGTTTCAAGTGACATTTTTGTCAGTGGTAGCCTACTGACACATGCCATCCATCCTCAATTCTCATTCAATCGTTCAATCACTCAATAGGCTACTTGGAATAACGCTGAAATAAATCACACTTGTCAATAAACTGGTGTTCTAATTCTACAAATACATTCTACTAATTTGTCAAATACACCTGCTGTTAACACAATCTAAGCTGATGTAGGCCTACAGTATACGGGAGTCAAATTCGACTGTGAAGCTCATTCTCAGTCAGTCTGAATGAAGATCGCATGAGTGACAATGCCTATCCAGTCAAAATCATTATCTTGTCAAAAACAATAATTGTAGTGATTCCATGACACAGAATCGGCTCTTTTGGAACGCCTAAAATGTTAATGCCTTTGCCATTTTACAATTCAAGTCACAATGAACCCAAAATGTTTAGTCATAACCTAACATGCATCAAACTACAGTTGGACTTAAATGGTATATGAGGTTCAGGTACCGAGACAATGGGTAAATAGAATCCTGACACGCCATAGGCTAATGATGAGCGTCAATGCACCTGCGGGAGAAATTTTAGAGTTTAAATGTTGTGTAGGCTGGCCCTGGTACACTGCCCCTGTGGACTGTTGATATATTTGAAACATACATTATAATGCCAGTCTTCAGTACACGGTCCCGTGAATGAGTAAATGCACATAAATCAAGAGCAACTCTATTGGAAGGATTGAAAAAGGGGGTTATATACAGCACTGTACCTTTAACATTTGAGCCGATCGTTAAAGGTACAAATATCTCACTGCCGGACCGATTCTCCTCCCCTCTATGGATTATTCAACAAGTTGAGTTCGTGGCCATCCACAGCAGCCGCTTCTACTAGGCACGAATTCATCTTCAGAGATAGCCTAGGCAATCTCGTGTTTTCTACCGGCGAGCGTATTGGTGAAGTTGTTTTTGAGGAGCAGAGAGAGAAGTGCGGTGACAGAAACATAAAAAGAGGATCGTTACCAGGTGAAGTAGCGTTCCTTGAGCGTCGACGGGGAAGAATACCGGAGCACTCTGATGAATTTACTTGTCTTCTGCTGAATTTCGCAACGGAGAATCTGGGTAGTTTCAGAGGCGCAAAAACGAAACGCACATTATTTTGATATTGTGGATTGAGTGTTCCAATTGTAATGTACACCGATCCATAACAGTTTACTGTAGTTTACCTCCATATAATGTGGGTTTACCATGACTGTATTTGTTGGAGATCATCTCAGTGCTAACGTCCTCGGAGGTAAGGGGTCCTCCAACTCTTTGCTTTCAAACCCATTAATTTGTAATAGCCTACATTTATTCGTCATGAGGGTTACCTTTAAATAATTTGTGTAATGAAGACTGTGACCTGTCGCACTCCGGCGAGTCATTTAAATTGCCCTGTGATATGATAATGTTTGAAGTTAGGGGCATGAACAAGAGATAATCTCCCAGTCATTACTGATAGATCAACACAAGTTCGAAACGTGCCTCACCTTTTCATGGTGAACTCATAAACTGTTCAAAGGAGACGCGGAGCAGCTCTAAACATGGTGGTTGAGCGGACACTTCTTGCCGCCAGGCAGGGAGATGTACAAACTCTAAAAGTGCAACTGGCTGAAAAAGTTCTCAATAGCGACGTGAAAGACTTGCTCGGAGCATCTCCGGTCCACCACGCAGCCCGGGCGGGGAGGCTGACATGCCTACGTTACCTGGTGGAAGAAGCGGGCCTGCCTGGGAACAGTTTAGCAAATAATGGCGCTAGTCCCGCACACGACGCTGCTGCAACGGGCAACCTAGCCTGCTTGCAATGGCTACTTACCCAAGGAGGCTGTCGCGCCACGGTAAGTGTTGGCAACAAATGAACTTTGCTCACTTTTGATTGTATTTTGTGTGCGAGTACCTGCTGTAGTGCTCAGCATATTAAATCAATGTATACAGAGGGTATGGGGTCACTTTGCACTATGGTTCAACTCAGGTGTTTTTAAATGTGCTATAGAAATAAAGTTGACTTGACTTGACTTGACCTCACATAGTGAGGTCACAATATCATACACAGAGTATGGTTATCCAGGGAAATTACGGCAGTAAATGTATCCTCTGTACTTAGCCTATGTCGGTAAACTGCTTTCATGGCCTAATCGTTATGTTGTAGAGTCACTCCTAAGCCCATCTGCTTAGGGAGGAGAAACCTGATCACGGTACTGTAATCTCTGGATAGGTATTCATCTGGAATATTCTTTTTATAGTTTAAGGTTGCCTTACATATCATATCTCGATGTATGAGTAAGTGTCTGAGCAACATGTCTGTGGGGACAGTCTAGCTCATTGTTCCTCTGTCTCCAAAGGACTGATGATGTTGCCATCAAACAGGCATCTGCCCATACATCTAATTTGTATTATGCTACAAACCACAACAAAAGGAACGACCATAATGTGAATGGGATTCCTGACAGCATTGTATATCATTTGTAGGCACTAGTTTCCCAGACTCTCTGCAGACTAGTACAAACAATAAACAAAGAATTGAGTCAGTATAGAACTATGTATGAAGTAGTCTAGATGCAGTCATACATGGCACGAAACCTGTGGTTAGTCATTGGATATGACAGTGCTGTCAGTGTCCACCATGGGGTGTGACAAACAGAACTGAGGGAGTGGTTGTTCATAATCAATGGATTATAATGTAGACAGTATTAGACACACTGACTTCTTTCTTGAACATCTTTATTCCACCACAAGAGTAATATCCCTGCAAACAGCATGGGCAATTACCTAATTGAAAATCTTTCTTTCCCTATAGCTTCCCAGAATTGTAAAGATATATCAGTAATGTGTGCACCACCATTATCTTTACTGGTGTAGATAAGAGCCTTTCTTATCAGGAAAGGCGTTGAGTGTGACCTCATGCTGCCTAGTCTTGACACAATCTTGTGTTGTTACAATACTACATACCACAGTACTTCAATGAGGAAAGGGGTGTTAGAGAGAACCCTCTAAAAATGCTTGCTGTAGTCTCCATTCAGACAAAACTGCCCCTAAAACGCTGGCCTGGGTCAGGCAGGGTTAAACCAGCTGATCTGTTTTGCGCTCAGATACTGGGTGTACTGTGGTATACTGGTACAACACTCAGTTCTCATGGAGCCTGTAAGTAGATTAATGTGAAGCAGTGTTGTTGTGGCCTTGTTTATGTTGTCTAGAGCCTACTTCAAACAGCAGTTCCTGTGATGTGGCGTGAAATGTGATGTGGCGTTTGTGTCTTTGCCTGAGCTTTGTTTGAGATGGAGGGCATTTGTTTCCTCTTCTGCTCCCCCATAGCGTACTCCTAGTCAGATCGGGGGTTTGGTACTCCCAGGATTTGCCGTACCTTTGGATTATGTCTGCTTGAGTCAATGGCACGTCGTCGTGCCATGGGAACCCTAGCTTTCCCATGAATTCCCCTGTTTAGTGTTCTGTAGTAGGCTACTCCGAGGCTTAATCCATTAATCCACATGAAATATGACCCACTCACTGCGCAGGCTGATTCCCAACACAAACATATAGTGAAATGTGCGCATTGTGTCCGGTTGGGTTGGAGCCCACTGTGCACTTGTAGCTTTTCACTCAGGTGTTTTTGTGCGTGCTGTAGTGCCATGGAGGTGGTGTTGCCCATTGGGGGTGGGGGGGGGGGGTCCAGCAGTGCTCAGGTGTGGCTACCTGGTGCAGCAGCGCGTGGGTTTCTCTCAGCGTGTGAGTGTGAGTGCCAGTGCTACGCTGAGGCTTTGCATGATGCAAGCTCCCAGATATAGCTTCCAAGGAAAGACGATTAGAGCATATGAAGAATGATGCAGCTATATAGGCCACTCAGCTGACCGCATGGGAAACGCAATGTCATGCACTTCGTTTGCCAAAAGGTCAACATTTAAGAATAGTTTGCAAAATGGCATCATTGTGTTGGCCTCAATCGATAAACAAATCAGCATTGTTGGGATTCAGATCAGTCATATTCAGCCATCTCTAATGGTAATTCTTTATCCTGTAAAACTAGAAACTAATTTGTGTCAATGTAAAATATATATCCTGCAAATATGTAGGTATCCCTCTCACATAACCTGACAAATGTAGGTTTAGGGTTAGATAGAGGTAAGATAGGTTTTTCATACTATACTATACTATACTATACTATACTATACTATACTATATTGTATACTGCCATATACTGTATAGCCTACTGTGCAAAAGTCTTGGACATATGACTCAGTGTAGTCCATTACCAGTCCAAATGACCTTCACTCCTGAATGTTAATTACACATAGAGATATTTAAAGCATTCAGCTTCCTCTTCCTCTTGTAAAATCAACAAATGAACAAATAGGCAAATTAATTGTGATACTGATCATAGGATCTGTTTGCTTTGTTCCCGAGACGCTGAGAGAGAAGATTCTAGAAGCAGGAGAAAGGGATCTCTTAGTCATTCAGTGGTCTGGAGAAGGAGAAAGGCGGAGAGATGCATGAGTGATTTTTGTGATCATTCTAGCCTCCCCATTAATGATTCACTTACATTACATTATAGTAATTGCTACATTATGGCAGGTATTTTGCCACACATTCCAGGTAAATGGATTCTCCATTAAGTCAAAATAAATAATGATCATCAGAAGATTATGTCATTTCAAAAGCATGCTCAGAAGTTGGAGAAGGTTTTTCCTTGACTGATGTCTTTTAGAATTTTAAATGAAGCTCTAGCATATGTTATTGAATGAAATAAATCCCCAAATAAAGAAATGTTGCTCAGTATGCGATATTAGTTTTTAGTGCATTATTCATGCAGCGGCCTTCTCTGCTAGTGTGTGGTTGGTGGTGAGCAACCAGAGCCATGTGAGACCTCGGTGAGAAATTGGAACTCTGTGATGCTTGTCAGCCAGTCAGTTCAGCTATGTCGCCTCCGTGACTTTATGCTCTGAAATAAAATGGAAAAAGCAGAGCCTGCCATGTAATGAGACCGCTCTCTTTCCTTTCCCTGTGTCTATTATGGTCAATTATCTTCAGCATCCGAGTGGAGAGGCTGAATGGACAGTGCACATGGCAGCTTACAGGCTTTGTACCCACTCTGCGTTTGATTTCTTAGGACTATCGGCATGACATTTTGAGTAGGCTTCTGTGGGATCATAAATAATGCAACAGAGATAAGGATTTGTTGTTGGTGCTGTAACTAGTATATTAATGAGGAGCTAGTAGTAGGCTGGAATAGCATGATTTGTATTTCCTGTGCTGAAGCAGTCGATTATATCAAAGGCTCTCTTCCAATCTTTGGACCAGGAAGATGTACAGTATTTGGAGGACTGCATAGCTTACCTGATAGACATTATTCTGTTGTAGATGTGGTTATGGAATTGCATAGTAGCAAAACTGTCATTGGGCAATTTTTCTATATCACAATAGTTATGTTGTTCTCACAAGCCCCTCCAACAAGCAATATAATTGTAGTACTTCTATTTGTATATTCATTTATTTATTTATTTTTAAATCTTAAGTGATTTACATGCTAGGCGCAATAAAGCAAATCCCAGACTAAAGATAAAACACAATTAGTATTCCATTAAAGCATCATTCAGTTTATAACACATTAAAGGAATAAGGAATTTAACATAGAGTTTGTGATTCTAATGAAAGGCTGGTGACATTGAGCTCAACAGCCAATGAAATCTCACAGATATGATGAAAATGTGTCAGGTGTGTAGATGATATCTTTACTCTTAGCTCCACACCTCTGGTCATCACTGATATACCAGACAGATTCCTCAACCTGTGCTGTGCAACTAATCTCAATGTGCTCGTCTTCTCTTCAGGACAAAGACTGCTCAGGAGCCACGGTTCTCCACCTCGCCTCCCGCTTCAGCCACCACGAGATCACAGACTGGCTGCTGAGGAGTGGTGAGGGTGACCCCAACCTGTGCACAGAGTCCGGCGCATTTCCTGTGCACTACGCTGCTGCCAAGGGTGACCTCCCCTCCCTTCGACTGCTACTGGGCCACAGCCCAAAGTAAGGATGCCCTTTCCTCCTCACTGACACTTTGCCACTGTCATGTTTATTATGTGCATTGTGTGATGCTTGCGCATCAGCAGTGTCTTTGGATAATGGTTGAAGTTTGTCAAAATCTACTGCTGTGTTGGCAGCTGTTGTCTTGTTAGTGGCTGAAAGTGGTTAACTTGTGTTTACAGGTGGTTAGCAAGTGGTTACAAGGGTGTCGGTTGTAGTTTAATTGCATTGACCTTTCCATCCCAAAAGTGTACATAGATCCTATGGTTCTCATGCCACAGGACCAGCCTGGTAGCAGCAGGTGGGAGAACTTTCAACAGAGTGCTGACCGCAGGCAGGGAGCTTATCTTCATCTGTTTAACCTTCTCATTAGACGGATCCATTTCCGATGCCGCTACCATCCCTTTTTTCCTGGACGCTTTGGCCTGTCTTTTAATCTCTTAAGTCAGTCGCTGTTTTTCAAGTGGAGTCAGAGAAAGGGTATCTTGCATATCCTTATGTTAGTGCAAGAGAAATGGAATGATTCATCTTTCCCCCTTGAAGATTTATTCTTGTTTTATGTGTGTTTTCAAGGAGTAGAAGTGGTTTAAAGAATGTTACACATACTGTACACACAGAACTAAAATGCATGCATTCATTCATTCATTCAAAACAAGTTTAGTGTCAAAATCATGCATCTTTATCCCAAAATGAACAGAAGCTTGATATAGTTATAGAGAGTTGGTCTCCAAAATCACAGTTTTGACCTAAATATTTATTTTGACAAGGCAAAGCATATATTGCAACTCTCTGGTGATCAGAGAGTGCAGTAATCTGAGGTGCGGGCGTTGCCATGAGCATTTGAAGAGTGGTGCATTTGAATGTTTCCTCTAAGATGCTCGTATCTTCCTAGAGACGTGCCAAGTAAGGATTACCTTGGAGAGTGAGTTGTGCCAGGGCACTTGACACTTGTGTAGTTGGCAACATGGGGAGCAGCTCCTGTGCCTTAAGCCTTAGCCACCCCTGCACTGTGACCCCTTTATGTGGTCACTAGATCCCTAGGGAGAAACACAACACTCCCCTGCACCATGGGTGGTAGAGCTAGTGTGAGCGACGCACAGCGCTCCTCTGAAAGTGGTCTCGTGCAAGTGACACCACAGTTACTGAGGGCGCAACACTTCAGTAAATAGATAGCTACTTCCATTTGCAATGCAACACAATGAACATTATTGACTCAAGGGCTCATGTTTATTGATCCATCATTAATGTGACTTTACAATAACTAGGCTACTACACTTTATAGTAATTGTATCCAGAAATCTTAATCTTTGTATCAATGTTTATCTTTCAATAACGTGTTATGTTTATCTTGACTTCACATGACCGTTGTACTGTCAAAATGAATGAAACTTACAAAAAGCCTTCCTTATAACATTAAAACGACATACTGTTTCTTCAAGTTAGACTCTCCATTATCATCTGCACATACACAATATGAAATTGTTCTGTTTGGCTGACACGTTTAGTCTTCTGATTCTTTACATTCTTCACATAAAAGCAGTGGGTAGCAACTATGAAGTGCATAGTGGGCTGCTTGTCTTGATAAATGGCATGGTAGCTGTGCAAACAGTGTCAAATATTGAGTCTTAATATTCAGCCTTTTTAACTGATTAAGCCAAACCCTGAATGTAGAGCTTGCAATATATTTTATCTGCAAGGCTATATACAATAGCTAATCATTTAGTAAATTTCTCATTTCAATTGCTTAGCTTGTGTTGTCGTTCCTTAACTAGGGTTATTCATAAGTGTGTTGGGTAAAGACACAGTAGAATTACTTGTGGAATTATTAAGAATTATTGTAACTTTGATATGAAAGCCCAGCTAATCAGCAGAACACCAGAGAGACCTGTTGCAAAGAGCTAGCTGATAACAAACACACTGACACACACACAGCACTGTTATTACTGTCACATAAACATGGTCATCTCATACACAGCTGTAATCTCCAGCAATGTGTCAGAGGCTCCCACTGGTGCTGCTGTCGGCGTAGTAATTTAGTCACAAAGGACGATGTTTACATTAGATTGGTATGGGAGTCTCATAGTCTCAGGAGGATGCCTGTGTATTGTCTCCCTCTGGATGTGGATGACCTTTCATCATTGTACTGAACTGGTACTTCACTGCAATGGTCGGATAGCCATATCCGGTGTTCCACATTTAAACCCCAAAGGTCACCGTCAGCATCAGCAGTCGACGGCCATAAAGTTATAAAGAGGTCGGAGAGGTGGCCATATCACCCAATGTGGTTTTCAGGGAAAATTAAACGATTTCATGGGATAGCCTTTGCCCTTCAATTTGCACTGAAGATCCGCTCCAGATGCCATAAAGCTATCGTGGAGCGTTAATGTTTAACTGTTATGTCAGCAGCTTCTGTAGTAAGATGATGTCAAAATTATTTGCTCAGCTGGAGCAAAGCCAGCACCAGAGAAAAAGCCGGCTTCAGTCCACTGGCCATTCTGTTGCTGTTGCTCCTGAAGCCTCATGCTTTAGGCTTAGGCTGTGGACCAACTTGTGTGTGTGTGTGTGTGTGTGTGTGTGTGTGTGTGTGTGTGTGTGTGTGTGTGTGTGTGTGTGTGGTGTGTGTGTGTGTGTGTGTGTGTGTGTCGTATGTGTGTGTGTGTTTGAGTATTTGTATGTATCCTCTGAAACTTTAATCAGGAAGAGAGTGCTGGCCATGCCTGATAGCACAACCCCATTCAGCCACCAGCTTTGTGTACCCTGGTTGCCGTAGCTACCCCAAACATCTAACTAATGACAATCCAATAGGAGAAAGGAACCCATCTGAATAGCGGTGGTTGCTTTCTAGTAGTCGGGTGTTGGGTTTGTTTAGATGCGGCACTCTTTGCAGGAAAGAGATAAGATAGTTCCAGCGAGGCCACCATCTCCTAAGCAGAGTTATGGTGTCATGTGTTGGCAGATAGATGTGTCTGAGTGTGTGTGGCTATTAGCTGCTGCACATTCAAAGGGATCTCTGTGACAAGTGTGATGTGGATCTGTCAGTAGACATTCAATGGTCTGTGATTTAATTAGTGTTATAAAAAAGGTCAAATGCCTACTATCACCCCTGTGAGCCTTTTTGAATGTGTTATCTTACCTTAAACTGTCAGTAATAACCAAAAGCTTAATCTAAAACAAATATTTAAATGCTTTAGACTAGCATTTTAATTTCTTGTCTGAAATTAGGTGATTTTTTTTGGTGTAAAAGGATTGCTATAATTGTATATAAAGTCTTTATACATCCCAACGAAACACGTTTTTTTTTTTTTACACTTTGTCTGTTAAAGTGATTTGCCCAGTTGTAATTTTGAGGCCAGGCTCTTTCAACAGGCAGCCATGCCAGAGGCTTTTATAATATTCCACATCCTTGCCAGACCCCCAGCTGAGCTTTTCAGCATAGTATCAGTGTCCTAACAGGAAGGCTTGGATTGGATGTGACAGATGTAGATTGATTTACACACATTAGGGAGACAATTTATGTGGCTTAATTGTATTTGTACAATTAAGGGTATTGTTCACACACACACACACACAAACACACACACACACACACACACACACACACACACACACACATGTAGGCACACACAGACTGATAAATGAAATGTAGTCATGAGCACATATGCACACACACACACACACACGCGCGCACACACACACACACGTACACAGTGTAGACATGTTGACCAATGTAGACACAGCATGGACTCTTGCAGATAATAGCTGTGCACAAAGACAAAGAATGAATCAAGCATGCATTTAGTAGTTGTCAAAGCCCCAGTGACAGTGAGAGAGAGAGAGAGAGAAAGAGAGAGAGAGAAAGAAAGAAAGAAAGAAAGAAAGAAAGAAAGAAAGAAAAAAAAAATGTTATGCAATCAATTAGTGCAGATTAAGAGCTTTTTCTCCTCGGCCTGATAACCATGTTTAGGGGAGAGGGGAGGTAGGCTGCTAAAGGCTAGAATTCCAGGCATGTTAGCCATTCAGCCATTCAGGCTTCAACACCTCACTACCACTGCTCTCTCTGTCTCTCTCTCTCTCTCTCCCCCTCTCTCAATTTCAGTTCAATTCGATTAAAAAACCTTTATTGGCATGACCATTCATAAAGACAATGCTGCCAAAGAATACAATATATGTCTAGAAAACATCAGAACATAAAATAACATGCAATCATAAAACAATATGTGTGATTATAAACACACACACACACACACACACACACACACACACACACACACACACACACACACACACACACACACACACACACACACATACACACACAAACACACACACACACATTCGCAAACACACACTAACAGACATCTCTCTCTCTCCCTCTGTGTCGAGAAGCAGCATGGAGGCTCAGGTAGGAGGCCGGGACAGGTGTGTTCCTGGGAGCTTGTGCCAGGTGAAGCAGGCACAGGTGTCTCAGCAGGCAGCAGAGCCTCTTCCTCTCTCTCTCACCCTCTTCCTCTCTCTCACCCTCTCTGTCTCTACCTTTCTCTGGGTTCAGCTGCCAAAGGGACTCACGTTTGACCTTTCCAATTGAACTTTTAGCAATATGGGTCAATGAAAAAGGAGGGTGGAGTTATTTCCACTGCATACCACTGTTGGACAGCTAGTTATTAACAGAAGATAAATCAATATAGAGCATAAACAGGTGTATATCATAGCTGCTGTTAATAGTGGTATCGAAAAGTTAGTTGAAATGATTTGTTACACAGTGAGGTGAAGAGACTGTGAGGGAGAGGGAGAACTACTATTTGGTTTAGTTTGAAATAGGCTTTTCTTTCTGGTATCTGGTAGTTTCCCTTCATAAGATAAGACACTAGCGCATATAGCGCCTAGCTGCTTTGGTGTTTGTGTCCCAGCAGAAGGCTTCCTCAGGGCTCAGGTGTAGGGGGAGGGTTGGGGGAAGGGAGCGACATATGGCCGGGCTCTGGGACTACAACAACACACCGCCACAGCAGAGACAGCAAGTAAGGAGAGATAAGCAAAGCCCTTCTCTCTCTCTCTCTCTCTCTCTCTCTCTCTCTCTCTCTCTCTCTCTCTCTCTCTCTCTATCTCTCACTCTCTTGCCCGGCTGAGTAGTCACAGCGCTTAGGGAGACCTGAGCCAAGCCTTTTCAAGCATCTTCAAGCCAAGTTTCTTTCTAAGGACCTAGTGTGTGTGTGTGTGTGTGTGTGTGTGTGTGTGTTGTAGTGGGGTCGGGGGGTTCGGAAAGGCTCCCTCACCATTCTGTCCTCACCTCTATGTGACTCGGCCGTCGCCGTGGAGGGTGATGTTTTGTCCAGGCCCTGAATAATTTACACAGGAAGGGCCGTTGTGAGCTCAATGAGCCTCTATCAGACCGCGAAGCTATTTGCTAGACCACATCTATTACATTACTAATAATTAAGCTAACAGCTACCCGGGTTAGTGAGAACGCAGCTGAAGAGCAGCACATGATGTGCGAATTAATTTTACCCATTAATTTATTTATTTACTGATTCAATTAGGTCATGTTTGGAGAGGAAAAAATTATTTGCATACTTTTATTTTTTTAAAGTTTGCTAGAATTTTTTGTCAATAAAGTAGAATGAATGATTAGATGGCGTGTGTGTGTGTGTGTGTGTGTGTGTGCGTGCGTTCGTGTGTGTGTGTGCGTGTGTACTCATATCTCTTTGCTTGTATGTATGTGTGTGTGTGTGTGTGTGCGCACATGCATATGTGTGTGTATTCATATGTCTTTGTGTGTGTGTGTGTGTGTGTGTGTGTGTGTGTGTGTGTGTGTGTGTGTGTGTGTGTGTGTGTGTGTGTGTGTTTGTACGTTGGCTCCCTGTGCTCCTGTGTCGCAGGTGAGTGGCCAGCTTGTTGGGTTTCGCTCATGAATGATTCATGTGTCTGCTCACATCCTGATGGCGGTGCCACTCATTAAGGGTCCTTCCTGTCTAAAATATTCATCCTTTTGCTTTTATCCAAAACTTATGCCATATCTATAGAGCGATGTCATCACTTATCATCAATATATCCAGCACATCACTGTGTACTGTGTATTTTGCATCAGTTGGGTTTTATGTTTCATTGAGGAATGGTCTTATAGTAGCCCACGTAGCAAGGCTCTCAACATAATTAATGATGTTTGCGTTGCACTTGACTCTTTGAACTCCCTTTAACCCAATGAGGGAAGGAAAACCAGGAAGGAGCTGGCAGGGAATGTAAAAGGAAGTGGTTACAGTGGGGTAGTGTAAGTTGCAGTAGGCTAGGTGACAGTTGATGACTCCACACACACACACACACACACACACACACACACACATGCCTCCCTATGCCTTCGTCGTCGTATCCACTTGTTAGTGCTGAGTGTGAGTGGAACCACTGGAGCGGTAATCCTCTTAAGCGACTCCCCGCTAACTTGTCAGTCATTGTCCAAATAAAGCTGCGCCTTATGGGATTTGGAGTGAGGAAGGGGGGTGTGGGGGGGTTGCTGCTCTCTCCCTGACCTCCCGTGGTGACGCTGGGCTAGGATCTGGGGCAGAGGTATTAGCCTCCCTGGCCTGGCCGCTGCCCTGCGCCACGGAGGCCTGCCACTAGCTCTCTCTCATGCCGGCTCACAGGACACCCACAAGGCCTATTATCTGTCCAGATTTCCTTCTGTCCCAACACCTCAAAGTATTTATGCTGTTCTTGAATGCTAACTGATTGCTAAATGGTGTAGTTCCTTCTTTTTCAAGAAAGAAGTAAGAATTTAATAGAACACTAACTGTAGGTGGAGAATGAGTTCTATGGATAATCCAATCAGATCAAGATGGATACTCTGTAGTCTTTTGAGTTCTATTCATTGGCTAGATGCTTGGGAACAAAGATGATTTTCAAATATGGCTTCAAGGGACGGAAAGCTGAGCTTTCAAAATGCAGCAACAATGCAGCAATGCAGCAAGAGAAAACAGTGTCCTGAAAGCCTACAACTTTCCAGTCATCAGAGCTGATGAGCTGTCCATTCCAACACAGTAATACGGAGATAGTTTTGTAACCAGATATGAGTTGTAACCAATGAGTTGTAACCAATCATTATTGATGATTATTATCAATATTGATCATCATCATATTGATCATCATTATTGATCATCATTATTGATGATTATTACACAGCTATTCATAATGCTATTGAATGCTCCATTCACTTGAATGGGCCTTCCCAACGTTCGGAGGTCTGATCATTTTGTATAACAAACCGTTGCTATGTATAACAGACCGCTGTCAAGGAAAATGGGTTTTGTGCTTCTGATACACATCTTTCATATTACTCCGCAAGTAGTCCGGTCACTTCTTGCAATGGAACTTCATTCAAAAGTGAATGCAGACTGTTGATCAGCTGTGTTCTAAATAAAGTTTGATTCCAGTTCAGTGTGTGTTGCAAACTATTTGTTTCTCAGCAAAAGCTATGATAAAAGGGTAACAAATAAATGTCAAGAGACATATCATGTGGAGTTTATTTTTTCATTTTGGCAAGTAGCCATATAATAAGCGGGATAATGTATAGAACGCCGGTAATTATTGGGAAAATAAGTCCCTTCAGGGCGAAGCATTGGGGTCCTTTTCGCCCTGTCAGGACTTACTTATTATCATTTACACTAGTCTTGGCCACATTGCAATCGGACTATGTTTGGACACATGAAATTACAGGTGTTTAGTTCACACAGCTGAGAAGGTGTGTGATATGCAGAAATCTACACATGTGGCATGGTTAACTCAAAATCAAATTTGAATTTATGCATTTTGGACCACTGCCTTGCTTTTGAAATTAAGTTGCATTTTTAACACAGGCCTGTTAAGACCTGCCGGCCCAGACAGTGGACTTTAGTACTCTATATAGAGGGGGCTTATTTCTGCGTAAGCAGTGTGAAAGCTGTCAGACCTTTGCTTTGTGTTTTAAGCCTCAAGGTGCACAGGCATCATGAGGTTCTTTGGGTCGACTTGATCAGATTTCCAAAAATAGAAAGCCTTTCCCCATTCAGACCTTCTAGTCCCATCGCAATTTCCACTGACCGAAGGTCACGGCAGGAAGGCCCAGACACCCCACAGACGCCTCAGTTGGAAACATAAACAGAGGATTAGCTGCCTTTTGTCGCCTTC
Source organism: Alosa sapidissima (assembly GCF_018492685.1). Taxonomy (NCBI): domain Eukaryota; kingdom Metazoa; phylum Chordata; class Actinopteri; order Clupeiformes; family Clupeidae; genus Alosa; species Alosa sapidissima. The sequence continues at coordinate 13,449,369 of NC_055963.1, forward strand.
TCACAGAGCACTCTCTCTCTCTCCCTCTCTCTCTCTCTCTCTCTCCTTCTCTCCTTGTTTACCTTGCAGCGTTGTCAATTTCCAAACCAAGAACGGTGCCACACCCCTTTACCTGGCTTGCCAGGAGGGTCATCTGGAGGTGGTCCAGTACCTGGTGAAGGATTGTGGGGCGGACCCCAGCATCCGAGCCAATGACGGGATGACTCCTCTGCATGCCGCCGCCCAGATGGGACACAACACTGTCATTGTTTGGCTGGTAAGGGAGCAGAGGGAGGATTCAGCTTTCACCTCGGGATACTTTCGTCCAGCACTAGAGGAATGTGTTGCTGAAGTGGCCCTTTCCTTTGTAATACTCTGTACGCGTTATCTTTACAGAATAATTAGTTGGTGGTTTAAGGGCCTGATAACTGTTTTGGAAAAAGATTAGCTGGGGCAAAATGGACCGTGTTATCAGCAACTAAAATGCCAACGCTGTCTGGCTAGGGAAGCCAATTAGTTCTCATACTAAGAGAGAGAAAGGAGGGATTTGGCTGCTGCCACGGTAAAGTCTGAGAGTAGTTTCTAAGAAAGGCTAGTATCACTTACATCAGCTTTAAACCGCTAGCTAAAACATGTCCCTTTGGAGGATTATAAACTGTCACTTCAGGTGAGGAAGGGTATTGATCACAAGTGAAAAACTCCGGTGTCAGAGTAGTAAAGTAAAGGTCCTACCTGATATTTGTTCCAACCATTCACTAAACCAATTGGTAGCAGAACTCTTGCTACATTCCAGAAAATTCCGAAGTTAGATATTTCCTAGTTGAAATCTATCAATATCATTCCAGCGAAAACCCGGAGGTGGGCACTATGGCGCAATTCAATACAGCGTCCATACCACCTTGGATCCAGGTGGACATAGGGACCCTGGGTCACTTCCCAATTCCACGCCATCTCTCTCTCCCACTTTCTTCATTGTCCTGTATCAATAAAAGGCAGAATGCCCCAAAAATATACTTAAAAAAAAAGATTCCCACTGGGAAAAAGTACATGCAACACCACTTGAAGGCATCTTTACTTAAGTATAAGTATATATACTCTTTTGATCCCGTGAGGGAAATTTGGTCTCTGCATTTATCCCAATCCGTGAATTAGTGAAACACACTCAGCACACATCGAGTTGAAGCACACACTAATCCCGGCGCAGTGAGCTGCCTGCAACAACAGGGAGCAGTGAGGGGTTAGGAGCCTTGCTCAAGGCTCAGCCGTGCCTACTAGTCGGGGAGCAGTGAGGGGTTAGGTGCCTTGCTCAAGGCTCAGCCGTGCCTACTGGTCGGGGTTCAAACCGGCAACCCTCCGGTTACAAGTCCGAAGTGCTAACCAGCAGGCCACGGCTGCCCCAACCTTCTAAACTTGGGTCAAGTTGCTCTATTACCCCAACTTCAATGTCCAAACTGGAGTCCGACCTCTGACGTCTGAGTTGTCTTTAAGGCAGCATCTTCACTCGTTAAGCTCAGCTAAATAAAGAAGCACCTCTGTTAGTTCACAGGTATGACCAATACATGGTAGGACTTTAACTTTATGAAGGGAGAATTGCCCACCTCTGATCTGAATCCATGACTGCTCAATTGTTTAATATCATTACCTAAATCACAAGCTATGTGTGACTTCCCACTGGCTATTTGTAACTAAACATCTCATATATATGTGTGTGTACATATGTGAACTGTGTGTATGTGCGTTTGTGTTTATATGTGTTTCCACAGATGAGCTTCACAGAGATCAGCCTGGCCGACAGGGATAACGACGGTGCCACTGCCATGCACTTCGCGGCGAGCCGCGGCCACGCCAAGGTGCTCAGCTGGTTGCTGCTGCACGGCGGCGAGATCGTTATGGACAGCTGGAGCGGCACGCCCCTCCATGACGCAGCCGAGAATGGCGAGCTGGAGGTGGGTGGACGGCACAGCTTACAGTGCAATAGGGCTTTTTGAGCTGTTATGTAAGGCTTTGCTCAATCCAGTCCTACCACTGGGATGGGGATTGAGTCGGAGTAATTTAGCCTTTGATTATTGCAAGGTGTTTTTATTCAGAGTTAGTCGTATATGCAAGGATGTGCGTGAATTATGGGGGTTTTGAAAGGTGTTGAATGATGAAGGCATCAGGGTTGTGCACAATTCAAATTGCAATTCTGCTTCCTGTTTGCTACCTCAATTGAAATGCAAGTGAAATTCAATTCTGGAATTTTGCACAAGCCTGGAAGGCATAGATTTTCAATTTCCATGGTCAACTTTTCTGTCCTTGGTTCCACAAGGGGAACACTAAGCTGGAGTGGATTGTAATGTCAAAAGTTCTTTGAGAAAGGTCTTCAGCAAAACAGTATGCTGTGGAATTTGACCACCATTCCAAAAGCTATGACACAGACGTTTGTGTAGTGAATGAGGTGGCAAGGCCAAGGGGAACACTCTCTCTGAGGGCCACATGTAGAGCAGGATGTTACTGTAATGAGGTGGCGAGTGTCTTGTTCATTTGTGAGTGTTTTGTTACCAAGGTAAATGGCTATGTTGCTCTGACCTTATTCTGCCAAGAACAGGAGATCTGTGGGCTGCATCTGAGGAATCCACTATTTGTCGCTAGCTCTGTGTGTGTGTTGTGTGTGTGTGTGTGTGTGTGTGTGTGTGTGTGTGTGGTTATATAATGGGAAGAAATCGAGAATATTTAATTTTGGTAATAGGATTATTACACAGTGACCCAGTAGGGCTGTTCCCCCAAAGTAAACCAGGTGTTGCAGAACATAAGTCTCTCAGACCTCAAGTGGCCTTAAAAGCTGTAGCTATTCTGCTGCTCAGTGGAGCAGTTATGTTGAAAATATCCCTTCCAAATGATCTCAGACAAAGTAAGTAATTTCTTTTACAAAATATTTCATATACATTATGTCATTCTTCACATGGCTTTTGTTAGCTCTTTGTGTGGGAATGACTAGTTTCATGTGCACGTTAGCACCTGTTAGGTTATTCATTGTGTGTGGTTTCTAAACAGCAGACATGCTAAGGCTGTGTAGTTTCGTTTTAAGTGGCAAGCATAACAGCACTCTTGAGACTGGCATGCTGTGCTTGTATCTGTGGGCCTTTTTGTGATCTTGTGTGAGAGTGGCTTGAAAGGCAGGTTTTATGAATGGGGGAGAAAAGCACAGCAGACAATGGCTAGTACATGCAACCCTACCCAACCGTACCCCTGTATGGAGGCTGCTCTCTGGAGGGACTATTGCTATTGTCTCTCTCCGCCAAGCTTTTGTATTCAGCAGCTGCTGTGGAAGTGGTCTTCCCAGCCTCTCATCTCTGTCTCACAAGACTGGTTCTGATAGCATATGGCTGGGAGAGGTTCTCCCACACTAGACTGGTTCTGATAGCATATGGCTGGGAGAGGTTCTCCCACACTCATGGGAACTATGGCTCTATGGACTTGTCTACGATTCCCACACAGTGTCAGTTTATTATCAAGATAACAGAACAAAAGTGCTGAAGTGCAAAAGTGCTCTGCAGTGTTTTCTAAACCATGTACCGGTAACCACAATTTATCTGGGAAATGTGTGGTTGTGCTCATTGTGTTCACTGACTTTTTTATATGAACTTTCTACCTTCTTTGGTGGTAGTTGGTTTACTCACCTGATGATCAGTTGTACTGGTTCATTCTGCATTACCTCGAGCATACAAGTGTGAATGTGACTGAGGAATGTTATTTCCTATCTGTGCTCAGCAATTAGTTTTATGATGTTTGGTCCCATGTGTAACTTGATATTGATGAGGCTGTTGTATTGGGCCTCCATCAGATTCAGCGTTTTCAGTTAGATGTTGTGCTGTTGTTTCTGTATTCCTCTCTGGAAGTTCCCCTTATTCCTCTCCTCGCTATCTCCTCTGAAGCTATCTTATCATAGGTTTGGTCATTAGATAGTACAGAATTACATGAGTGTAGTAATAAGCTCATTATTAGATACTTAGATACTGACTGTTGAACTTTCTTGTTAAGGTCAAGATGAACTTAATTATCCCACAAGGATAAATTCATGTTGTTATTGCATGTCTTGTCACAGCATAATATTTAAAGACATAGACACCACAGACACAACAGTAAACACACATAACATGCAGGGAAAAGAAAGAAAAATTATAATACAGAATCTGACATTAGGTTAAAAATAGCTAAGATTATTAAAAAGGAATTTTAAGACCTGCCATGCAGTTCAAGTGCCAGGGTTGAGGTAAGATTAAAGTGCCTAAGATATTTTTCATCATTATATCGTAAACGTGCTAATTACCAACCATTTTGTTCGAAAATTCTAAAACAACAATGTTTTTTTAATACTCTTGGTCTTGGTTTGTATAGAAATGGATATTAAGTGACACATACACATAAGAGGTTGGACATACATGACGGTTGGTAATATGTGACATTCCGATACAGTCTGACTGGCTTTGGGCACAAATTATTTATTGTACCTTGTTTTCTTATTTTTTTACGCTGCTGAAATGAAGTGCCATTTGACCTATTACCCTGTCCCCTCAGTGCTGTCAGATATTGGTGGTGAATGGAGTGGACCTCGGCGTGCGTGACCAGGACGGCTTCACTGCTGCAGACCTGGCCGAGTACAACGGACATCCCCAGTGTGCCAAGTACCTGCGCACCGTGGAGAACATGGTGAGTGCTGGGTTGTTTCTATCACACGGTTATGACATGGTGACTGCTGGGCTGTTTCTACCACACGGTTATGACATGGTGAGTGCTGGGTTGTTTCTACCACACGGTTATGACATGGTGAGTGCTGGGCTGTTTCTACCACACGGTTATAACATGGTGAGTGCTGGGCTGTTTCTACCACACGGTTATGACATGGTGAGTGCTGGGCTGTTTCTACCACACGGTTATGACATGGTGAGTGCTGGGCTGTTTCTACCACACGGTTATTCCCATAGAATAGAGTGAGGCCCATACAGTTTAGGACAGCATGAGTTTGAGGGATGAATCCAACACCCTGGGAGGAAATATAAATAAACTTTTAAAAAATAAATTGTGCTTTAGTTTCAGAATTTCAGAACAGTATGCAAGCTTTGGGTTAGGCCTTATGTTTCTATCACCTGTCCTGCATAGCTAACTGTTCCGGGCAACAGAGTAACCTGATCTTGTAACTGCCTTAACAGGACTGCTATTTTCATTGGTGCAAACACTATGTTGCTCACAGACAAGGGAAGAGTCACACACTCTCGTTTTCAGCAGTGAGGTTCTGTATGTGAAGCAGCACATGCAGTCACAGCGTTGTCTTGCGTGCCTTTGCCTTTCCCACAAGGCCCCACGGATGTCTCAACATCCCAGAATCCTTTGTTCGCATTCTGCTCTGATTGTGAGCAGGTGAGGCCCACATCTCCAGCTCCCCTGTGTGTGGCGTCTGGCCTGGGGGCAGTGTCTCTCCTCTGGAGGGATGGAGACGCTCTGTTATTTCCCCTTCTGCCTGGGAGCCAAGGCCAGAGGAACCTGGCTGTAAACATGATCATCCGTGTGCAGAGCCAAGGGAAATGGCTGGGACAGGTGCCTCGTTAGGAGGAGGGTGGCTGTTTTTCTTTGGCAGATAGAAGCTGGTGTGTGTGTGTGTGTGTGTGTGTGTGTGTGTGTGTGTGTGTGTGTGTGTGTGTGTGTGTGCGCTGTGCGTGTGTGTCTCTTTCTCTGTGTGTGTGTGTGTATTTTGGTAATTGGTATGTGTTCATTATTTTCTCTGGTTGCAGCTTCTAAAAGCTTTATTTACTCTTCAGACAATTGTTTCACAATTGTCACAATTGACATGTTATCGATAAAGCAAATAATTGTAAGTATCTTGCAAGTAATCGAGAACATTATCGACAGATTAATGCAGTATGAAAATAATAGCTAATAGCAGCCCTAGTTTGTGTGTGTGTGTGTGTGTGTGTGTGTGTGTGTGTGTGTGTGTGTGTGTGTGTGTGTGTGTGTGTGTGTGTTTGTGTGTGTGTGTGTGTGTGTGTGTGAGGAAGTTGGGTGTCCCGTGGAGCCGCATGTGACTTGGGTATTTTGAAGCAAGAGCACACATGTTGCTGAAAGTGTGCTAGTGGATAGTGACAAACTTGGCCTTACACAGAGATAATGTTCCTTGTAAACCTTCTCCTTGTTAAAAAGGTCATGTCAAAAATAATGCTAACAATAATGCTTTTGCCCGTTGCCCTTAAATGCCTGCCAAACCTTCCCTGTGTTGTCCCCAGGAGTCTGCTATGACATTTATTTAGCCCAGTAAGATATGAAACTGGGTAGGTGTGGAGTTTCTGTGCCTTATCTGCTGTGATCTGGACTGGTTTTGTGCTTTTTCAACATTCTGTGGTTTATGCAGTGCAGATTAGCAGAAATATTTGGCATTTTCCACATTTTTATATTCTGATGATTTTAACTCTGGCAATATTGCATGTTATTTTACATTATACACTTAGAATGCTACTCAAAGCACATTTCACATTTGCATGAACTGATTCATTTACAGACACTTTTATTCAAAGTGACTTACAGAAATGAGGAATTGCATGGCATATTGAAATATAGATATATAATGGTGCTTACTTGCTCATATATTAGCTTTGACTCATGCCAGCTTAGGCCCTTGAGTGCAGCCATCTGGGCCAGCTGGATCATCAGTGTAGATATGGCCTGCCATGGCCCGCTCACCTGTGCCAGGTGGCCAAAACAGGAACCTTGTGAGGACCCAGTTCCTAAAGAGGGTGCGGATCTCCGTAAAGATTCGAGACATTTATAACTGTGGCCTCAGGACGGAGGTGCTCATCTTAATCAGGGCTGAGATGAACTCTGGGCAGGAGGCCACCACTGATCCCAGATGACACAGGCTGGGGTTGATCCGTTAGTGGTGGGAAACCAGTTATCATATCCAACATCAATGATCAATGTCAGGGATCCGTTTGTTCCCGAAGCACTTGTTTCTGGCAGATGCTCACCGCACATGACTGTCTTAGGAACTTTATTTTTGTACCTTGGTTTACTTCCTGGGAAAGGTTTGCCAAAATGCTAAACACTGTATTGAAATGTTTACCTTTTCATGAGGTACCTCTTTCTTTGTTTAATGTATGAATTCAGGCAATGAATTTGTTGAATACACAGAAACACACTTGCAAACATACCCCCCCCCCCACACACACACACACACCTAGTCATGAATGCCTGTGTTACTCTCTCTCCCTGACACAGAGTGTGGAGCACCGTGTGCTGTCCAGGGACCCCTCAACTGACCTGGAGTACAAGCAGCATCCCGACTCTGGCCTGTCCTCCCCCAACGCCACCATCTCGGCCTCGGCGCCGGCGGCCCACTTCGACCTGGGCTCCCCCTCCAGCTCGCTGTCCAACTACGACTCGGCAAACTCCAGCCAATCCAGCACCGGAGAGAAGAGGAACTCCTCGCCCCCCTCACGGCCCGGCGCAGGTCAGCCCACAGCCCACAGCATGGCCTAGGCTTAGCAAGATGATAAACACACAGATGTTGCAGTATATGAGAATATGGTATATGCAGAGACAATCATTGAGCATATAAACACTGAGCGTGTCATTTCTGACAATCCATAGTTCAGTCTGGTTTGGTATATATATATATATATAGATAGATAGATAAGGGAATGGAATGCATTAGTGGAACTTATTTGGAACATACAGTGAGTTAAACTACAGCTAGTTATATTTAGATATTTTTACTTATTTGATTTGTGTGTTTCTCTTACAGAAAATGTACATTTGACAGAGACACTCAACATGCAGTACATACATGATTAAACATGCTAAAGAACTCCTGACCTTAAGTGCAAGTGAAGTTATGTAACAACACAACACAAGATGTTAGCTGATGCCAGCCTGTTATGTTTTTACAATCCAGCAACACCCTCACAGAACTACAAAGTATAGTTTGTTTGTCCTTGGTCAGATACTAATCACCGCAATGTGTCTGCACACTTTGCATATTTAATCATTTACCCATTGGAAATCATTACATAATGCAAATTCCTTTGGCCCATGACCATGCATGTGTCTTGTATGGAGTCTTGAGTTTGCTTTGAAGAGCATGCGTGTGATGTTGTCGTGGGTCATGCTGTCTTTGGTGGGCTAATGCACCATGTGCCTGTGTTATTATCAGAACAATGGTGGGAAAGCTGCTGCTCGCTGGGGTGGAAGGGATTTGGTGTAACTTTTTCTAAGTCCGCAGAGTGAGCCATGCTGTCAGAGGTGCGCGCCAGTGGGTCACCACTGGACACCGCAGCAGCACTGACCTCTAGTGGTTGTACTCTGAAGTGCAGGAAGGGAGAAGAACACAAAATATGTGTGCATGAAGGGGAAGTAGATAATCTCCTCCACCACTGTCATTAAAATCGATCATATTTTACGATTTCAGATCCATTTCTGATAGTTGCCCCACTCCAAATGTGACCACACTGCAAATTGCAAATATATCTAAAAAAGCTCCTTATAGTTCACACTACACTGCTCTGCTGCAGTGGCTTACTTTTAGCATGTTGCTTTACAGTGGTCAGTATGGGCTTCCTATTACTTTTTTACTGTCAATGTGGTCATAGAGTTTTGTATGGTAATTGCATGCAAAATTGCTAAATTTTTAATTACCGTATTTTCAAGACTATAAGTCGCAGTTTTTTTCATAGTTTGGCTGGTCCTGCGACTCAGGTGCAACATATATATATTTATATATATATATGTTTTTTTCCTCTTCATGACTCTTACATGACTTCTCACTCTTTTTTGACTGGTGCGACTTATACTCCGGTGCGACTTATAGTCCGGAAAATACGGTACAAATTAGTCATATATCAAATGTTTTTTTTTTTTTAATCAAAGGCAAGTTACAGGTGAGGTATGCATTTTTTAAAGTGAAAGTGGCATTAACAAGTATGTTTAATTTTTTATCTTAGTTCAAGTGCAGAACAGTTGAGAAGAATTATGAAACACCTGAGGACCTTTGTCTGAGCCATATTCAACAACAGTAGCGTTTTGCATGACCGCACCTTGGTTTTCTCCTCCAGGCCCGTCCGAGTCGGCCATCACAGACATGCAAACCTACATGGACATGCTGGACCCTGATACCTCGAAGGGTGATGGCGGACGAGTGAGTGAGCCACTCCCACCCCCGCCGGCCTTCCCGCCTCCCCCACCTCCTCCTCCGAGCTCACGGCCTCCACCACCCCCGTCTTTCCCAGCCCCCAATGTCCCAGAGGAGCCGTCTGCTGACATGTACCTGAAGGTGAAGAGCAACCTGCGCCACGTGGACAGTGACGGCTCTAAGAAACAGGTGCGCTGTGCAACTCAAACGACATTACAACAAACCCATACTGTATGTTTATCATCAGCTCAAAACAATGCCATGCCATTTGTGAAGTTAAAGTTAAAGTTGACGGATATTTAGCAGACGCTTTCATCCAAAGCAACACGGACTCACAACGGCCGACCGATAATCAGTTGATAGTCACAACCCACATGCTGGTGGGAAATATCATCTTCCTAATATTAATCCGTGATTGAAGATGCCCCTTGAACATATTATGGAAAATCTGGCCAAGTGAACTGAATTCTCGGAAATTACCACAAGAATGCGAGATTAAGGTGCTTATGGCGTTTCATAACTTTGATAATTGGTGCAACCTCATTTATTGCCTCACTGAACTATTTCCAGCCAAATCCTTCATTAACTTGCCGGTAGCTCTCTGGGTCTCAACCACTCCTGACATCTCCTTCACCAGCCTCAGCCCATTAACCTCTGTGATGCTAGTCCACTCTTACTCTCATCGGTGCTGACAGCTGACAGGGTCATAGTCATGGGTGGGCCAACTGAGGCTGATTAACTCACTGACCCCTGGCTATAAGAGTAAGCCTGTGAACCCACTGATTATGTGTATGGCAGCACAAAACCAGCCTCTCAATGACCCAGTTGACGGAGGGTGGTATGGGGACAGTTGAGGGCTGTGGTATGGTATCTGTAACAGGGCATTGAGCTCTTATTTGAATTGGTAGCTTTAGTGTTTGTGATTGGGGTCTCAGGTCTTGGGCTCTGTAAAGCAGTGATCAAGTTGTTAATGTACTAGATAAATGAATGAAATTGAACCAAACCTAATAGTGTTCAGCAGCATTTCATACACAAATGAGAGGTGTCGTGTTTACAAGTTGTGTGGTGGATGTTTAGACTCTCTTGTTTCTGTTGTACTTCAGAAAACATAGAATCAGCTGATAGAGGGATGAGTTGAAGTATGATGATAGCTTTCTAACAAAATGATGGGTGTTTTAACTTCTTTGATCATGTGTAGAGTTTAGCTGATTACATATTAGATCAAATAATGTTGTCGTTTCATGACTTCAGTGATGATGTTTGAAAACACAAACCAAATAGATTTGTTTTGCAGACCATGAAATGAAACTGAACCTCTGATGTATGTGGTATGTATAGACATTGTTTCTCTCAAGGTTCAGTACTCTCAAATTGCACTCAGTTGTATCAAGTAATTCTCATGGGGGCAGAGGAGCTCAGAGACGTTTGCTGCATGGCTGGCAGTCTAATTAAACGTAATTGATCTGACAATAAGAAAACCAGGCCTCCAGCCCTCTGCAGTACCTGCGTAGGTTACCTGAAGCCTTTGCTCTCAGCGTGAAAAGCAGGCCAGGCTGAGACATGAAAACCAACTGTATACATACATAGATACACATAGCGTGCTTTGACATCTTTGTAAGCTATGAATAGTGCTAAAATTATTTACCCGACTCAGATTGACAGACCGATCTCGGAATCATTTTGTTTCTGTCTAATGAAGCCCGCAGTAGCCAGCCACGCTCATCTCAATCGCCCTTTTCTGTTTGGGTGCATATTTGAGGCCAGGAATGTCAGCAGACGCTAGCAGAAGGCGGCGGTGGTGGTGGTGGTGGTGGTGGTGGTGGCAGTGTTAACGAGGTAAAATGGCATGCACCATCCTCAGTTTGGATGAGGGCCGCAGCACTGGCTAAAGCGGTCAGGGGAGAGTTTGAGAATAGGAGGGGGGATGGGGCCAGATCTCCAGTGCCCTAATGAGAGAGTGGGGGGGACAAGAGAGTGACAACCACCCCAGAGCACGGCTCCACACACACAATATTGTTATTGTGCTCCACACAGCTTAATGAGGGTCCTCATTATAGAAGCGCTACATCTGATAGTTAATTTCACTAATTAAGCTGCGGCTTGGTGCAGGCCTTTGAAAGGTCTTGCTCTGTGGGGAGCGATGTCATTGTGTAGATAAAGTGGAGATTCAGGTTCAGCTGTTTTCTGGCCGCAGGGTTCACTTTATCAGGCAGGACAGCAACCACTGTTTGTAGTTGACTTAACGTCCCAAAGGATACCTATGCAATACCTGTTCAATGTGTTCTTAGCAAGCTTAGCAAGTGATCGTGTGGTAATTTGGCAGAAAAATAGTGTTTCTCTCATTCAGTAGAGAAATTTTGTTCTGATTTTAGACAGTATAAGGTCCGCAGGTTAGCATCATATCTGACGCATCTGAAGGGTAGGACCTCCGTTTGACAAACCTCCACATATACTCCGGAGGTTATATCTGAAAGCGCTTATTCACATTCAGCTAATAGGTTGCTAATCCTCTTTTGAGTGTGATTCAAAAAGATTCTGTCGGGGTGAGGTGTTTTCAGGGTACACCCAGGCTGGATTTCAGGGTACCCCCAGGCCTGATTTTTTTCTCTCACACTATTCCTCTATATTTTCCCCAAATGTTCTGTCCACTTCTCAGTGAGGTGCACTGGTTGGCTTGATAACTCAGTACAAGGACTAATGTGAATCCTCAGCCTGTGCCTACGGTAGTACCATGTTATAACTAATTACCCAAAAGATTGTTCTGGAAAATCTACTCCCAACCCCATTTCTTGTCTGTGTGACTGCCACTGGCTTAGAAAGGGAAAGAGAGAGAGAGATATCACCAGCTCTGTCTCAGGTGTGTGTGTGTGTGTGTGTGTGAGGGGGGGGGTGGTGTATGTTCATGTGTGTGTGTGTGATGGGATGATTGGCCCTCATTAACAGTGACAGCACAAGCTTATCCCCAGGGAGACCCACAGATCCTCTGTAATTGTGTTGAATAGGGGGTGAGGGGGTAGAGGAGAAAGCACCTGAACAGTGATCCACCATACCAAGGGGAAAACAATCTACCTCGCTGGGCGCCATAGAAACACTAGCGCCTTGGTAACCACACACCCAGGCCACCACGCACGGAGCTCTCTGGCTCCAGTTTGACGCTGACTCAGTTTAGCCCCATCATCAGTGTTTACACTTCCCCCATCACTGTTTTAAAGGACAGATACACAAAATGGCCACACAACAAACATACTGAGATGACACCCGTTGTTGACATTCTCGTGTTGGAGAAAGGAAGCCCTTTGGACAATGATCTGCACTGTATCCGATACAGCACCCATGACCCGAGCACACAGTGCATTTAGCATGATTGGGCTAGTTTACTTGGCCATTCAAACCCCCATATAACTTCTCTATCAGTTCATCACATCATGCATTCACCACAGGTCTATCGTCCTGATCTCCACAAGGCTTTATCATCCACGCAGGCTGATGAAATGTTAGCCCACGGTACTCACAAGCATATCTCCCCCCTAGCTCACCCTCACCGGCACTAGGAGTAACCACAATCCCACTCCAACCCCCCCTCCCTCAGCCGTATAAAGTAATCTGCAGTCCACTGCCACCCGATCCCCGACGGCCTTGGCAAGTGCCCGCCTCTCTCCTGTGGCTCCGCTTTGCATAAGAGGGCCTCCGTGTGGGCTCCCTGCGCTCTGATTGGTTGTCGCGAGAGTGGTGATGTCACCGTGGCGGTGGAGGAGCGGTAGGGTGTTTCTTTTATTGATGAGGTGCTGCTGGGTAAAGGGAGAGGCCAGGTAGAGTGACACATGCTGAGAGTCGCGAGGATCTGGTGACACCGGTCCTGTGCTGTGCTGTGCTGTCCTGTGCTGCTCTGGTCTGTGGTGTGCTGAGAGGAGCAAGGCTGAGCTGCATCTCCAGGCTTGGCTGCTTGGCTGATCCGGTGGAGGAGGCATCGCGGTGGACCCATCATCTGAGGGGGTAAGGTAGGAATCTGATGGAGATGCCACTTGTGGAGAGAGGATCTGTTTTGAGGTGCAAAGGGTTGTTCAGTGTGGGGGAGGGGACAGACATGATCTTGTAATGAGAGTATTATGAAGTTTTGCCCTATGATGCCGTCTATGGACTTGTACCAACTGGTGTTTGAATGTCTACTCTGTGAGTTTCTGTGAAGTTTCTATGTGGAGCCGTGTTGTGGTTCAACCAGTATCGGTCTCTTAATTTGAATTGAGTTGAGATGTATTTCCTTTCTGATTTCTGTGTAGTGTGACTTGCTTGCTGGATAACCTCATAATGCTAGATGTTGAAGTTCTCCCAACAAAAGACATTTTGTTTTGATAACCAGTCGATGAATTGTTTGTTGAAAGTGTCTAAAGATGAATAAAGGTCATGATGAGTATATGATGCTGGGGATTAAAACGACGGTGAGAGCTTTAGAAGGCACCAGTGATGTTGTACAGGCCTTAGGCGGTGGAAGATGGTTGGGCAGCTGTCGTGAAGGAAGGTCAGATAGCGAGGGCATTCAGACAGCCGTTTCCCTGGAGAGTGGCAATCAAAACGCCAGTCCCTCCCCTTCTCATATGACATGTCCATTGGGAAGCGGGCCTTTGATGAGAACAATGAGTCAACAATGGCTCCATGGGAGGACAAAGGCCCAAGGGGGCCCGCACTTCAGAAAAGGATATTAATCTGTGGCGCCTGGAGCTATTACTGACCTGTTATTTGGGAATATGTTTCACTCTGCCATTGAAATTTAAACCACTACTGAAATGTTTAAAGCCACCTTTCTAAAACTCTATACCACTGATAAAATCAGGATCCTTGACATGGATCCAGTGTACCATATCTGATTGAAATGAATGAAATATTTTGGTTTTATTACTAAATTTCTACTTGGATGTGTAGGTGTCCATTTTATCTTGTAATGTTTGAGCAAACAAAGTTTATTTTTACTTGCCTCTATAGAGCCTCTGAACAGTGTAACAACCTATAACAACCTATAGACTGGCACAGGGCGCTCAAAAGGCTGTGTGTCCATGCAAATTAATTTGCATTAGTTAAAACAGCAGCTCCAGGCACAAATATAAAACTTTAGAATAACCTGTTGTGGAAAGATAGAACTATTTGGGAATTCTTCTTAATCTGTCTCTATACCACTGGAATGAAACCCCACACTATAGTAAATATTTCCCTGTGTCAAAACTTTTTGACAGACAATATTGTTATTTTCAACTACCAGGTACAGACCTTTCTTATTTCTATTCATGATGCAAATGGGAAAGGCCAAATCAAATGCAATGCAAATGCAATTGTCTGAAATGAAATGAAATAGAACCATTTAAAATATAGTAAAAAGTGGATACTCCACGCATCATCGTGTTGAACTGTGCAATCAGGTGCTACACAGTGGTAAGACAGACTATTAAGATAGAAGAGGAGACTGGAGCAAACTGATAATCTTGCAGTATTTTTTGGTCAGTGCAAAACAACGTTTCAACACACCACTTGTCAGGGTCAAAAAACCCTGTGCTAAAATATGTTTTAAACGCAAAGTAAAACTGGAGGACAATAGGGTCACCAACAGCCGGGGTCTCACACACTGGCAGGTGGTGTTTGGAACTGAGCACACACACACACACACACACACACACACACACAGGCACACACACACACACACACACACACACACACACATACATATGTATGCGTATAAGAACGCTTTCACAGGCACAAGCACACTTAACACAGGCCCACACTCAAATCAACCCCTCACCCCCTGGCCATGAGCAGGATGACCCGCACGTGACAGTGGGTTTTGGCCGCTCTAACGGTGAAGTTCAGCCCAAGCTCAGCAGTGAAAAGTCTTTTTGTTTCCTCGTGGCTTTGAGCAAATCTTCCCTCGATCACATGGGTCCAATTATGGAAATCTCTATAAGGCGCTGAGGCATGGCTTACACAACTCTGTTGCTATTTGCATAAACTTATCACACATGTAATTTTATATGGCTCAAGTAGTCATAAACATTCATCATTCACCTTTGAGAGTGTGTTTACACTGTACAAAGCAAAATCTATCCGGGCCTAATGCGGGTGTAATAACTTGAGACTAATATGAAGAAACTAAAGAATAGAGGCAGTCATGTATTGTGAATCTGTAAACAGCGTCTTGTATCAGACTTTCTGGAAAGTAAAACTGGTGGAATGTGTTAATCCCCTTTTGATTCAAATGTCTGAAGTTGGATTAAGAATTGTTTCGAGCAAATCTACCCACAGAAGGTTCTCTAAGGTCAAGCTCACCACAAGCATTGGGAAAGTGACCTAACAGCCCTCTGTTTTCATCAAAAATCTCTCACCAAATTGAGGTCAAAGCTAAAATCCTCCTCTCACACCGTCTTCCTCCACCCCCATGCAGCTGCAGGCAGGAGAGAACCCGGACCGGCTGCGGAGGGTGGACTCCAACAGGAAGTCCAGGAGCTTCAATAAGCAGCCCAGCACAGGGGACTACTACAAGGCCCTGGGCAGTGACTCAACTGAACCCCGTGCCACCAGGAGCATGGCCCCCAACGAGGAGGTAAACGCACACACACACACACACACACACACACACACACACACACACACACATGCCCACACACACACACACACACACACACACACACACACACACACACACACACATAGACGTATGAATACACACACACACACACACACACATACACACACACACACACACACACACACACACACACACACACACACACACACACACACACACACACACACACACACACATGCCCCCCGAGGAGGTAAATGATGAGTCACCCAATGGAACATGGGCAGTGATGGGAAATTAGGAATAAAGCCTCTTAACACACACACACACACACACACACACTCAAACATTGATGGAAGTACGTTACAGGTTTAGACTAGCCTGGTTAGCACCAGAACTTATCTCAATTGAAATTGGGTCTGGACAAGGTTAATTCGCCTCCCATTCCAAGGGGCGTCACCAATAGACACAGATCAACATGCCTCTGACAGCAATTGGATAGACCTCAAACCAGTCAGAGCAATGAAGGAGATGCAATGAGAAAAACATTTCAACAAACAAGGTTCATCTGGCGCACACACACACCTCACGCGCCTGCACACACACACCTCACGCGCGTGCACACACACACCTCACGTGCGTGCACACACACACCTAACGCACGCGCACACACACACCTCACACATGCGCACACACACCTCACGCACATGCAAATCAAGTAGCGCTTATTCAAGTCATGATGGATTGGTGTTGTGATGTAATGCGTGGGAAATCTGACACTAAACTATCAACATGCAAACCGATCCGCTGTGTGATGCTGGTCATGCAGCCAGAGCAGAAGAAAAAACACACCCACACAGGCATGCGCGTACACACACACACACACACACACACACACACACACACACACACACACACACACACACACACACACACACACACACACACACACACATTGCTAATTACTGCCATATCACTGCTAAATAAGGCCCAAGAACTCGTATAGTATGAGTCAGGTATAGTGAGGTGCACAACCTGCAAACAGACTAATAAACTTCATTTTCATTTTATTTCTTCGTTTTTAATTGAAACTATTTAAAATTCATGATGTTAAAATTCCAAAGATATTCTATTTATTTTTGCTAGCTTTTTGCTGAGAATAAACTCTACTTCCTTTTACACAGTAACACCCACACACACATTACCATTGGCGCGTGCAAAAAAGGAACAGATCAACAGTGCTGAAGCGTTCACCTGTGCTCTTCAGCTTGTTATGTAAGGCCGCACAGTAAAGCCAATAGCCTTTGTTTCTGTAGCGCTCCCAGACAACGCCCTCAGCTCCATCAGAATCTTACCCACACCCAACTGTGTACACTCAGTCCACTCTCACTCTCGGCTGCTTTTTAACCCATTCGCGCTGCATGACGCAACATTGACCCTCCCGCTGGATGCTGCGTAGCGCAGCATGCTTTTTATTTCATGTTTTAGGTGCTACAAAGGCTTAGATATTACATTTTGGTAGCGGTTGACAATTTTTAGTATGTTGTCAGAAAACCCTCAGGAAATAAGGTTATTTAGTCTAGAATGCCATAGGATTCTATAGGCGTTTTTAGCAGGCAGTAGCAGTGGCACAACATTTTCCAAATGGCGCAAGGTGAAACGAAATGTGATACTCGTGAGTAAAGGGACATGCAAATGTGGACAGAATTAGAGGCCCATACAGTGATGTTTAGATATGCAGCATCACAATCAACCACATTAAAAACTACCAAACACTGAATTTGCATGCTGGTGAACAGAGTGACTAAATGGGTGACACCAAGCAGGCCAAGGTCAACACAGCGCCGCCGTGTTAGACTCAACGCACGGCAAGGACACTCCATGCCAGCCTCTCAGCAGAGCCGTCCCAAATAGCGTGCACGCGTCAGGGGTGGGTCCCCCCGGGGGAAACAGTGTGGGAAGGAGGAGGAGGAGCTGGGTGTTGTCCGATGCCCCACCGCAGGGTGGGTCTAATCTCCACTGAGCCCAATTAGGCTCCCAGCGGGGCGTCTCTGCCAGTCCCCGCGGGGGCAGATGGCCATGGAGCCTGAGCAAGGCTAATAACAACTCCCCAACTCCCAGAAGCGTGCTGGGAGCGTGAGTGTGGGGCGGGGGTAGGGGGCGGGGGGAGTGCCCACGCCCCACCAGCTGGGGTGGGGTAGCGCCACGTGCCGGCACGGGGGTGGGGCTGAGCAGAGGTCACGGGCTATTAGATTAGTGTCAAC
Organism: Alosa sapidissima; assembly: GCF_018492685.1. Lineage (NCBI taxonomy): Eukaryota > Metazoa > Chordata > Actinopteri > Clupeiformes > Clupeidae > Alosa > Alosa sapidissima. The sequence continues at coordinate 13,467,331 of NC_055963.1, forward strand.
TGTGAGTGGCTACAGATGGGAATAATAGACTGGAGATGCCAGTTGAGGAGATGATTCCGGAGAGGAGTGGCAGATGTCTCGCTCGTGCCAGTGGAACACCCTCACCCCCACCCACTCACACCCACTCACACCCCCCTCAGATCATATTCAATTATTCAATAATCCCTGGAGAGACTGTTAAAGACTGCCCTTAGTCAACATGTGTGTTTTGGGAAGAGTTGGGGCCAGGGTAAGGCTTATTACTGGGGTGGAGAGATCCACGGGTGGGGGTGGGGAGATTGTTCCATTCAAAGTGGGCGTCTGGGACAGAGGAGCAGTCGTGCCTGGAGAGAGTGCTGGAATTTGAAAGGCAAAGTTGTAGACTTGTCACCTGCCCACGTTACAGGATGAGCTCATCAGCAAAAAAACGCCGGCACTGGGTGTGTTTAGAGGAAGAGTATTTTGAACATGATATATGATACAAAATACTGTAAAAAAACACTGTATAGTTATAGGATATTTGTAAAAAATATATTTATTATTTGTATGTAAATATTGTGTGAAATTGTGTGTGTGTGTGTGTGTGTGTGTGTGTGTGTGTGTGTGTGTGTGTGTGTGTGTTCAACCTTAGCAAAAGGACCTGCCAGCTTTCACTTTGTAAAAAATATATTTATTATTTGTATGTAAATATTGTGTGAAATTGTGAAACAGGGTTCCGTGCTGTTGGAGGAGCCAACAGAGAACAGTCCGAGCCCGGTGAACGGTTCTGCGGAGGAACTTCCCCAGCCTCCCCCTCCTCCCCCCCTGCCTCCTAGCAACCCCACCCCCCCTCCACCACCCCCTCCCCCCCTGCCCTCTGAGACGGCCACTCCACCGCAGTACTCGGCCACAGGCTACGCCTCTTCAGGCCAGCGCCGCTCCTCCTCCTCCTCCGGAAGTGAGTGATGCAAACTTTTTCCTTTCTAACTTTTATTGTGCAGTATGTTTCCAGGCTCACTGTTTGTCTTGATTCTTCCCTTCAGTATCAGATCATTTGTATCTGCTGTGCCCTGTCAGTTTATTCTTTCTCCTATAAAGTGACATTCAGCACATGTGGCAGTTCTTTGGTAGTTCAGATGCTCCTGCTCAGCACCTGTGTGTTTATGTGTGTGTGTGTGTGTGTGTGTGTGTGTGTGTGTGTGTGTGTGTGTGTGTGTTCAACCTTAGCAAAAGGACCTGCCAGCTTTCACTTGTGTCTTTCCCAATAATGTGTGGACAAATAATTGACAGTCAGCTAAAGGCACTGTGCCTTTGACAGACACCTGCCATAGCCTTCGAAAAGCCTGACCAATTTATCAAGATCTATATGTCATATGCACACTTACATACAACTGTGATTTTCTTTTTGCATTATACATGGACATAAAACTGAAGTGGTTTAGAGCCTGCTATGCTTGTTGATCCAATGGGGCTAGAGAGACAGCCAACTGTGTGTGTGTGTGTGTGTGTGTGTGTTATAAGTGTGTGAGGAGTGCTGCAGCTCTGCGGCTGAGTCTCTGGGTGCGTGCAGACGGTGTGAATTTTTGACGTGAAGTGGCAACGCTGCGCCAGGCTGGACTGGTAAACATGAGCTGAGTCTGGCTGCCCTCGTCCAAAATTTATACCCCGGGGGGCTACCGTTACCTCCTGTGCAGGTTTAGGGTTCAGCCTGCCATTTGCCTAATTGGCCCACTTTCTCGAAAAGCTCATCTTCATTCGTAACATGCAAAAGAACTTATATTATTAGATATTCTGGGCATTGTGGTTATGTAAATAGGGTTGTAAAACTTTGTATCAAAACCAAACTGGTTTCTTTCTGTTCAACTAAGTGCAGTATTGGAGCTCTGATGAGCATGATGCTGATTCATGTCTCAATATGTGAATTGCTATTTAAACAAATTAACCTGCATTGCTTTCATTGTCAAGGTTACTTGACTTTTACAGGGATTTTATGATGTATTTTACAATTTTACAACAGTCAGAACTAAGTCAGAAGTCAAAAGTGTCTTGTGGATTACTAAAACATTGTGTGTGTGTTGTGTGTGTGTGTGTGTGTGTGTGTGTGTGTGTGTGTGTGTGTGTGTGTGTGTGTGTGTGTGTGTGTGTGTATGTGTCCTTGAGGCCTTTTTAATTTAGAGGTTAGTTTGTAAAACCGCCTAACGACCACACCATTATTGAATCCGCAGTCTCAGAATGCGGTGTGCTCTCTAGTGCAGTATGAACAGTATTTCACTGTGTCTTGTCCAGGACCATCCTATTTGCCTTGTTCAGCGTGTGCATTGTTTGAATGGGGGGGGGTGTGTGCTGTCATTCACTAACTGGCATGCTGTTCCATTCTGTCTGCTCTGCTCTGCTCTCTTCTCTTCTCTCCTCTCTGTCCTTTCCTTGTGTGTGCGGAACAACCCTTTTATCCTATTCACCCACCTGTCATCCCCTCCACGCTCTCTTCCTCTGACTGGAACACCTGTCTGTCTGTTTACATTCCACCTCTTCACTTCCTCCTCTGTTTGCCCTCTGTCTCTCTCTTTCTCTGTCTCTCTCTGTCTGTCTATCTCTATCTTTCTCTGTCTGTCTCTTTCTCTCTTTCTCTGTCTTTCTGTCTGTCTATCTCTCTTTCCTTGTCTCTGTCTATCTGTCTTTCTTTGTCTCTCTGTCTGTCTATCTCTCTCTTTCTTCCTTTCCCCCTCTCTCTGATTTGTTCTATATTGTTTTTCTTTTCTCCTTTCCTGTTACATACATCTTCTCCTTTTCTGTGTTCCTTTCTTCCACTATCTCTCCTCTGCTGTTCTCTCATTTTATCCTGTGGGCCCCCCCACCCCCACTCTTCTTTATCTCCCTGTGCTCTTCACTGTCACTCTCTTTTCTTCTCGCCTCCTGTCCTCCTGTCTCCTCTTTGATCTCCTCCACTCTCCCCCTCTCTCTTCCTCTCCTCTGCTTCTTTCGTCTCTCCCTTTCTTCTCTTGTTTGTTTTTATATGTGTCCTTGTCCTCCACCTGTCCTGAAGGAGGGGATGTGTCTTCTGCTCACCTGCTCCCCTCCACACCTGCTCCGGAGTCCTTCAGGCAGATGAAGAGTGAGTATCCATACACACCCCTACCTCCACTGGGTGTCTTGGGCAGGGAGAGTCCCCCCTCTCTTTCCCATAATCATCCATCACTCCTGTGTCATATCCTCATATACATGTTCATATAGGGAACAGGGAAAAGGCTGGCCCCTGGTACTGGGAGTGGGCGGAGTCCCCCAGTTTTCTATACCACCCAGCACTCTCTTTTTACAGTTTTTCTCAGTCGCTTTGGTGCTTTTCTCATATCACTATTAACATTTGCACAGCAGTTAGTGCAATTCTCAAAACAATTAGTGCAAACTGCAAAACATAGTGGATGACCTGCAAAAGCACGTCACTTGCTCAAAATGGATAGTCCATTCCTCAAAAGCAGGTATTCATGTCAATGAAACTGTCAGTGTCATCAAAATTAGAAGTCTTGACACCATCGTTTATGAACAAGATAGTCAAATGGCTTTGTCATGTTATCATTATGACAGTTCTCTCAGTGTTTTCCAATGCAAAAAAAGGTCAGAACTCGGTGACACTACCTGAACATGCTCAAGACAGCACTATACAGCACTTGCACAGCCATTTAAAAACTACAGTAAAGTTACACATTGCTGTAGTTAGGTGAGTAAGTGAGTACAAGACACTGAATACGTACATTTTTACTGTATGCTCTTTGCAATTCTACAGCATTGTGACAGAATTTGATAACTAGTTCAACAATTTTGTATGTAATGACTCAAGCAATGAAATGAAGACTATTAGTTTTATTGGGAACGACTATTCAGCATTCATAAGTATAGTTAATTTTGACTGACATGACATAAGCAAATGATAATGTTAAAAAACAGCAGAGAATTGTATGAAAGCAACTGATACATGTCCAAAAGTATTTGCAATTTGTTCAGAGGAAGGAGAAATTGCTACTATGATGTGCACAAATGACTAAATGTTGTGGAGGTTGAACTAATAGTTATAAGAATTTTCATTCTGATCTGAAAAAGCACCAAAGCGACTGAGAAAAACTGTATATCCTCAGCAGTCAGAATGAGGAGGAAGGAAAAAGACAAAATATGGGAAAATATGAAAGAGACCACTATGGTCTCTATAGGTGACGGCAGTGTCCTTCTCTTTGGGAGAAGGCCTGTGTGAAGTTAGCGTTGACATTCTTGTTAATGTTGACTGAGTAAAAGAAAAACTGAAGATTTAGAAAGGCCAGCCTTGAATGGCATTGTAAACTAAGTAGTTTCAGCGGTGAGCCTTTTGGCTCCCCACCCACTGACCTGCCCGGCTGGGCAAGGTTCACCTGTCCGAGGCGCTCCTCCTCCCAGCCACCTGGTACGGCCGGACTCTCTGGCTCACGCCCACACCTTAAAGCTGGCCTCGCGGCTGCGCGCCAAAGCACAGCACAACACAGCACAGGCACATCTGCACCGAGGACCATGCCGCTGTTCCCATCCGTCTCGCTCTGCTCCGACTCACCCAGGATGGCCACCAGGGCAGACCCAAGGCTGGCCATGACCATCTCCTCGGAGCTGAACCCTGACGGTAGGGGAGGTCTAGGTTGTGGTAGGAAGATGATCAATTGAGGACATTATATAGATTCTTGATATACAGTACATAAACCATAGGAGACGATGATGATGACGATGATTCAAGGGCCATAATCCATGTTTTTGAAATAATTGAGTTGATTTCCTCTAGGGATGCAACAAGTAATCGATTAATTGGTTAGTTGTCAACTATCAAATTGATAGCCAACTATTTTGGTAATCGATTAATTGGTTTTGGTCATTTTTTAAAAAGAAACAGCCTCAAAATGTGTTGATTTCAGCTTCCTAAACTTGTATATTTCTGCTTTACGTACTCCTTTATGACAGTGAACAAATAGGTTTGGCATGTGGACAAAACAAGGTTTTTGAGAGCAACATCTTGGGCTTAGAGGAACACCTGTTTATCACCATTTTCTGACATTTTATCCATTAACTAATCGTGAAAATAATCAACAGATTAACCAACAGTGAAGCCAATCATTAGTTGCAGCCCTAATTTACACACTAAATACTTTGAAGCCAAATTGTAGAGTAACTTTCTGTGTGTTCCAACACAAAATGGTTTGTAGATGTTGATAGAAGTAGGAATGTTGGTTGTGTCATCGGGCTCTGCAAAAGTTTGGAGTTTGTGTGCCTGGCAACTCTCTTAATGGTTGGTGTTTTGTGTTGGTGTGTTTGGCTACATTGCTTACTGCTTGTTTACTTTGTGTGCGTATGTGTGTGTGTGTGTGTGTGTACGTATGTGTGTGTGTTTGTGTGCATTTGTGTGTGAGTGCGAGTATGTTTGTGTGTGTGTGTGTGTGAACTCTTTCTTAATCCCAGGGCGAACAGTGGCACTGTCCCCTGTGTGTGTGTGAGAGAGAGAGAGAGAGAGAGAGAGAGAGAGAGAGAGAGAAAGAACCGAGAGGGGGGTGAAAGCCTGGACTTAAATCCATTCCCAATTTGGCAGCCGTTCTCTGTCACTGTCAATTACCACTGATTCCTTTAGAGTTCCCCTAACTGCACCGGGCCTTTAAGAGTTACTCTCACCCGCTCAGCCCATAGATGCAGGGGACTGGGTGAGAGAGAGGGAGAGGGAGAGGGGAAGAGAGGGAGAGAGGGCGTGAGGAAATGAGACAGAGAGGGAGGGAGTGAGAGAGGGCAGCCAGGCACTGAAGCAGTCAGTGTGGTGCCATTGCTTGACGCTAAGAAGATCTCTCCTCAGGTATGAAGGCAGGAATGATGCATCGATAGAGCGTTGAGTGTGCAAGGGTGTCTTTTTTTGAAAAAGGAAAAAAAAACACAGGAGATATCCAGTAACAGCAACAGGTGATGTATCTGTCTGCTTTCAACTAAATCTAAACTTTTGTGTTTGAAATGAAAGTCATTCAGTGTGATGTAAGCAGGAGATGCAGAGAGATGCTGTGTGTAGTACTGTCAAGTGTTTGTTCAGTCTCTGATAGCACCTGTTTTCTGACCTCAGGTAGCCTAGCTGTGTGACGTACTTTACTATTGATATATGCATTATATATGACTGGCGGGTCTAGTCCAGCTTATTCTCTTTGTGCTGTTTTTAATTTGAGTTATTCATTGTTAAATGTTATGGAATCGAATATGGGCATGCAATGCCTCAGTTCTTGGTTCCAAGATTGTGATCTGCCTTCCTTGATGAGGGAGTTTGTGGTGTTGAAATACGTATTAAAAGTTCTTAGGCAGTAAGACTGAGGTAAAGCGATACTTGTGTATGTCAGTATTTGCATAGGAACAGTTTAGCAGGGTTCTATGTTTCATGGTGTGCTGAATTGTGAAACAAGTGCCTTTTGTTGTGAGAATTATAAATTAACACTGAATAAAGCCAGATTTCAGAGCACTGTTATGCATAAGCAGATTATGATTTGCAAGCGTGTGGCAGTGTCCTTTATTACAGTCTATTCTGGAAAAGTCCAAGGCGATTATATTTTTAAAATGGTTAATCGGCATCAGACTTACGCATCACTGCCACCTCAAATTCAACTGAAATTCAACTGACATATTGAGTTTTGCTCTCCTTCCATTAGTTTGCATTGTGTGTGTGTGTCAGAAAATAATATGTGGAGGCGCGTTATGGACTTCACCTCCTGTTTAACTTTGAAAGGGATTATATATTCTGCTGCTCCTCTCGTGCCCCGGTAACAGATACCGGTCATTAACTGTGTGATGTGGCTGTGTATGTGTAGGCGCACTATTGTGCCATTTGTTTGGTGCTCTGTCCTTGTCCCCCATCACCCTCGGCCGGACGGATGAAATATTTAACCGCGTGGCGCTTCTTTCTGTCCAGTGCTGTCAGTCAGCGGGCCAGGCACTCTCTTTCATTCCCTCTCTTTCCCCCTCTCTCTCTCTCCCTCTCTCTCGCGCGCTCTTGGGCTCACTTTCCCCTCCATCTTTTGTCTCAGGTTCGAAATCCTTCAACATGATGTCCCCCACTGGTGACAATACAGAGCTGTTGGCTGAAATTAAAGCGGGGAAGAGCCTGAAGCCAACGCCCCAGAGCAAAGGATACACCACCGTCTTCTCCAACAGTGGCCCGGGAGGCCCCAATGTAGGTCCTGCTACACACACACACACACACACACACACACACACACACACACACACACACAAGCACACAAACACACACACACACAGTAAATACATATACACTTACATGCACATTCAATACTTGGGTGAATTAGTATGTTTAAAGTGGATGAGGTAAATCCCAAATGAGACAGGAATGGACAGAACAATGAGCTAATGCACAAACATGAACTGTTCAGCTGAATAGCTGAATAGAGAGAATGGGAAGATTGAGTGCACTGATGAAACTGATGGATTTGATGGAGTTATGAATGGATTGCTTAAGTCTGTGCAAATAAGCCTAGCGTAGCTGCTAACAGTATTTGAACAGCGCGGAGCTGGGAGCTCACCGAATGACGTTGGACAGGCTGGGCAGCACAGGGTGACCTCAGCAGCAGATGACTGCTGTTTATTTGTCATGCCAACCAGGTTTGCCTCCTTAGATACTGACATAAGAGGTCCGCATGAAGTCATCAGTATATCCCACAAAGCTATGTGACAGTGTGAGAGCCTAGTCAGATCCAATCCCTTAAGGCTCGTCTCGGCCCTGGCTTTCATTCCTCCATCCATTTAGTTCAGTATTTATCATGGCAACAGTGGTATATTATAGTGGTATATTTGGCTGTTTTCCTACTAAGATGATGAGACTGAGCTGCATCATTCCACTCCATCATTTAGACTTTTTAGAAACATTAGGATATGTGAACACAGCACAGATTGTATAGCTTAACTCATCACAGAATTTGAAGCTGAGTTGGCCCTCAGTCCCTACAGTAAGCTTGAGCACATGAACCCAGTGAGCCGTCACCAGGGCTGCTCACACAACAAAAGGGTCGCGTTGCGTGATTAATTTGACATCAGTGCACCAGCTGGAAGTTTCACTGTCGTCATTACTGTTACTGATAACTCAGAGGTAACATTTCTAAAGACAATTTATCTTCAATTTCAATTAACAGGGGAAGCGGTATATTAACCAGAGACGATTATCTGAGAGGGTAATTTTTTCTTTTGTTACAATGTATGCATCCAGTTATTCCAATCAAAAAGACATTTGCCGTATTAAATTACTAATCAGGTTCGTTAGCCACTACTCACACTTTTTTCCCCCTTTCTCAAGTGTCACTTTAAACTTGCCATTTCTTTAATCATGACTAATCAAGAACAGTCAGATTCTCTTGATTCTCACAGATTCATGTCACTCTATTAATGCATTTTCTGTGCTTTCTTACTGGGTGTAAAACTCACTGTTGGATGGCTGTTAACCTCCATTTGTCTCACTTTGCTTCTTGTGTCTCATCATTGCATTTCTTTCAAGCTCTTAATCAGTCTTTGACCGTGCAGATATTCATGTGGCATTTAGACACTCAACCTGACACTTTTTTCCTGTCCAATCCTGTTCCAGCCTGACAGCCCGACATCGCCGCCTCAGACCCGCGCCGCCCAATCAGCAAAGCCCTCCTCCCCGTCCCCGCCCCCCTCCAACTCTCCTACTCCCACCCCCAGCCATGCCAGCTCGTCCTCTGCGGCCAAGGGCCTGACGTCCTCCCCCAGCTGCGAGCAGCTGCCGCCGACGGTCAACGGCACGGCGGGCTCGGGGCAGCAGCGCAAGACCAGCCTGGTGGACGTGGAGGCGCTGGTGCCCACCCACGACGAGCAGGGCCGCGCCATCCCCGAGTGGAAGCGGCAGGTGATGGTGCGCAAGCTGCAGGTCAAGATGCAGGAGGAGGAGGAGCACAAGCGCAAGGTAAGCCCAGTCCAGCGGAGACGGCTGTGCCCAGGTGTGCCCCTACGTCTGCCCGCCAGCAGCGCGTGGCCCTGACCGAGATTTTTACAAGCTTTTTACAAACAACAACAAAACATTTTATGAGGGTGGGGGTTAATGAGGATAAATGTCATCCATTTCTGACCAAATCACTATATACATCAGTACATATTTGGGAGATGGCTCAAAAGACTCAGTTGTGGCCAGGCACTAATTAAGATGGCAAGATTACACTTTTGCAGTGTGTGAGAAGTCACAGATATCCTCCCATTGGCAAAAGGTCAAGCTTCATTCTGATCCAAACTGTAATGTAAAGCATAACAAATCCACAGCTGATGAAAAGGGAGGATAACTGAGTAGCAGTGTGTGTGTGTGTGTGTGTGTGTGTTTGTGTGTGTGTGTGTGTGTGTGTGTGTGTGTGTGTGTGTGTGTGTGTGTGTGTGTGTGTGTGTGTGTGTGTGGTTGCATGATGCTATGAGTTTCTTTTTGCATGTACAATGTTTGTCATTTCGAATTTCACAGACCTCTACTTAGTGAACTTTTCATTGGCTCTCACTGACTTTCACCGTCTTAGATGTTCAAAATGGCAGAGCTAAACCAAGTTTACACCCGTTCCTGTTCTCATGTGGCCTACCACAGGTGTCATGTCTGTTGATGTAAAGGATATTGTGTGCTCTTGTTGAAGTTAAAGTCTGGCCTTGGCTATCGTTTGACCAGAAGGTCAGAAGTTCTTTCCCACAAGAGAAAGGACAGCAGACTCAAATTGCCTTTTACTGTACTGTATGGTAGCCTCCATTTCCTTGTTGCCTGATGTTTGTTTGTCGTATTTGTTTACTGGCGTTAGTAGCACTGGTACAGTCTGTGCTTATGTTTAGCACAACTGTTTACTCTATAATGTAGTCTGATCTAATTGGCCAACTTCAGTGCATTGTTTCGTAGCTGATGTATCTTTAATAGAGTCATTATTACCACATCACAGTGCTTGGAAGCGCTGGTAGGCAGCTCTGAAGAGTTTGCTTTCCCTAAAGGGGCAGGTTAGTTTGCTCTGCTTATTAATGTGCTAAACATTGCCAGGCTCATTTGGACTTTGTGTGTAAGCTGCTATGTGATACCAGTCTTGCGGTGGCTGAGTTTTGAGGCTCTAGTTCCGTTTTCCTCCTTTTGCATGTTTGCTGTGTCTGCTGTTCTGCTTGGTGTGATTTGGCTCATATGGTTTGACTGGATTTGGAGAGTGACATTAATGCTTTGAGACAACACTGCCCATTCCAGCTCTGGCCTTGTTACCTTCATACTGTTCCAAACACGAGTTACTTAATGATCAGTCATTGAGAGCAGACACTCATGTGGCCAGGACTAGGGGATGTTGCACTGGAGTTCTAAGTTGTTACATGGTTATTCAGTGGTGTGATGTGAGGGCCTAAGTCACTTAGTCACTTAATGTGTGCAGTGTTTCTGGAACACAGGCTGCCATATTGGTCCATGCACCCCCCCCCCCCCCCACCAACCCCCCCAAATGCCTTCATTTGCTCACTGCAGGGTTACAACTGCTCACTCTAATTAAGAAAGCAGCTTTTATAACTCTCACCATTTCAATCATCATCAATCAAAAAGCAGCACCAAAAAATGAATAAATCAAACCTAGCTATACTTTAGTGGTGACCCAAACCTCTCTGCTTTTAATAAACACCTATTTGCACAAGAAGGCAATAATTATTCAAATTTATTCTCAGTTGTTGCTCCTCAGGTCACTTCAGTGAACGTGGCCCTAGTAGGCCAGTGCCATTGCACCACTAAATCCATGTAAGCATGTTTGGGGTGAAGACAAGTTGACCATGCACCAGAGAGCCTGGACCAGCAACCTTGAGGAACCATCTCTCCTTCCTTCCTTCTTTTTTTGTACCCCTCTTTTTCTCCTTTTGATCCCTCTGATCTAGTTTGCTGCAAGTGAATACTACCCACACCAAGACTGGCACTACTCTTACGTCCACAACGCCATCCTGGGGCCCTTCGGGGAGCTGATGACGGAGGCCGACCTCCTCCGCATCGAGCGGCAGATTGAGAACCTGACAGTCATGCACAAGGTGACGGAGGTGGAGCGAGAGCTGGAGCAGCTGGAGCAGGAGCTCCACCAGCTGCTGCCAGTGTCGGCGGCGCTGAACCGCGAGCACTTCTCCGTCAACCCCAAGCAGGTCCACGGGCAGGCGGAGGACCTGCCCGCCTGGTGCAGCAAGATCTCCACCTTGCTGAAGAGCATGGCTATCCTGCTGGCCACCCTCGGAGGAAAGGAGATAGACATTCTGGATCTGTTCGCTCCAGGGTACACACACAAGGACGCAAAGAGCTTGATCAAAGCAGGGCAGGGCGGGTCGGCGGCGGCCTCCGGAAACATTGGACGGTCACAGTCCTTCTCCACTCGTGAGGAGGTGGAGAAGGAGATCAGGCAGTGTGGTGTGTCTGTGAAGAATCTGAAAGCCAACTACGAGGTGCAGAGCCAGTCCAAGTACGAGGACGACAACAGGAACAGAGTGTACAGGCGCAAAATGTCGCTACCTGTGGTCAGTGAGTCCAGTTTCCATGCAGAGCCCATCCTTGAGGATGAACTGACGCTCTCTCCAGCCGAGATGCAATCGAGCAGCATCAATAGTCCTCCTGCATCAGATTTGGAGGCAAACCCTCGTTTCGTAGATGAACCTCTCATCATACCAACCTACGTGCCTCCCACATATACAAATTCAAGTGGCACAACCCAGGGGGACACGCAACATGTAAATGGCATCCATACCTCAGGAGACCCAGTACTGAACTCGGATCAGTCAACACGGAGCCTAGAGGTGCAAACAGACCTGAGCTATGTGCAAGAGTGTATTGAAATGCGCAAAGAACGCATTGTCTTCCTCTTTTTGGAGCACTGGAGGAAATACACCATATCAGAATCCTACAGGCCCAAGTGCAGGTCCAACCATCTTGGAGTGGGGCAAGAGTACCAGCGCTACGACCGCAACCTGCCAGAGATGGATGGTAGCCTGCAGAGTGAGGATGATAAGCTGCTGTACTTTATGAAGCAGAGGCAGGTGGTGGGCAACCTCCTGGGCCACTGGAGAACCATCATGAGCCAGGTGCCCACGCGCCAGATCCGCAGGCTCAGCCGAGCGCAGATGATCTACTGGCCCGAGCACTTCCTCCCCTTCATCAACGGGGCGCCCGTCGACTACGACAGCCTGACCCTCGACCTTTTTATGCTTGGCTACTTCCAGCTGCTGGAGATGAACATGTCTCGCAGCGAGAGGAAGTTCCGGCACCTGCTGTGCTACGAGATGTTCGACCGGCTTGGCAGTCACAGCTGGGAGCAGATCCGATGGTTCCACCGTGATGTCATGGAGAACATTGAGCGAGGGCGGCGGAGTTGGTCCGACAGCTTTGAGGACATCAAAGTAAAGCATTTTGGAGATTCCCCTGATGGCGGAGGGTTGCTGAGTGGCTCGGAGATTGTCCTTCCACCTGAGTTACTGAAAGAGTGGCAGGAGCAAACTCCCACACCTGAACCTCCCCCTGCGCCACCCCAGGAAGTTGTGCAAAGCGATGAAGTGGCCGCAGTGAAAGACACCCCAAAGCATGACAGTCCAAACCCACCACCTCCGCCCCTCCCCCCTCCTCCAGACTCTCAGAGCACTGTGCAGGAACCCATGAAGGACTCTGAACCTGTGCCGGACAGCAAGGCGTCGGATAACACAACGCAGGTGCAGGTTATGGTGGAGAAAGCTACAGGTGAACCTGTACAAACGCCTCTTGAAGAGCCTAACGAAGACTCCATCCAGCTCATCTATGAGCTAAAAGAGTTTAGTAATGAGGAGATCATCAGATACATTGATCGCAGCTTTGCCTTTTGGAAGGAGAAAGAGGCAGAACTCTTTGATATCTAGCTTCAAAAAAAAAACTGAGGGAGAGGGAAAAAGCTACTGTTACGGGTGGCTCATGTTATCTAGGCTGCCCCTTGAAGTCGGTTCAAGAAGGGGGTCAGTGTCTGTTCTGGCGAGTGCCTTAAACACAGATCGAATGATCGGGTGATCAGGTGAACAGTATGACCAAGAAGGGCTACTATAATAGAAGTTCTTTATTTTAGCCAGGTGGAGGAAGTGTTTGAACAGCAGGCTACATATATGATGCATGTTCATCAATTATGAGGTATAGTTAGTAGTAAGTAAAACAACTATACAGTTATATACTTTAGAGTATTAAACAATGCTAATTGGATACTTCCTCAGAAAAGCTGCTTCTCAGATCTGGTTTGATGGTAACTTTGATCACATATAATATTTCGATACTGATCATTTTGAGTAAATTAACCCTGGGGTGAGCAAAAGGAAGTACTTGCCTTCATTAAAGAGCAACAGCTGTTTTATTGTCATTGTTCATTAGGCACGAACGTGAATGAAAAATTATACCCTGAGATATTACCTTAAAAAAATCACAATACGTTACAAAAATATATTATATAAAGAAAACAAGTATTATTCTATTCCTTGAGTGATGCCATCATCAGATACACTAGGAATTACTCCTAAAACCAATTTGTTTTGAGGTATCTTTAACCTATTCACAAAGTCTCCTGGACCGGATGGCATATATGCCTTTACAACATTGTGTCAAGTGTACTTTAGAGAGTTATATCACGGCACAATGATGCCATGGCTGAGGTATGCATGCAGCAGGCTACAAGGCGGACACAAGTTTGTAAGACTTTGATTGATTGATTGTGTGATTGATGGAGATAAAGGGTTTAAGTGTGTTCATGTTGATGAGATTATGTACTGTATTTCAGCGTCATGTATTTTTAAAGGAAGCACCTCAATTTGAGCTGTTTTGAGTACTGATTCATTTTCCAGGAAATAGTGCATCTGCTCTGGAGATCACATCTGAACCCTTTAGAATGTAGATCAGTGTGGATCTCAGCACAGAATGATTTTATTCTCACTTTTACGTTTGGTTGGACTAGGGTTTAACGTTGTGTAAATATTTTTGAATAAAACGGCTTTTGTGTGAAATGTTTCTATAAACAGTTTTTCAGTTCCATAGCAAGATAATAAAACTTCAAAACTCAAATATGTTTGGCTTGATAATTCTCAAAAGTACCACATAATTAAAATGCTATCATTATGACCGCTGCGCAATATAGGTTTAGTCAGATTTTTTCTTTTTTTTTTTCTTTTTCGCATGTCCAAATTTCCGTCAAGGATTCCCGGGACACTGAAAGACCGGGGTACACGAAACTTGGTGGGCATGTAACCCCATATGGATAGCATGGAACCATCATTTTTCGTTTTGATCTGTAGCCCCCCCGCTGGACTGCACCCCCCGAAAGGAGGGTAGGGCAGACACAGTTTTCTGTGAACATCTCGAGAACCGTAAGGTTTAGGAGGACCATTTTTTTTGTATGTTGATCTCAAGGGGCCATGTCAACCCATTCCATAACCACTCATTTCATGTATAGCGCCACCTAGTTAAACACAAAAAAGTAAAAATGAGGTGTTGTAATTGCAGGTATCTGTGACCTAACATAGTCAAAACTGCACGAAATTGGAAGTGTAGGACCATTATGACACCCTCTAAATGCACGCCAAGTTTCGTGGAATTCCGTTAATGGGGGGCCACACAATAAATTAATTTATGTTACTAGACACCAACTGGCCTGTAGGTGGCCGGAGACAGTTTTCTGTGAATATCTCGAGAACCGTAGGGCCTAGGAGGTCCACCTTTTTTTTGTATGTTGGTCTTAAGAGGGCATGTCAACCCATCCCATTACCACTTATTTCATGTATAGCGCCACCTAGTTAAAAATTAAAAAGCAGGTGTTTTCATCACAATATCTCTGGCTGATATGGTCAAAACTGCACGAAATTGAAAGTGTAGGATCATTATGACACCCTCCAAATGCATGCCAAGTTTTGTGAACTTTCGTTCATGGGGGGCCTTACAATAAAATAATTTATGTGTACATTTAGTGACCGTACACCAACAAGGATTCCCGGGACACTGAAAGACCGGGGTACACGAAACTTGGTGGGCATGTAACCCCATATGGATAGCATGGAACCATGGTTTTTTGTTTTGATCTGTAGCCCCCCCGCTGTACTGGACCCACCGAAAGGAGGGTAGGGCAGACACAGTTTTCTGTGAATATCTCGAGAACCGTAAGGTGTAGGAGGACCATTTTTTTGTATGTTGATCTCAAGGGGCCATGTCAACCCATTCCATAACCACTCATTTCATGTATAGCGCCACCTAGTTAAACACAAAAAAGTAAAAATGAGGTGTTGTAATTGCAGGTATCTGTGACCTAACATAGTCAAAACTGCACGAAATTGGAAGTGTAGGATCATTATGACACCCTCTAAATGCACGCCAAGTTTCGTGGAATTCCGTTAATGGGGGGCCACACAATAAATTAATTTATGTTACTAGACACCAACTGGCCTGTAGGTGGCCGGAGACAGTTTTCTGTGAATATCTCGAGAACCGTAGGGCCCAGGAGGTCCACCTTTTTTTTGTATGTTGGTCTTAAGGGTGCATGTCAACCCATCCCATTACCACTTATTTCATGTATAGTGCCACCTAGTTAAAAATTAAAAAGCAGGTGTTTTCATCACAATATCTCTGGCTGATATGGTCAAAACTGCACGAAATTGAAAGTGTAGGATCATTATGACACCCTCCAAATGCATGCCAAGTTTTGTGAACTTTCGTTCATGGGGGGCCTTACAATAAAATAATTTATGTGTACATTTAGTGACCGTACACCAACAAGGATTCCCGGGACACTGAAAGACCGGGGTACACGAAACTTGGTGGGCATGTAACCCCATATGGATAGCATGGAACCATGTTTTTTTGTTTTGATCTGTAGCCCCCCCGCTGTACTGGACCCACCGAAAGGAGGGTAGGGCAGGCACAGTTTTCTGTGAATATCTTGAGAACCGTAGGGCCTAGGATGACCAATTTTTTCCGTATGTTTGCCTCCAGGGGTCATGTTAACCCATTCCATGTGCACACATGTGCATAAACAGATACACACGCACACACATACATTCACAGTTATCATACGTATGACACATACTCACACAGTAGACATATGTACGCATGCATGCACATGCACAAACACACATACGCAGGCAAACACACAAGCACGCACACACACACACACACACACACACACACACACACACACACACACACACATAAACATAAACATGTACACGCACACATGCAAACAATTCAAGAATTTCACAGAATTATGAACAGGCAAGATGGGGGTGGGGTTGTATAAAATTAATTTTACATGTGAAATCTATGAACTAATCATGTTTTGGTACTTGTTGTCTAGCAGATACCAGTGAGAACTGAGTGTGGATAATGCAGTTTAGTGAGACAGTCATATAGGCCTTTCAGCGTGATTTATTTTTGTGGAAAAAATGTGCTGGACTGGGCGGCGGTCATATTTTGTACCGCTCTGTGGTACATCTAGTTTACTACATAACTATAATATATTGTACATAGTCCATATTATGTGCAACATATGGCAGTAATGTACAGAATAATGGCTAACACAGCGTACTATGCAGGTCTGTGTATCATACTACTTGGGGACGGATGTTCGGTACTGACACAGCACGCGGTCGTTTCCATCTTCCCACACTACACATTTACGTATGGGCTCGTCAGACACAGAATCCCTCTTAGAGCCCCCTGCTGCTGTGGCTTAGTGCTGAGGTAATGGGGTTACATCAGCAGATGACCTCTGATCTTCTTTCAGCCAGTCACTCGGTGGCGGATGGTGTGACACAGGTAACTATAGTCTATAGAGGGCTATATATGGAACGCAGCTGAAGAAGTCTATGGGAAACTGGTGGACCCTGTAGCGAGGACACTGTTCCTTGTCCTTAGAATGCTACACAGAATTAGAATTGAGCATTCTTGGATTATAAGCCACAAATATGCATGTGGTGTGAATGGGGACTAGAGAAATGGTTGATAAGGTGGGGAGCATAGCAAGCTGCGTGTGTTGACATGGTCATGAGTGCATTAGATCAGTGTTTCTCAAACCTTTTCAGAGGAAGGACCACTTAACCAATAAAAAAGAAACGCACGGACCACCTAGCTAAAAAAAAAGAAAAGATTAGACCTACTTCAACAATATACAGTATTAGCCTACACAATAGGCCTACTCACTGAACCACCTTGCTTATTATCTTTGCAATTTTCTTATTGTATCAGAGGATTCATATGATTTAAATCTTAGGCTACATGGACAGGTTACAGAACTGTTTGGATTAACATACAAGTTGGTTCAATATTGCAAACAACTCATCTATATTATATTTTACCACGTCTGCTCGCGGACCACTTGGGATAGCTTGCGGACCACCAGTGGTCCCCGGACCACACTTTGAGAAACACTGCATTAGATTACATTGCGGACTGGATACTGCAGGGTAAATAGTAAATAACTGTTGGTGTGTATGCAGGGCCCATACGAAACAGATCAGAAACGTAATGGTGATAAAACAGCACTCGTGCTTTTTCAAAGCAGCTTATCAGCTAGGTAAGCACACATAATCCCAGTGCATATAACAGTGACTAGCCCAATTCATGCTGAAGTTAATGTTAGCATGAGTCAACTACACTAGTGACTACGTATTTCCATCTAGTTCTTGTCATTTTAACTAGCTGTAAACTTTTCTTTGGTATCAGCCAACCAGTTGTCACATGTTTCTTTTTTATGTTGCTATAATCCTGCTGGGAATGATTAATTATTAATAATGAAGATACCTTACTTGGGTACTTCGAGTTTAAGCAGTGAAAAGGGCTGATGAGAGTTGGGTTTGGGTAACCTATCTGTAGGGTTGAGAAAATGAGATAGCCAAAATGGCTGCCCTCTCACCAGCACTCTGATTACCGTGTGTGTGTGTGTGTGTGTGTGTGTGTGTGTGTGTGTGTGTGTGTGTGTGTGTGTGTGTGTGTGTGTGTGTGTGTGTGTTTGTATACAGATGTATATTTATGTGTGTGAGAGTGCTTAAATGTGTGCAATTATATTTGCTTATATGTAGGCTATGTACTGTATGTATATGTATTTGTATTTATTCTTCTTTTTGGACTCTTGGTGGTAGTTTATCATTCAGTCCAAGTAGCTTAACTGTTTGGTAAGAGGCCATTAGTGAGGCTCTGAGACTCTAACTCTAGCTCTAACTTCTGTAGGTATTTTGAAAGATATCGAGGATATGTATAATGGACATAGTACATCAATTACCACTCTGATCTGGCATTGTGTATTTCATTTTTAATTTCTCTCCCTAGAGATATTTAGCCACACTCAGAAGAGGAAAACAGATTGTGCATGTGCCTTAAGACATGTTTGTGTGATATGTAAAGAGCTATTTTAAACAGAAATACATTTAGGGAGAGTTCATTGTATCTGAGTTCTTTTGAAGTAGATGCATGTGAAAGTGAAAGACACAAATAGCACACATGACATGTATTGGACAGTTTGAAGACACACTGTTCCAGATGAAGTACTACAGCAGAAGGTGAACTTTATATATTTACTCCTTTCCCCTGGGTTTGTTTTTGGTGCCCTGAGAGAAAATAGTGTGTTTAATCTAGCTGAGTGTGGTGGCGTGTTGGACTAAAGCCCCTCGTTCCCTCTGTGGTTCCCAGGTTGACGAGGAGGCTGCCAAGCTAGCCTCCATGCCTGCCTGGAGAAGAGACATCATGAAGAAGAAACTGGATGACGAGAAGTGAGTGAGACGCTGACCTCCTGCCTCTGTCCACTTCCGGGGTCGCAACCCTCTGTTTCCGCGGCGACTCCTCTCTTCCTGATGCCTCCTTGTCTCTGTGTTTGTCAGAATTTATGTGTTATGTGTTATATATATTTATGTGTTATATATATTTATGTGTTATGTGTTATATATATTTATGTATAATGTGTTTCTCTCCTTTTCTTCTTCCTGCCATGTTTCTGTCTGATTTTTGTGAAATGGTCCCCATATGTGAAACATTTGGAAAGTCACTTTATATGCTGCAATGAAATGCAGGAAAAGCCTCCCCCAAGGCATGATGCAGAGATAATTGTTCAGTGAATACATGATTTGAGAAGAGGTGCTTTTAATTGAGTATTAACTCAAGCAACTTTTTGAGATACCTTTCTTGTTGAAGTTGTTAAGAAGTATTTGTTGTAGTTGTAGAAAAGTAGTAGTTGTTGTCGTTAGTTTGGAAGTATCTCAAAGTGCTTGAACACATTTGGATCCATTGGATCCATTTGGAAATGATGCATGATTGTGTTGTATGATTTCCTGTTTACATGGGTTCCGTAGCAGTAGTAATGTGACTCTTACATGTATACTTATTCTATTTTTTATGCTTGTACCCAATTGGTTGGACAGAGAACAGAAGAGGTAAGAAATTAAAATCATTTAATCTTACTTACAATGATGTATATTTATTATATTTGAATTATCAGTCCAACATGCAGTGGACAGCTTTATGTCATAAGAGTGAAAAAAAAAACTTGGTCGGGACTTTCAAATGACGAAGTTTAGATTGTGAAAAAGTGTACTTAAAATATTGTGAAATTCCTTATTACATGCTCAATGGCCACATTTATCATTTATGCAGACTATCACAAGTTATGGAAACATCTTTACTGACAGGGGCAAGGCTGTCTATTGCACTAATGTCTGTCCTGTGGTAATGTTGCCACCTAGTGGTAAATGTTTTACTTAGAAATGGGAATTCCAGTGTTGCAGCTTCAGGAAGTCCAATTGTATTTTTCAAATTTTGTCTTTCCGCAGTACAAATAAAATACATCTCATACCAAGTTTGTTTGGAGTAATAAGATTAGCAAACAATTTTAAACAACAAAAGATTAATTCCTCTCCTCTCCTCTCCCCTTATACACTTGCAGAAAAGAGGAGGAACGTGCAAAGAACATGAAGGAGTCGGAGGAGAAGCAGGAGCTAGAGAAACTACGAACCTTAGGATATGATGAAACAAAACTGGCGCCATGGCAACGGCAGATCATTCTGAAGAAAGGAGACATTGTAAAAGAGTAGAGCCCCCCCCACACACACACACACACAAACACACCCCACCTCATTCTTTCCAAATCCCCATGGCCCTTCAGTCACTACCTGCAGACCACAGTTCTCAACTGTTACCTGATGGACCAGAACAAACCAGATTGGGTCTCAACCCAGCTTGCTTGTAGCATGAACCAATGCCCACAATGACATTGTTTTTGTGCTCCGATGCACATTATAGAATACTCTTTGACCATGCAGGACTGCTGCACAAGCATAGCTTAGTTTCATTTGGAATAACACATGGTAAACCAGTAGGTACTGAGACGAGGATCAGGTCCTTGTCAATATAAGCTCTTAGCTGCATATGTTTCATGTGTAATTTAGGGTCAAACTATGTCACACAGACTGGTTTACCTACATGCTTTGTTTCCTATTATTGTGCAGCTACTGTACAGTTCTTAACACGTATCATTTTACAAACCTATGCATTTCAGCAAATGTACAGAACTACCGAATTCTAACTTCATCTGTCCAATGCTTATTTTATGGCAAACATGTATAAATTTAACATAACTAATGTGTCTCCTTAACTATAAGTTTAATCAACCCTACAGCATAATATGTGGCACTGCTTCAATTAGGAATATGTTGATACATATTTAATATTGAGAGGTTCATAAAGATGTAATAATTTGAGAATGCACAAACTTTATGTTATCAAGATCGATCATTACTTTAACTATATTTAACAAGACATAAAAAATAGTTATGTTATATGCAGGCACATGTTATTTATCTCAAAATTCACCTTTTGGCTTAGGCCAGAAAAAACTGCCAAAATGGATCGAGCACTAAACTGAAGCTTAATCCAAACACACTTGGAAGATTCATCCACGTATGCGAGAGGAGTTTGGATTGAGTTTGGGCAAATTTCAGCCTATCTCTTCTCTGGCCCGTTGCACACTGCTAAAAGACCTGTGTTATAGTGAAAGGTGTTTTGTGATGGCTAAAAGTCCTTAAAATAAATGTTGACACACTTACGGGGACACTTTGTCAAATGTTTCCCAGCGTTACCATCGGGCAAGCCACAGGCACAAGCATTCTGAGTTTAAATACAAAATGGTGTCTCTGTTGCCCCCTTTCTTATATTTAAATCCATGCCTTGGTTTCCTTATTCTCAGACTATGGGACCAAATCAGTGATAATATCTCTAGGTCATCAACATCATATATCTGTAACATGGCTTTCTTAACACACCCACTTTTTTTCAGATGGACGTTAGATTGTGCACTGTCATTAGATCCTGTTCAGCACAGTAGACCTCAGAAAAGTGCCGGATGTGTCTTTTTGAATGTGTGTATATATGGTCTCTGTCCTTTGTCATAAAATGTGCTATAGATAAACTTGTCATTTTAATTGTACATTTTTTGATTGTAAAAACACCTAAATTATATATGATATATAAATATAATAGTGATGCATGGTCCTCATTGAGTTATCACTTGGGAACATTCAATTAACTTCATTGGATGCCATATTGATGTTGAAAATTCAAAAGATGTAAATGTCATTGCCATTAGAAGATTTTTCTACATTACTGCTGTACATAGTGAGAGCTGAACTTCCACAGTCCTTTACTGTAAGTGTGTATCAACATTGCATCAGTTTCCTATTCTCAGCCTTGCTTGCATAGGATATCTGTTTATTAACATAAAACTTCCTCTACAGACTGTCAGAAGTAATTCAAATAAAATTTTTAAATCAAATCATTGTATCTGGACATTTTCATGAATAGTAATATTAATATATAGTGGTCATGTTGACTGGTATGTCAAGGTGCAGTCAGCGATTTCACATGGCTTTGCGTTTGTTTATGTTTAGATTTAAATTTCTCAACCGATGCTTTTGCCCAAAACATACATTATATTTTAGGGGTCATCCCTATGTTCCCCAGGTCCTATGTTCCCCACTCGGGGTTAGGGTTAGGGTTAGGATTATGGTTATGGTTAGGTTTTTAAAAAAGGGTCCTATGTTCCCCGGTCCCATACAAAGCAGGGAACATAGGACCCGGGGAACATAGGTACGCTCCCATATTTTAACCAAGGACCAAACAAAACACACCAGAGAGGTAGCTCACCCCTCCCTTCAGGAGAGGTAGCTCACCCCTCCCTCCCTTTCCCAGAGAAACTCCACACAGGGTATATTGTTGTTGTTTGTTTGGGGGGCAGGCTTCCCCCACTTTGTTGTCAGTTTTCGGAGCCTACGCTGCCTACAGGCCTACTCACAGGATGGGCAGCTAGGAGATGTTTGCTGAACGTGACAAAAAAATGTTATGGGCTTGAAAACGCGTACAATCACTGTTTCACTTTTTATTATTTTTTTTATTGCAAACACCATTGACATTAAAGAAAATGCAACACTACGACATGCACAAGAATACTACATAAGACAAACAGATGTACATTACACATACACATACTGTAATTAAACAAGGCATCACATTGACTTGGCTTCTTAACACAACATAACATTAATAACAGAAAGGCTAAGGATGATTTGCGTCCAGGATGATTACAGATATGATGATCAGGGATGAAATTGATGACCGGAATGAAAAGATGGGGGGGGGGGGGTGCGGATGGTAGCTCTGAGAGTGTGAATGAGGTGGTGTTGGGATGGGGGTGGGGGTGGGGGGTGAGAGGTAGTGAGTGTGTGAGGATGTATGTGTGTGTGTGTGTGTGTGTGCATATGTGTAAGGCTGGCTTGCTGTTGGGCCAGGAGGAGAGAAGCTGGAACACAGAGAGGAAGGGTTTTAGAGGAGAGGAGTTGTAATTATTCTGTTAAGATAAGTGTAATAATAAGAATAACTGATTGCCAACCTGGGCACCCATTAATGGCCACAGATCCACCTAGCCCCCGCAGTTATACTGCGACGAGCTGACAGAGGGGAGGACCTGCGTGCCACCCAGGCCCCCAGCATATGCACACATCCCCCACTACCACGACCAACCACACCTCGCCCCCAGACCTCCACCCAACACGCCACTCTTGACCTAAATATGTATGTGAATGGATAGGTTGAGGGCTCTATCTAGTGTGTAGCATTAAAAGAAGTGGGCATGCATGGTGAATATCTGTCAGGATTTCCTAATGCACACCACACTTACCCTGTGTAAGATGTATGCCTCCTCTGTAATGTGTGCATTAAAATAAGTGAGGCATGCAGATAGACACCTGATGAGGCATCTACCTGCACTCCACTCTTACCCTAGCCTGTTTTGTAGTTTTTGTTTATGTTTGATGAATGTCACCTAACATGTAGTGCAATTAAAAGAGAGTAAAGCGTGCTGTGTGCTTCCAGGACAAGGCGTGTGCATGAGCGCATGAGGAGGGTGCACAACGGGGGCCCAAGGCCAATAGATAACCCACAGGACCCAACCAATGCCAAATCCACACAGCGACCAGCCAGGACCGAGTCTCCCAAGCCATCCAATGGGGCCCCGGCAGAATAACAATGAGAGAGGCAGAGAGAAAGATTGAAATTAGTAAAGTTTATCAGAGAATGTAAATAAAAGGGGGAGGGGAAGAAGGGGATGCTATTTATTTGCTATTTATAATAATAATAATAATAATAATAACAATAATAGTTCCAGCTACCATCCCCTGCCCAGTGTTCGATGATATGTGTATCTGTTGATGAAGTGTGTTATGATGGTGTGGAGATGGATCTCAGGCAAAGAGGGTCAGGACTGTAAGTAGGTGAAAAAGGGGTACCAAGGAGAGGTTGTATCCTGAGTATTGATTAAGTTTGTAGATGATAGGTTTTCTAATGATATATAGTCTGTTAACAAGTTTTTCCAATGAGTGATGTGAACTTTGTTCTTAGATTTCCAGTTCATGAGGATTGTTTTCTTGGCGATAGTCAGCGCTACCAGCAGTGTTTTATTGCAGGAGTTGCTTAAATTGACTGTGGATGTATCACCAAGTATGCATAAGGAAGGGGATGCTGATGACAGCCAAAGATGGAAGAGAGAGATTTTGTGACACTCACCCAGAAGTGGTTGATTGGAGTGCAATGCCAAACCGCATGAATGTATGTGTCTGGGTTATTTTGTGTGCAGTGAGAGCATAGATCCGAACCAAACCCCATTTTAGCCAATTTATTTGCAGTGAAGTGAAATCTGTGAAGAACCTTGTATTATATTAGTTGTAAATTACTATTCTTTGTCATGAGGTAGATGTTTTTGCACATTTTGGTCCAGAAGTCGGCACCGGGAGTACTTGATAAGTCTGATTACCATTTGCGATATGGCAGGCCAATTGTTTTTTCTGAACGAGATATAATTTTGTCAATTTGGGAGAGTATTTTTTTGGGAGAGGGTTCACCCTATCAAATGCTTTTTCTGCGTCCAGAGTTGCTATGATGGTATTATCTTGAAATTTGTGGAGTGACACATTATATTAAACAGTCTGCGGGTGTTGGTGGATGAAATTCTGCCTTTAATGAAGCCTGTTTGGTCTGGGTGGATAATGGATGGGGTGACCTCTGCTAATCTGTGTGCTAGCATTTTTGCGATTATCTTATTGTCCACATTGAGGAGAGAGATTGGCCGGTAGCTGGATGGCAATGTTGGGTCCTTATTGGGCTTGAGGAGCAGTGAAATTGAGGCTGTGGTGGAACTAGTTGGAAGACGTCCTTTCTGTTTTGATTCATTAATCATTCTGGTGAAAAGTGGAGCTAAGATGGTCCAAAATTGTTTGTAGAACTCAGCAGGGAAGCCATCCGGACCTGGTGTTTTATTATCGGGCATCTGTTTCAGAGCATCAAACAGTTCTTGTTGAGTTATAGGTGATTCCAGGTTTTTTATTTCGGTCTCATTGAGTTGTGGTAATTTGATGCTGTTTAGGAAAGAGTCTATGAATTCCTGGTTGGGGTTTATTTCTGAAGAATATAGTTTATTGTAAAACTGGTAAAAAACATGATTTATTTCTTCAGGTGAGCTGGTTAGCTTCCCTGCTGAGTTCTTTATGACCGGGATTGTTGATTTTTCTTTGTTACGTTGGATTTGATTTGCTAAGTACTTACCTGATTTATTGCTATGGTGGAAGTTTTCCTGCATTAGACGGTGAATCATAAATTGAGTGTGTTTATTGAGTATTTCATTGAGTTTGAATTTATGTTTCCTAAGTTTTGCCTGTGTTTCTTCAGTTGGGTTGCTTGTATTGGT
The DNA here is from genome assembly GCF_018492685.1 of Alosa sapidissima. Taxonomy (NCBI): domain Eukaryota; kingdom Metazoa; phylum Chordata; class Actinopteri; order Clupeiformes; family Clupeidae; genus Alosa; species Alosa sapidissima. Next base: position 13,492,569 of record NC_055963.1, read on the forward strand.
TTCTTCTAACTGTTTAATTTTATTGTTGAGTTTTACTTCCTGTTCTTTTTCCTTCTTTTTTTGTATACTGAATATGAGATGATTCTTCCTCTGAGTACTGCTTTTCCTGTTTCCCATAGAAGGGAAGGAGATGATTCAGGGGAGTCGTTCATTTCTAGAAAGAATGCCCACTCTCTCCCAACAAAACTGATGAAATTTGGGTCTTGTAAGAGGGATGTATTAAAGCGCCATTTGCTAATTGGTCGCTGTTGGTTAGTTATGTTCCATTTAATTGTAACTGGGGCATCGCTAATGACTATGGGATGAATTGTTGAATCAGAGATATTTTTCATTATAGAGTTGCTGGTTAGAAAATAATCAATACGGGAATAGGTGTGGTGGACCAGAGAGAAAAAAGAGTAGCATTTGGAGTCTGGGTGCTGAAGCCGCCAACAATCGCCAATGCCAGAATCGCTCATGAACTGTTTTATTGTTTTTGTGGATTGCCAGATTCGTTTGCTTTTAGAGTGATCAGATCTGTCAATTGTGGGGTCTAACACTGTATTGAAGTCGCCTGCGATTATGATGGGACAGCCAGATAGAGTTGAGATGGAGGTGAAGAGGTTCTGAAAGAAAGCTGGGTTGTCTGTATTAGGGCCATAAACATTAACAATTGTTACAGGGGTATTGTGAATTGATTATGTTGACAAAACGTCCTTCTGGGTCTGTGATGGTGGCTTTATGGATGAATGAGATTCTTTTGTTAATCAGAATGCAAACTCCCCTTTGTTTTGTATTGTAATGAGATGAGAAAATGTGATTGAATTGTCCTGATTTGATGCGGGTGTAGTCTGATTCTGAGAGATGAGTTTCTTGTAGGAGACATATGTCAGCTTTTAAACTATCCAAATGATTTAAGATTTTGAGCCTCTTTGCCTGAGATCCAATCCCACGGATGTTCCAGGTCAGGAATGTAAGTGGTACCATGTTGTGATTGTACAGTTATGAAAATGTTTGATAAGATGGGCATAGTGTGTGTGAGAGTGTGTGCAGGTGTCAGTTAGATAGGAGGGGGGGGGGGGGGGGGTGGAGGAATAGGTATGTAATGTGGTGTGCGAATGAGATGTAAAGGGTAGGGGCTGAGAAGAATATAGAGAATAAAGAGGTAGGAATTTGGTTCTGGAGTGGTGACAGCATGAAAATTTCCTGTTTAGCATTGAAAACATACAGATCATAATTTGACTTTAGCCTATAGACATAATAAACAAACACAGACAGGACACACAAGCAAACATGTATAGACAAAACACCATGAATAACATTAAACATTGAGAGAGCAAAAGAGAATGGGTGGGTAGGGGGAGCAAAAGGAGTGAAAGATATCTATCATTTGCTGTTTGACCTTGGTGACAAGCTGGACCAAGTCTGGATGTAGGCTAGGCTATACTGTTAAAAGTGATTCTTATCAGTGTATTTCAATTAACTTTTAACTTTAAGTGTTTGCTAATTAAAGATGGAGCCTGCTGTTAAAACAACAACAGGTTAGGCGAGTAGGATAATGACTATCGGTAAGAACCATGTTTATCATTCAGTCTAGGGACAGACTTGGAATTTAGGCATGCCATCAGGTTAGTTTTGCTACTGAGTCCAGCATGGGAGATAAATCTCTTTAAATCAGTGGTTCTCAAACTTTTCAAATGGGTACCACCCATGTACCACCTCAGAAAACAATTGGCTCTCCAAGTACCACTTGTTCTGGGCTCATTGTCACCAACTTTAGTTTCTGCTCAACATATTCACCACACTTCTTTTTCTAATACTTCCCGTTTGGAGCCATGATTGCATAAATGTTTTTGATCCACCATGTCTGCTTCCTTCTCCTTTGCTTGCCATCACAGCTTAGCATGTCAACCATTTGCTAATGCTCCATACAGTAAAACTATAGGCCTAGCCTACTGGCTCCTATTGGCTGATATAAAAACGAATGTAGGCCTACTTTTTTAATGAAAGAATTAATAATTTGAAGTGATTTTTGAAGTGATCTTTATATAAAAAAAGAAAACTGGTAGGCTACCCGTACTACAGTTTGAGAACCACTGCTTTAAATCATTTTTGCACTTCTTGTAGCCTTAATTAGGCCTAGGCTACAGGTTGTGTGTACATGTTAATACCCATGTTTTAAATAGGCTATGATAGGCTTGGGCTATTTTATGTGGATCTACTGTAGGCTTGTTTCCTAAATAAACAATGTTTTACAATGTGAGATAGACTCATAGACTGTAAAAAATAGGATAGACTGTATTGATAAACAATGTAACATACACTATATAATACAATGTTATATAATGTGACAGTTTTGGCGACTGACGCAATTTGTCTGCAAGTTTTCATACCTCCGGCCCATCCTGGCCTTTCGGCTGTATAATTGGAGCACAGAGCTGTTTCCGTGATTGTAATCCCGCCCCGTCGTAAAGTTGCTGTTCCCCATGCTGCCTGGCCGGTGGTGAGGCGTGTGTGGTTGTCTGTGAAATATGGCGGATGCGACGACACTGTTTGTATCTATCGGGCTTAGCGAACAGAAAGCTAAAGAAACTCTTAAAAATGAAGCTCTCAGTTCGACTTTGAAGGATGCTATTGCCCAGGTAAGCAGAGAACCGAACACGATGTGGGTCACTAGCGATAGCATAGCCTCGACTGCTTGCTAGCTTGCTTAGATCACATTAGCTCTGTGCAAGCTTCTTCGTGGGCCACTTTCTTTCTGGCTGATGTTCCAACCAGGTCCTAGTATCATCTGGTATGACCATCTACATTTGTAACTTAGCTCAAAGTTTGACATTTACACGACATAATTGTTTCGATGACCGTCAAAGTAAATATGTCCATTGTAACTTACATTGTTTTTGTTTCTACTGAGACAAGCAAACTTCTGTTTGACATGCTGACGTATCGTTAAGTGCAATGTAGAGATTGCCTTGCGTCAATTTGTTTAACCATCATAAGGACTAATATTCTTTTTCGTTTTTTTCAGGCACAGAATGTGGTGGGGTCCGCGGCAATTGACAAGGCTATGGGGACCCTTCTGTATAGCATGGCCTCACGTATCAAGGATACAGGTCGTCTAGGCTTCCTCACAGAATACATAGCCAAACGCAAGATCACCTCCGATTTACAGCTCTCAGGTAAATACACAGATTTACCATTTAGCTGGTAAGTATGGAGAAGGTTGCAGCAGGCCTCCTGAAAGTCTATGAAATAGTATGAAAAATCACTGTCAGTAGAGCTTTCATAAGCTTTTGCTTTCGCTTTCACTGTTAATTTATTCTTGTATGTGATGGTCCATGCAGCTGCTTTGGAGTTTGTGAAGAGCCACCCTCAAGACCCCTTAGACCGCAGCGCCTTCGAGTCCTCCTGTGGTGTGGGTGTGGCCATCACCCCAGAGCAGATTGAGGATGTGGTATGTTTCATCATTGTGGAATTTTCTCACTGACATACAGATTGTCTCAAAGAAGACAAAAAATAATATATGTGGCTGACTGTCTTTCTCTCTCTTTCTCACCCCTCATTACATGTTCAGGTTGAGCAGGTCATCAAGAAGTACAAGAACCAGCTGAAGGAGGAGAGGTATCGCTTCAACATGGGCCTGCTTATGGGTGAGCTTTTTCAACTGTTTGTGTTCGCCCTGTCTTCTCGACATGCCTCATTTATAGCAATGTAGTAATGAGCGTCTTTTACAGGTGAAGCCCGGGCTGGCCTCAAGTGGGCTGATGGGAAGATCATAAAAAACGAAGTGGACATGCAGGTAAGTGTGTGTGTGTGTGTGTGTGTGTGTGTGTGTGTGTGTGTGTGTGTGTGTGAACTCCATGTATCATTGTACATCATTTTTGCCTTTTGTTTTTTGACAGGTCCTGCATATCTTGGGTCCAAAGACCGAGGCAGACTTGGAGAAGAAGCCCAAGGTGAGTTGAAGTTTGAGTTTGCTGACTGCTTGGCTCCTGATGTCAGGGTTGTGGGCTGGCCCAGGACCATTGAGCCGGTCACCTCTGCATTCACCAGGATATAATGAAAGACCACCATTTCATCCTTATATTTTCACTGTCACAACTAGACCATCCTGGAACTCTTGAATACTGTACATGCAGTTTAAGGCTACGTTTATACGGTGACAATGAAAAGAGAAGACGCAGAAGTGGCGTCTCGTCTTCATTTTTTTATTCGCGTTTAGATGAGCATCTCAGGGGGAAATCTTTGTTTATATGAAGACGCAAGAGTATGTGATATTCGATTGGATATGCATTCCAGACCGCTGGGTGGTGGTGTGATAGAACCCCGGTACGTCACGCGCAGACATTCTAATTTGACAGTTTAGCCAGAGAGGTAATCAAGGATCTTTGGTTTAGATGGAGACGCAACCCGGGTCGTCTTCAAAACTCTACACTCTGGAAGGAGTCTTCAGATTTTTGCGTCTTCAAGCCCCGATGGTGGGGTCGCCGTGTAAACGAAAGGCACTTATGATAAAATATTTTGTCGTCTTCCTTCGCAATCGTCCTCGTATAAACGGCCCCTAAGGAGTACTGCAGATAGCAAAAGCTCTCCTGGATTGTTTGCTGTTCAGTCATGCTATGCTACTGACAACATTTCTCTTATCTTATCATAACCATTCTCAAATAAGAAGAATGGAACTGCTGTGTTTGCCTGCCTATTTTCTCTCTGCCCTCTGTACAACATTTATCCTAAATTATGACACATCTCAAGTTTCAAACAGTACCATCTCTCCCTGTGTGTTGGCTTTGTGTTGACTTGTTTTGGCTTTAGGAGCTTGCACACTGCTCCAACAAACTCCAACATTCTAAAGTTGACAGCTGTTGGAAATAGTCTTTAGAATGTTCATAAAACCAACTGCCAGTCCACACTGTGATGTCTCCATCCAACAAACGCCAACAAAGACAGACGACCGGCTCACACTGACCCAACTGTTGCCGTTTGTTGGAGCAGTGTGCAAGCTCCCTTTGAGACTGTGAGCTCTGACCCCAGATGTGTGTTCCAGGCTCCCAAAGCCAAGGCACCAGAGAAGGAGAAGCAGGAAGTCGATGGGGCTGTAAATGGTGAGTCATTTGGGCAGAGTTTGCTAATAAACCATAATAACGAAAAATGAAAGCCATTGTTTAAGCTCTGTCAAACTTTCTGGTCTCTCTCTCTCTCTCTCTCTCTTTCTTTCTTTCTTTCTTTCTTTCTTTCTCTCACCCTCCCTCCCTAATCCCGTGTGTGTGTGTGTGTGTGTGTGTGTGTGTGTGTGTGTGTGTGTGTGTGTGTGTGTGTGTGTGTGTGTGTGTGTGTGTGTGTTTAGGGGAAGTCAAGATGGAGGCTAAGTCACTCATGGAGCAGTTGAGAGGAGTGGCCCTAAACTTTCATAAGCCAGGTGAGAGATCTGCATAGGTTCCTTATTGGCTTCTTCTCCTCTTGGCTAACACCGCAGTTTAAACTCATGTGCCATGTGTCCACAGGGGAGAACTTTAAGACCGAGGGATATGTTGTCACACCCAACACCATGAGCTTGCTTAAGAAGCACCTAGAGACCACGCGTGGACAGGTGTGTGTGTGTGTGTGTGTGTGTGTGTGTGTGTGTGTGTGTGTGTGTGTGTGTGTGTGTGTGTGTGTGTGTGTGTGTGTGTGTGTGTGTGTGTGTGTGTGTGTGTGTGTGTGTGTGTGTTGGGGCAGGGGTGTTATCAGAGCCAGCAGAAATGCATACATATCTCATAAATATAACCAGTGCGCTCTTGCTGTTCTTCCCCTTTAGGTCCGTACGCGTTTCCCCCCAGAACCCAATGGCATTCTCCACATCGGTCATGCTAAGGCCATCAACTTCAATTTTGGCTATGCAAAGGTATAGCAAGAAGCATCAATGAACGAACACACACACACACACACACACAGAGAATAGCACTGACTGCAGATCAGGCTGCTCTACTGCATAGTTTAAAGCCCCCACTCTTACTATCTTGCTCAGACCTGTTCTGTAATCCCCGTCTCTGCAGGCTAATAGTGGCATTTGTTTCCTGCGTTACGATGACACGAACCCTGAGAAAGAAGAGGAGAAGTACTTCACTGCCATCAGGGACATGGTGGAGTGGCTGGGTATGAAGTTATGTTTGTTGTGTTTTGGTTATATATAATATTCATCAGAATGATATAATATTCATCTGAATGAATGTAAAGTCAATGGTTCCATGCCAGCTAATGGTTTAAAAGCACATCTTGGCATGTTATGGGTCCTAATGGTACGTTTGTGTTGGTATGTTGTGCAGGTTATACACCATATGATGTCACGCATGCCTCCGATAATTTCCAGCAGCTTTATGACTGGGCAGAGGAACTCATTCGCAGGTAACCTTTCACTGTGTTGTTGATCTGTTATGTTGATTCCATGGGTGAATCCTCTATGTCACTGTGTGCCCCCCTCCCTCCTCTTGGTCTCTCGGTTTCATAAGTGTTGCTCTAAGTGTTGTTGCTCTTAGTGTTGCTCTTAGTGTTGCTCTTAGTGTTGCTCTAAGTGTTGGTGTGGTCGTACCCACAGGGGCCAAGCGTACGTGTGCCACCAGCGCGGAGAGGAGCTAAAGGGCCACAATGCGCCGCCCTCACCCTGGCGTGACCGGCCCGTGGAGGAGTCCCTCATCCTCTTCCAGAGGATGAAGAAGGGCATGTTCGCAGAGGGGGAGGCCACACTGAGGATGAAGATGGTCATGGAGGATGGCAAGATGGACCCTGTGGCCTACCGCATCAAATACACGCCTCATCACCGGACAGGAGACACCTGGTACATACATCATCTGGAATATACAGTACAGCAGTACTTTTTTACAGCCTCGTTAAACACCAGGCCTGGTCACTTCTGATTTCCAAGGGCTGTAACCAGCGGTGAAATTAAACTTTAGTTGGTATATAAAATTCTTACTGAATGCTTTCTGAAGTACTACAGTGCAAACACATCTTTATATCACTTGCAGAGTGATATAAAAGACATGAATAAGAAGCACAAAACCCATTTTCCTTGACAGCGGTCTGTTATCGTGAAATAACAGACCACCGAACGTTGGGAAGGCCCATTCAAGTGAATGGGCCTTCTGCAGCATTATGAAGAGCCGTGTAATAAAATATGATGGCACATAGATGCACAAATGTCATAGTAAAATGTACACATAATGCAATATGTTTGTCACAGCTAGCATGTCTATGGACATTTCAGACCTCTAAATAAGTTGTTTTACTGTCTGTTTTCTCTTCAGGTGCATCTATCCAACATATGACTACACACACTGTCTCTGTGACTCCATTGAACAGATAACGCACTCACTCTGCACCAAAGAGTTTCAGGCGAGGTTTGTGTGGATCTCGTGCTTTAAATATTCGTCTCCTCAGATCATTTTGCCTTTGCATTGTACTTGATACGTGAATGAGCAGTAGTTTTGTTGTAGTGCTCAATGTATCTGTAATAAGGTCAGGCCTGCTGATAATATCATTCTGTTGGTTTATTGGCATTGGTTGCAATATGGCCACTGGCTGTATACTGAAAAGAAATACAATTTTGGATGAGATGCTATATTTAGCCAAATCCAAGCAGAAAGAAGTGTGCCCTTAAAGCTATTCTTCCACTCTCTCATCATGATCTGACAGCAAGGCAGACACAAACTCCTGATGAACTTAAGTCATGGATTAATGTCTTTTGATCATTATATCATAGGATAGAATTTGTGAGCTGCTGTTGGTAGTCTGATGATTAATTGTTACATTCCATAAAATATGTTCAATACTCACAGTGCAGTACTGTTGTTGTAACTGCTGGTGTGTCCTACAGGCGGTCATCGTACTACTGGCTGTGTAATGCTCTAGATGTGTACTGCCCAGTGCAGTGGGAGTACGGCCGTCTCAACCTCACATACACCGTGGTCTCCAAGAGGAAAATCATCAAGCTGGTGGAGATGGGAGTCGTCAGGTAGGCAACAAACACACTGCTACAGCACCCGCCTTCACAGATGTGTACTGTCATATGAACTTCATGGTAGTTCAAAAGGGACTTTTTATATGATGCCATTGTGCCTTGATGTAAGCACTAGAAGACACTGGTTGGACTCTGGTTGCTTAAGTGTTTTATGGGTACTTGTTGGTTACCATAGGTTTGCATTTTATAGGGAATAACTAATTGGTGTGTGTGTGTGTTCCAGGGACTGGGATGACCCACGCCTCTTCACTCTCACTGCTCTCAGGAGGAGAGGCTTTCCTCCACAGGCCATCAACAACTTCTGTGCACGGGTAAGACTGGACGGAGTGGCCACAAAACCAATGTTCAGACTGGGCCGACTGCACATGGTTACATGGTTACATGGTTGTGAATCTGAACAGCCTCAGAGAGTGTCCTCCACAGTTGCATCCATTCCTGTACTACTTTGCATCTGTTCAAAACATAAGAATGGCACAAGGGTCGGTGTCCTTTGTGTTCAGTGTCATATGTGGGCTTGAAAGGAGTGCATGAGCCAAAGGCCAAAAGGATGCTGGTTGAACTGGTTGATGTGATCCTGTTTCAGGTGGGAGTGACCGTGGCCCAGGTGACCATGGAGCCTCACCTGCTGGAGGCGTGTGTGAGGGAGGTGCTGAATGAGCAGGCTCCGCGAGTCATGGCTGTGCTCGAACCCCTCAAAGTGACCATAACCAACCTGGCCAGCGAGTCACAGGTAGACACAGACCTGATGTCTGCATTAGAAAATGCTAAGAAAGATCTCTCTATTAAAAGAGCAATCCTTCTTTCCCGTGTAACGTGTGTAACATGTTCATCTCTTTCTCTTTCATGACTTCTTCACAGATGTCTGTACGCGTTCCTGACTTCCCTGCAAATGAGGCAAAGGGCAGTCACATGGTTCCCTTCTCCAGAGTTGTCTACATCGAACAGAGTGACTTCAGAGAGGTATGAGTTTGGTTACTCAGGTGTAATATACCAGATTACACAAGTATTTATATACTTTGCTTCTGGTAGCTGATGTAGAAAGCAAGTGTGTATGTGTTTGCTCTGTTGTGTTTGTCGCATCTCACTCTTGCATTCTCTACACTGCCTCCTATAGGTGATGGAGAAGGGCTACAAGCGTCTGACTCCTGACCAGCCTGTGGGCCTGAGGCATGCCGGCTACGTCATCTCTGTGAAGCGTGTCATCAAGGTGAGACGGAATACCCTCTTCACTGACTGCACCAAGGAGCATTGACATGATCCAGTTCAAGGTTTTCAATATTAACCCGATTCTTGACTAATACAGTTGTTCACCTTTGTCTGTCCTCGTCTCCAAGGACGCCAGTGGTAAAGTGACTGAGCTGGAGGTCACGTGTGCCACCACCGATTCGGCTGAGAAGCCCAAGGCCTTCATCCACTGGGTCAGCAAGCCCCTGGAGTGTGAAGTGCGCCTCTATGAGCGACTGTGAGTTGTGTTCTTCTTTGTGTGTGTGTGTGTGTGTGTGTTTGTATTTCAAGTTTATTTAATGTGCTTCACATAAACAAAAGCAAAGAGTAATAGAAAATAAAATCATAAAAGGGCAATAGTTAAACAAATGTTTTAAAAGTAAAGAACATAATTTAGTATAAGTATTTGAAGAGTGTGATGCCCTGTGAAAGTGAATGAGTCAGTGAATGTCTGACTGCTGTTCCTCTTACTTCAGGTTCCTACACAAAAACCCAGAGGACTCTGCAGAGGTGCCAGGTGGCTTCCTTAGTGACATCAACCCAGTGAGTCTCTTCTTAACCATGTTTATACCTTCTCTGTGCTTTTTTCCTCCATATGCCCTTGGGATGATAACCATACCCATTTTCTCCTCCAGAATTCCCTCCATATTATCCAAGATGCCTTAGTAGACCAGTCTGTAGCTAATACAAAGGTCTTCAATAAGTTCCAATTTGAGAGAGTGGGCTATTTCTCTGTGGACCCAGACAGCACACCAAAAAAGGTAAGAATTTGAGATAAGGAGGGGGGCTCTCTGTCATTCAGTGTGTGAGATGCATTTCTCAGATGCTTCAGTTCAGTCATAGAGTGTGGTAGTAACAAGTTTTGTCCTCCCTACAGCTGGTGTTCAATAGAACGGTCACCCTAAAGGAAGATCCTGGGAAGATCTGATTGAGAGATGCTTGGATTTGCAGTCAATGAGCAACAAGGGAATACTGTGTGGATGTGTAAGCCTCTACATCTGTGTTAACTGCCCCAAACACTTTGTGCAGTCTGTTCTGCACTGGTGCTACAAAGTGGGGGGATGCTTGCAAAGGATATTTTTTACAAACACGGTCACCCTCTACCCGTCACACCAGTAAAGGCGGAGGGTTAAATAGCCATAGAGAAGGTGACTCGCTTGCAATTTTTCAAACATCTTGAGTAATAAAATTGTATATTTAATTAACATACTTAAATGTCTCCTAGTGTGTCTTATCAGTAAAAGTGGGGCCAGCTATGACATTTCCCATCCAGACAAATTCACTCTCCTTTGGGTGATGCCCCTCCCAAACACAGAAAGTAGTCTGAATTTCAAGAGATAGTGAGGAGAGAGAGTTTAGAAGAGGTAATGGCGCACTGAGATACACACTAGTGTGTGTGTGTGTGTGTATATGTATATGTACACACACACACACACATCAATATGTTTAATCTGAGTTCTGATGTTGAATCTGAGATCTGTGGCTACCACACTGTCAGCATGACATCAGTCAAAAGAGCACTAGGTTTTAAATGGTAGTGAGAATTAACCCTTCCCACCTCAGTAATGACAAACTGCGACTAGATGCCCTGTATATCTCCCGGTCCTCCTTAATTTCACCGTGAAGCCGTGTGTTGAGAAAGAAACTGGGAGGCTCTTTGTCGCACATGGCTGGCTCCTTAAGGCAGCATGAGCCTTTTCGCCACCTTAAAGGTGAACGCACAGAAAAACACAATACTCCAAGAATATGCGGGTTAAAACATATAACGTTTCGGGTTAAAACATACAACGTGTAGTGGTTGGAGAGTGAATTGTGCAAAATATGTCTATCAAAATATGATATCTGTTCAAAACAGTCAACCAAAAACTGAGAACTGGATTTACTTTAGAAAATATCATATGCACAATGCATTTTTGCTGGGAAACGATCGTATATATATATGGTCATGTTTTCCATAGCTTATTTACAGTAATAACTTGGCAGTTAAATCGTTTTAAAATATTTAAATAAATAAATCGTACTTTCCAATAATTATTGAGATTTGGAAATTATCCCAAAGAATCTACGAGAGACTACGTTCGTCTCCTTTAAAGCACTCGAGGAATCGACTGCTTTCGCAGTCTCGCGATACAAACAGAACCTGCCTAAAGTCCATCGGATTGGTCAGAAGGGACTTGTTGTAAGATGGCGCCCAGAGAGGTGTGTGTGTGTAAGAAAGAAGAAAACATGCAAATATGATTATATTTTGAGTAATTGCAACCGACCACGCCACAGAGCAAGACAACAATACTATTTTTGTTCATTTTAACTCGATCGTACACGACAATTGGTGTCTAAAGTGTAAACAGAGGGAGAAGAACAAAACGAACAGGCCTGGAAACAGAGGTAGGTAGATAACTAGCTATATGGCAAATTTCTGAACAGTTATTCTTATGATTTCTGTAAACCAGGGATGTATATCTAGATATGGTTATATGCTTTAATTCAGCGGCACACTAGCAGCCACCATAGAGTTATTGGCATCATGCAAAGTCAGATTAAGCTCACAATGATGAGGAATGCTATTAGTTATCAATCATCACAGCTAACGTTGATGAATGCTGCTGCATCCTACGTTTACTAGCTGGCTTTTGAAGTTCTGTAGTTGCAGGGCAGAGCGTCCGGAGTTGTCGGCCACGAGCCAGAAATGACAAAGTGGAGAGTGTGGACGAGTGCTCTGCTAAATACAAGCGTACTTTCCTGGAACATTTTACGTTGGCTACAGTACCTTCTGGGTCATGTCATTCACGTATATCAGAATGTTCTACCACAGATGTATGCCTGAGCTAGAGCATGGTTTGCCTGAAGATGTCAGGTGTCAAAAGCACATCTGTGTTTAGCGAGTCTTGTTGAACTGAAAGGTGGGTTTTATATTGATTGCCAAGGTTTGAAAATAAATCCTTAAAATTTAAGGAGGTCTGTTGAAAGGTTGCTTCAGTACATAAGACAAGTTCTTTTTGAGCATGATAAAAAATGGTGCTTGCTCTTCCTTGGTTAATTGACGTAAATGGAAACATTTGTAAATTACAGTTGGGTAACCCTGGGTACAGCCTCTCGTAGTCAGTGTATGTTCTTTGCAGTGCGATTACCAAGGAAGTTATTGCCGAGAACGCGCTCCTTTACGAGATGGTCAGTGTCCCCTGCTGTCAGAATATTCAGATGACGAATGCTGAGGTCTGTGTAAAATTATGTAAAATGAAGGGCCTGCTCTTGTCGTTTCACCCACAACAATCTTCAAACGTCAAAAGTCTGATGTAAACAAGAGACAATGTGGCTTAAATGGAAAATGTAATAATAATGGAATTATTAATTTGAAATGGACAGTAGCTTTATCCAAATGTGTACATTTGAATAGGAAAAAGGTGAAAATAGTGACTATTGTATTACCTTGTTTGCACATAACACTTTACATATGTGTACTAGCTTGTGAGACGAACCATTAGTGACAGAAGGGCCGTTTTTTCTACGTGGCTGGCGATACCGCCACTCCAGCAGTAGATTGCACTTTCGCGTATTCTCTGCACAGTCAGAGCTCACTTATTGATCCAACTTTCTCGGTTTTCACATTCTCCTTTCAGACTTCCAATCTATCTCTTCCCCAGGTATGCAGACCCGATTTGAGTTAGAGAGAAACTAGAGAATATAAATCACACTGGCGCATTTAACTATGAGCACATGATGGTGCATTCCGGATCACCAGTACCCACAGGGCTTACATTTCACTGCGGGATTGCGGGTATTGCGCATAATTTGTTCAAGTCCCGCAACTCTAGCCATCATAATGCGAGAAATTCCCGCATACACTTTTACAGCCTGTCTGATGACGTTAATATAGCCTAATCATTAAGTGGCGTGAATGCGGTGCTATTGACCGGACTGATCAACTACCGAGTTGAATTGAACATAGCCTCATGCAGACGCACACACGGAGAGAGAGAGAGAGAGAGAGAGAGAGAGAGAGAGAACGAACCACTTTGCGCTTACGCAAATAGGCTACGCTACCATGGCAAACTTTTACATCTGGAAAGAGCTCCTTGGTAACTATCCTGCTAGCTCAGGTCACGTCAACACTTGATCCCAGAAAGATTGTCTTCGACATGTTAGTTTTTTGAACATTTATTGTATCTAATGACATAGAAAACATAATGATTTGCATACACATACCGCACTATGCACAACTTTTATTCACTAGCGACTACAGCCTAAAACCGTCAGGTTGAAGGGGGGCTAATTACTCCATAGAATTACTCTCAGGTATTTTCTTAAAGCGACAGGCACTGAATTACACCTACTCATCACCAATGTGCACTCAATTGGACCTACACACCACATTAAAGATATGCCTAAGTGTTATAGGTTAAACGTCAATATGAGGCATTCAAATTACTAAATATGTTTAGCTACTATAGTAATTACTAGTAAAATGCTATACTTTAAAAAATGCATTATTAAATAAATACACTCTATATGAATTCAAAAATATATGATAGAAACATATCACATAAGCTATCATTTTCAGTGTGTGTTTGTGTGTGTGGAGAGAGTCAAGCAGAATCTAGGATGTCCACTGTTGTGAATGATCCCACTACAGTATATATTACTGATGACGTCAGGGTGGTGGGGGCCCCAAAATCAAACACTTTTTTTTTTAAAGTATTGAAGTATTGAAATCGCAATTCTTGACTTGGTATCAGAATCAACCCCCCCTCCCCCCCAAATTGTGTAAATCCCCCCTACATGAATAACCTAAGGGGGGAATTCCCCCCCATTTTGAAAAATGAATTTTAAGCCCTGACCCATCCTTGTCCCAGGCCAGCACGGAGTCCACTAATCATTCAGGAAATAGACTGTGGGTGCCATACACCACACTAATTCAAGCCAGATGTTGTATTTTGAAAGCGTACAGTAACCATCTTGGCTTACCGGTATGTCTGTTTCAGAACAATGGATATTAATTTTGATGGCAATGAATAATGCATTACTTAATGCTGAGTGTTAGGCTGTTGTGTGTCAAGTTGCTTTTCTGAGAAAAGAATGGGTGGTTTGCTATGTGTGAGATTATTTCAAAGCATCTTTACTTATTATTTGCATTTGTGTCTGATAGGAATGTGTTTTTTTCCATGTGTATATTCTGGCCCTGCATCCTTTTGATGATTTCACATTCTGTGTGATCTCACTGACACCTTTTAGACGGTAGTGAAATTTGCATCTGTTTTGATTCCATGCTATTTCATTCATGCGTGTGTCTGCAGACAGGTGTGCACTGTTTGGCTAGCCAGCCAGGAGAGGAGGGGCCATGAACAACTCCATGGAGGGCTCGGTGTCGTTCGAGGAGCTGGTGCGTGTGAAGGCGCGCAGTGTCCCCCAGCACCGAATGAAGGAATTCCTGGAGTCTCTGGCCAACAAGGGGCCCGAAGCGCTGCAGGAGTTCGGCCAGCAGGGCGGCGACAACAACACCATGGTGTACCAGCAGGGAGCCAACTGCATCTACACAGACAGCACAGAAGTGGCAGGCTCTCTTCTGGAGCTGGCGTGCCCGGTAAGAGAGAGTGAAGAAGGACTAGAAGAATATTGAAAAGGATACTGAATCTCTGTCAAGCAGGGTTGCACGCCAGTAATTGTGACCTTATATTAAGATTACAATCTACTTATTTAGAATGGTGGACATGAAAATGAGCACTTGCAGGTGAAATATTACAGTGCTACTTTAAAATGTGTGTATACAGTTGCCATTTACAGCCCATGTCATTTAATTGTTACTTTTATAGTGGAAATTGCACAAGTAGATAAATGGAAGAGTTGTCTTTCATTATGATATTGTTGTTGACCGTTTTGGCTCCTCCCCTTGGGTTTATGCAGGTTCAGGTGCAGGTGCAGCAGTCACCGCAGCAACAGCAGCAGCAGCAGCAGCAGCAGGTGGTGTCCTCGGCGCAGTCCCAGGTAACCCAGGTAACAGCCGCACAGATGTCCCCGCAGCTCACCACAGCCATGCAGCAGGCCAACGAGCAGCAGATCCAAGTCCAGGTGAGCTTGTGCCAGCTGTGATTTAGATCAGTGGTTAGTGTTATTCACCTTATTCCGCGCGCAAACATGGGGGCACTAGCTTTGCCCACATTGTCTCTGAACTTCCGATTGAGCAGTACATCCATTGTGATACATTGAGATGCCAGTCATCTCGATAGAGCTCTGCTATCATATATTATGGGTCATCCTAAAGTTAGGAACGTTTATTTCAGATTTTGGTGACTTAAGACATTTCTGTTATACAGCTTTCCTATCTGAAGTTAGGAAAAAACTGACTTTGGAGCGGCTGTTCTGTAAGTTAGCCTCTCTATCCTCTTCTGCCGTGTTATCCCAATGAAGCTAACTAGACGTAGCTAGCCGACCAGAAGTTTAAAGACAACGTGGAATTTTAAAAAATGGGCGGGGCTGAATAAAGTGAATATGAGAGGAAAATCATCCCAATCCGAGTCATTCATCACATTATCTCCCATTCTCCGTCTGTCCATCAGGTGCAGATTCAGGGTCAGCAGGCTCAGATAGGACAGGTGCTGCAGGTGCCTTCTCCCTCCCAGCAGCAGTTGCAGGGGGTTGCCACAGCAACACAGCTCATCCAGCATGAGATCACAGAGGAGCAGCACCAACAGGTGAGCTCACAACTGAAATGCTTAATATAATGTTAATACACTGCATAACTTACTATGCATGCACACTCACTCACACATACAAGTCAGAATAATAACATTTTGATGCTCTTTGTGTAGAATATTATTTTGTGCTAAATATAACTGCCAAGCTATTATCCAGAACTGCCTGAGGTTATTGCACATCTCAAATACGCATTGTTATATGGTCTCAACTTTATAGTTCACTGTTCTTCTCTTCTCCTCCCTTATGTCCACTTCTGCCTTTTCCTCCATCAGATCCAGGCCCAGTTGGTGGCAGCTGTGGCTGGAGGGCAGCAGATCCAGATCCAGACGGTAGGGGCCCTCTCTGATGCTCAGGTCCAGGCTCAGGGCTCTCCACGTGGGGATGCTGACCGGAGGACCCTGGGGGTCCCCAGCACGGCTACGTCAGCCGCTGGGGTTCTCCAGCCGGCCAAGAAGCGCAAGGTGGACTTGCCCATCACTGTCTCGTACGCGTTACCGGGGCAACAGTTGGCCACGGTGCTGGCTATCCCTCAGGGACAGCAGCAAAGCTACGTATCCCTGCGGCCGGACCTGCTGACTGTGGACAGCACACACCTGTACAGCGCCACTGGCACCATCACCAGCCCTACAGGTACACACGGCTGAGGGCGCACATTAACTAAGGGACAGCTGTGGTGAAATGTACAGCAGACTTAAAGGACGAGATCTATACATAAAGATACTTTGATATTAATTTAGGTTATGGCTGTTTGGAGTCACCCAAAATTAGCTAACACCAATTTGTACGTACTTAAAGGAGAATTCCGGTGTGATATTGAGCTAAAGTGTGTTGAAACACTGGAAATCTGGCGCTAGTTAGCCGATGCTACCAACAGTTTTTCGGTGGGGGTGCCTCGGGCAGATTCCAAAAATAATTCAGTGGAAATGCATGGATTCCAGTTGCTGCTACTGGATAACCGGAATCCATGCATTTCCACAGAATTATTTTCGGAATCTGGTCCCTTATCATACCTGTTGATTCGTACTCATCGTGACTAAATTCAAGATGGCGGCGAACGGTAAACTTCATGAAGGTACTGTCTGTATAAATTGTCTTGTAAATAAACTACCAGTGCTTTTTCAAAGTTCTCAATGTCTCAACGTTTTAAATGTCAAGGCCCTCGGAAGTCTACCAATGAAGTATGGAGCTACTTTGAGCCTCGTAAATGGTGTAAAATGGCTAGGCCGATGCCGGAGGCACCCTCATCAAAAAACTGTTGGTAGCATCGCCTAATTAGCGCCAGATTTCTAAGTGCAGGGGACAAGCTGAGATGAGCTTGTATCATGTTTCGGTGATACTCGGTATCATGTTTCAACACACTTTAGGTCAATATCATACCGGAATTCTCCTTTTAACATGGTTAAGTATAACTCCAGTATAGAGTATTGATTTAGACCAGACCCATAGTCCAGACCATGTCTGCACAATACTACAGTAATTTCCTTTGTATTAGCCACATTGGACAGGACAGTGTTTTATGCAAGCTAAAAAAACGAAACCATATTAATACTATATTAACTGCCCCCGTGTATTAACCTTATAGCTGAATAAATGTAGCAAAATCAAGGTATAAACCACGGCTAATAGTTGGGAAATTACGGTACAGACATCAAACGAGGTCCACAGTTACACACACACAAATGCACTTAGACTCCCCTTAGCAGAGCCAAAAGACTTTGTTTGTTTGTTTGTTTGGGGGGGGCAGACTTATTATAAACACCTTAACAACAAACATGTGGGTGATTCTGACCTGAAGGCAGACTGTTAATCACTTAATAGGCAGACTTGTCATCACTGTTTTATTCTCATATGCACTTACGCCTTTCCCTCTGGGGGGGGGGGGGGGGGGTGCATGTGTAAACACACTCAAACTCAAGCCTGACATCTGACTTCCTGGGTGTCCTGTGCCTAGGCGAGACGTGGACCATCCCAGTGTACTCAGCGCCAGCCCAGCAACAGGGCATCACCCACATCGCCATCCCCCAGGACGCCTACGGCACCACCGCCCTCCAGGTAGCCACGTCCGCCGACGACAAGGACAAGCAGCTCAAGATGGCCGTGGCCAGCGTCACGGCGGGAGCGGCGCAGATGGCGCCCGTCTCCACGGCGACCGTCTCGGGCATGGTGGCGGGTCAGGAGGAGGCCGTGCAGACACTGGCCAACACGCTGTTCCCGGCGCAGTTCATGAACGGCAACATCCACATCCCGGTGGCCGTGCAGACGGTGACTGGACCCTACTCCAACGCCACGCAGTCGCTGCAGATCTGGGACCCGCAGCAGCAGCACATCGTCCAGGCGCAGGGCGGAGCGGTTCAGGACCAACAGCTGCAGGTGGGTAAAGGGCGTTGGGAAAAAGGTAATTTTCTGTTTTTTTTTTACCTGTTGTGTTAGAGGTTACATGAGAAAACTGTAGATAATTAAATTATAAATTTAATTATCTACAGTGAGTAAATTATAAATTTCATATTACTACAGTAGAGTACTAGTACCGGTAGCTCATGAAAACAACTTTAAGTTATGTACCACTCATTCATGAAATGTTGGTTGGTGAAACAATCCACGTTTAGTGTTCTTAGCCCACTACATATGATTGAATTTGGTCTTGTGATTAGTCAAGTGCATTGACTGACGGCTCTTGTCCTCCCCCGTCGGGTCAGACTGTGACAGTGTCGGAGGTGGAGGCCCAGTCCCAGGCGCCGCCGGAGATGCTGCTGCCCAACTCCCTGAAGCCCGAGGAAGGGCTGGAGGTGTGGCGGCTCTGGGCCCAGCGCAAGAACGCCGAGCTGGACAAGGAGCAGGCCTCCAAACTAGCACCAATCGGACGTGAGTATGCAAATACACACAATCACAGACACACACACTTATAGTTTATTACTGTGATTCAACTAGTAACATGACATGTCTGGCTTCTGTTGCCTTAAAGCAGGTTATCTTGAGAAATTCCGTGTGTATGTACACGTACTCCATCAATGTGTGTGAGGTAGTCATTTTGCTTTTGATAACCTGTGTGTATGTGTGTGTGTACACTTACTCCAATGTATGCGAGGTGCTAATTTTGTTTTTGATGACCTGTGTGTGTGTGTGTGTGTGTAGGCCGGCAGCCCCTGCGGTTCCAGGAGGACCTGGTGTCGAGTGCGGTAGCGGAGCTGAACGTGGCGCTGGCGCTCATGACGGAAGAGGCGCGGGGCCTGGAGGGAGAGAGCTACGAGGCCGACGTGCTCTACTACGTCTTCCTGTGTATACAGAAGGTGAGCCTTGGACACACACACTATTTCACATTGCTAATACTGCTGGACTCTATAGTCTCTGTAGTGGAATTCATTATCTGTTGTCACAGACGTTCTTCTCTCCTCTGTTGTAGTATCTGTTTGAAAATGGGCGAGTAGATGACGTGTTTTCGGACCCATATTACGCACGCTTCCATCAGTGGCTACACCGGATACTGGAGCCATGGAAACCTAGCATACATCCTCTAAGTAAGAGTCTATGTTGCACGCTCGCACAAAGGTTCTAAGGGGTTTGTCTAAAGTTTTCATGACGTATTTTGGTCTTTCCACTAGAAGTGAAGTTTTCCAAAAGTAATATGATTTTCCACTTTAGATGCCCACCATTTCAGGAATGCTTTGACTTTTTTCCCCATTGCCTGTTAAGTGCTATGCAGAAATGGAATTAGTGGTAGCTGCTTACCACATCACATCATTCTTGAAATTCAGAGAGGGTTGTCCACACTGAGTGTGGATGATGTGAGGTGATGATTTAGTGTGTGTGTGTGTTTTGTGTCTTTGCTAGGCTACATTATTCCCAGTCACGTCACAGAGGAGATGCTGTGGGAGTGTAAACAGCTGGGAGCGCACTCCCCCTCCACACTACTCACCACCCTCATGTTCTTCAACACCAAGTAAGACACACACATGCACCTCTTTCCCACTTCAGGGGGTATTCCAAGTACAGGCATGAAAACTCCTCACCTTTCGGCGAAATTCACCGTTTTGAATCCAAAATAGGGGACTTGCGTGGTTCGCGCAGATCCGATGAAAACATATTGGGGGGTGTTGGGTATGGGGTTACAACTGAGTTTACAAATCACGCGCAGACGCGAACGCATCTTGATGCGTTGTAAGACAAGAGCCCAATTAAAAACTTGTCTGATCCAGCAACGATTATGTGAATGCAGCCCCTATTAATTGTTAATTTTTGCCGCGGATGCAACGCGAACAGAATTGCTTGCGCTGGAATAGCTTCCCTGTCTGTGTGACTACAGATATGCGTCTGAAATGTCAGCTGGAATGTGAGCCCGGCGAGGAGAGATAGGCTTATTGATGTCACAGGTGGGCTAGTTGAAACTTTCAACTTCTGTCAGAAAAAGATGTTGAAATTGGTGTAGCAACGTAGCATAGGCTGTTGTTAAAGTTAGTGATATTGGACAGAAATATAGACATAACGAGTTAATTTGATGAAGAATACGTGCAGTTTGAGCCATCTAGATCGACAAAAGGTGAAGCAAATAGGCATACTTTATCAGTATAGCAAAGGCTAATGTGAATAACTAAATAGTTTAATTAAATGCTCCTAAACTGGGCTGGTGCGTTTTGTCGAGTTCAGAGACAAAAGCAGTGTTTTACATGGTAATGCTGTCTTTTAAGAAACGTTCAGTGACCTGATCACTAGGCCTAGTCTGTGTCTACAGGGTTTAACATGTAGGCTAATGTGAACACTGTTCACACAACTTTATTGGTTGGTTAAACACACTAGCACAATGCCACACAATCTGTAAGTAGCCTAGGCTGCAGGTTAAAACATTTCAAGCCAATTTTACAACTGAAAGCCTAGTCTACCCTACCCAAGTTTATTTATTACCTGATTTGAATATTATACAAATATTCAGACTTATCTTATTCAGACTTATTCTAATAGTCTACTATGAAGTGTCCATTAGGCCTATGAAATCTTTAGAAATGTCTGATAACTTCAGGCACAAAGAAAGAAAGAAAGATCACTCATGTAGATTACTGAGGAAGAGAGGAGGGCCAGGCTGAAGCATGTTGCCCTTCTCACCTTTTTCACCCCTGGCCCGTTTTCATGCCTGCAAGTATGTGGTTTAGTGACAAACCTGGGTAAGTTAACTCAGAGTAAGTGGTAAACTTCCTACAACAAGAGCCCTATGGCATTGTTTTGTTAGGAGAATGAAGTCATACAGCTCTTCTATTAGGAGTTTTACCACTTAATTTACCCAGGTTTGTCACTAAACCACATACTTGGAATACTCCCCTGTTCATCTGCTCCATGCATCCACAATCAGATCCATTGACTTTGTCTTTCATAAAGTCATATTAAAAATAGCTTTATTGGCATGACATTTATGCTCACAAAAAAAGCAGTCAACTATGAAGTTAACTGGAAAGGAACACACAAACATCATCCAACACACATTAAAGGGGATTCCGCGTATACATACATAAGATCAAACCATGAAAGGTTCTTCCTTCTCGCTCAGGTATTTCCAGCTGAAGACAGTAGATCAGCACATGAAGGTGGCCTTCTCCAAAGTGCTCCGACACACTAAGAAAAACCCGTCCAACCCTAAAGACAAGAGCACCAGCATCCGCTACCTGAAGGGGGCTGGCCCGCACCATCTGGGACAGAAAGGTCCTTATCAATACTTTTACACACCCTTCAGGGTTGTTTAAGTAAGACTTGAAGCTGATACCTCTTTAATTATATGTATGAAATGTTTTTAAAATATAGTGAAAAAAAAAACCCTGACCGTGACTCTTACACCACGGATGTGTTATAGTGTTCCCAACGGGAGTTCTACTTCCCCTTGTATTGCTGGTTGATAATCACAACACACACACACACACACACACACACTCTCTCTGGCTCAGTTTGCTGTAAGGGCAGGCTAGAGGGAGAACAGGGGCCAACCTGACTACTTTACTTTCCCTGCTGAAGTACTGGGAAGAGTCGACTAAAACTTAATTGCTTCCTCCTTCCCCAGAGGTTTCTTCAGCCAACTGCTAGAAATCAGACACACACGCACATATTCCGTTACTAGTCAGGCATCATGGGATTCTGGTCGACTATCTCCCATATAGGTTACTTTAGTGGTAAACACATCTCATGAAAACGGTTAACATTAAATATTAACATCAGTTGTATTACACCCCCCCCGCGCGCCTTGCGTTCTCGCTCTAGTGACTGATGACATGTACGCGGAGCAATCTGAACACCCGGAGAATCCACTGCGCTGTCCGATCAAGCTCTATGACTTCTACCTCTTCAAGTGGTAAGCCCTCACACATACAAACACATCCTCTTGAAATCCAGTGCACATCCTAAGCACACAATAATATAACTAGCAATGCAGTGGACACTTCAAGAACACTCATTCTTGGCATTCTCAGTCTGTGTTTTTGATCCCCAGCTGTTACTAAATCAGTGACCAAAGTGTGGTGTTGTGTGGTGTTGTGTTGTGTGTGACTCACTGGTGGATTTGCAAAAAAGTGCATATACAAAAATTGTGTTTGGCAGAATTGCTAGATATGATTGGATTTCAAGCGCACAAACGGCTTTTGGCTGTTCTGACCCAGCTTATGTTCTGTGTTCCACATCAGTCCTCAGAGTGCGAAGGGACGGAACGACACGTTCTACCTGACCCCCGAGCCCGTGGTGGCTCCCAACAGCCCCATCTGGTACTCGGCACAGCCCATCCCTCGCCAGCAGGTGGAGCAGATGCTGGCCCGGATCCTTGTTGTGCGCGAGATCCAGGAAGCCGTCGCCATGACTGCAACCACCATCCAGTAGGGCCTGTTGGGAGGAAGGGAGAGACGGACCAGCGTGACCTCGATCAGCTGTCTCCCTCACTGTGTGTGTGTGTGTCTGTCTGTCTCACCCTATCTCTCTATTTTGTCTGTTCAACTTGTCTCTGTCTGTTTCTTTAAAGTCTTTCTGTATTCTCTTCTTACTCTACGCCTTCCTGTTTGCTGCTTTCTCTGTGTTTTCAGACAAACTCTTTGCCAAAAGACTGTATTTGACTGCAGAAACATATGGTGGAAGAGTGGCCTTTCTCATTTCATGTGCCACTATACTGTTTCTCCTTTTAAAATGTTGTCATTTTTATTACTTTGACATTTTGTACGACTTCTTTGCCTTGTGACCACTGCGCTGACACAAACCACATATACGCTCAGCTGGATTTGGTCGTGCTTGAATACCCACCCGCGCGCGCGCGCTTCTTTTTCACTACATCTGTATTTTTTACTGTGCTCTTATTTATTTTTTTACACCCATCTGTTAATCACATCTCCACTCTGTCTCTCCTATTTGAAATGGATGTACAGCTGTAGCCTTGTGCTGCATTAGCTAGTTTGCAGAAGTGTATACAAATACTGAAAAAGTGGATGCAAGTGTATACAAACACATACACACACACTTGGGTTCATTTCGTGACACGGCTGCTGGGAAGCAAGAACTTTTTTTTATCTCCAGATGCCATGGGACAGACTGGATGATTGCCATGGACACAGCACCTTTCCCCTCTTGGTGTAGTTTAATTTTGATTGTAATGAACGGTAGAATGAACACTATGGGCTATTGCTGCCTGCCACCTCCCTTGGAGAACCATGTGAACCTCAACACCTCCAATATGGATAGTGACTCCACAAAGGCTGCTTTTTGGTGAAGAGGCCACTAGGGGGAGCTCTAGCACATAAGCAAAGTGCAAAAGGAGGAAGGAAATGACACAGCTAGTGTCTTCAAAATGAAGATACTAACACATACACTAAAACACACACACTGATAAAGCCTAAACCATGGACTATGTACACACCACCTCTGCCATTCACCCCTTTGGACTCTTAAGCGGGGGACTGTACTGTATCATCATTTGTGTATCATACATGATTACCGTAATTATACATTACATAAAAACCGCCTGTTCAGATTTACATGTCATCGGTTTGTGTTTTTTTAAACCCAGACATTGTGTCTCTATAGGCTTCTAGAGACGACCACAACATTGCAGGAAGCTACAGAATCTTCTGGTTATCAGGCACATTTATCTGGTTATTGGGCAGCCATGGCCTACTGGTTAGCACTTTGGACTTATAACCGGAGGGTTGCCAGTTCGAACCCCGACCAGTAGGCACGGCTGAAGTGCCCTTGAGCCAGGCACCTAACCCCTCACTGCTCCCCGAGCGCCGCTGTTGTTGCAGGCAGCTCACTGCGCTGGGATTAGTGTGTGCTTTACTGTGTTCACTGTGTGCTGAGTGTGTTTCACTAATTCACGGATTGGGATAAATGCAGACCAAATTTCCCTCACGGGATCAAAAGAGTATATATACTTATACATAGTGGGTTACTCTACCCTCACACTCAGCTGCCACAGCTACACCCAACTGCCAACCAGCAACAAATAAAAACCTACAGCTCCAGCCTCTTGGTGATTTTAGGAAGACACTATGGTCCTTTCTGAGACCGGTCCCAACATACTTAGTTACGGAGTGCACTC
Source organism: Alosa sapidissima (assembly GCF_018492685.1). Classification (NCBI taxonomy): domain Eukaryota; kingdom Metazoa; phylum Chordata; class Actinopteri; order Clupeiformes; family Clupeidae; genus Alosa; species Alosa sapidissima. The sequence goes on from NC_055963.1 coordinate 13,517,003, forward strand.
GGGTGGGAATCATCCTTACAGCTAATGCTAACCATACAGCAAAAGACTTTGACAAGATTTGGGAAAGATTATTGAAAGATTGGATGGAGTCTTTAAACAAATGCTCCCCATTCAAGCTTTACTCAAAAGACAATCTTTCAATAATCTTTCCCATATCTTGTCAATATCTTCTGGTGTAAGGATGGCTTAAATTGAGTTCCCTCTTAAGTAATGTTAGCAACAGGAGACACAATGTCTCTGAGAAAGGAAATGCAGGATTAAAACCAGGCTTAGCTAGGAGAAATCAACTGTTTTGAAACTGAACGGCCAAACAATTTTTTTTGTAGTCCCTTTATTTGTAGATTTTCCAAGGCATGAGCTTGTCAAAGTTTTTTTTTTCCCCTTCAAACATTAATCATTAATCATTGCGAATGTGATGTGAATTTCCAAGCTTTTTCTCTAGCGTCTGAAATTATAAAACTGTCGGTTTGAAACTTAAATAGCATTAGACATTTAAAATATGAAATTAATTAATATTCAACATATGGATCTAACCGCTCTGAACATGCTCCTTTCACCCTATGATCAAAGATCAATAGGGACGGTCATCAATAATAGATATCGAATGGATAACTCCATGGATTTCTATCCGATTCGCGCTCAGAAAGGAACACTACGACTCGTCATCGTGGCTAGCGAGACTCAACTTTTTCGAAACGCATTTCCATGTCAATAACTATAGAAATGATCCCTGAAAGTATAGTCTTACCTTCACCGTTGTTCTCTGCAGGATAGTCACTCACATGCCTACATTTCGCAGTGACGGTTCAACTCACCGATGAGAACCGTCTAGATGTTTTTCGTTGCGATGAGAAAAACTTCACTCCTGTATCCGCGTCATTTTAGCCCACAGTTTATGTCCGATACTTCAATTTCTCTCTTAATGTGTCCACTATTTTCATGTCTCTATGGACCACTTCTGAACTAACCAAACAAAAACATCCACACTTGAAAAGTCGTGAAGTAGCCTATGATTAAAGATTAAACATACGATGACATCGGTTATGGACCACTTCTTGATAGGCCTCTTAAGTGATGTTAGGAACAGGAAGACTGGACACTGCTTTGACAATGTTGGTAATAGCTCAGAGGAAATGCAGGATTAAAGCCAGTTTAGCTAGGATAAAGCACATTTTTTGAAACAGAGCAGCCAAACAAATACACCCCCTTCCCTTAGTAGTCCCTTTATTTGTAGATTAGGCTATCCAAGGCCTCTCTGATATGCACTGCACTGTGACTTTATAGCCTGCCACATTTTTTCTTGCTTCCTTCAAACATTTAGTTTAATCACTGTGAATGCGAGGTGAATTTATTTTACAGATATTCCTAGCCTCTGAAGTCATTAATACAAGTGTTTTCAATTAATACAATAGTGTTTTCAATCATAGAGACTAACACAGCTTATACATGTTTAACAATACTACATCTCTATGCAACCTCAGCACCGCGATCTACAACATATTCAAGTCTAAACAACTTGAATTACTAGGCTACTAAGTTTAAGCAAAACACACTGTCCACTAACTACTCCCTTAACGCTATCCATTCGATATTTTTTGACATTATAGACTAACCGCTCTGAACATGCCCCTCTCCCCCTATGACCAAAGATCAGTAGGGACGGTCATCAATAATAGAAATTCTATGACCAAAGTCATATATTTCTATACGATTCGCGCTCAGAGAGGGACACTGCTACTCGTCATCGAGGCTAGCGAGACTCAACTTTTTCGAAACGCATTTCCAAGTCAATGACTATAGAAATGATCCCTGAAAGTATAGTCTTAACTCCTTTCAACTTTCCTGGAGGATAGTCACTCACATGCCTACATTTCTCAGTGACGGTTTCACTCACCGATGAGAAGAGACAAGATGTTTTTCATTGCGATGAGAAAAACCACATATCCGCGTACTTTCTCTCTTATGTGTCCACTTTCATATGGACCACTTCTGAGAACTAACCAAACAATAACATCTACACTTGAAAAGTCGCCTATTGAGAAGTTATAGCCTAAGTTCAATGTTCTTAGTCTACCCATAATGCAACGCGACAGTCGGGTTTTCGAGATGACACATTATTATTTGATAGTGTTTTATTTCCCATGTTCCATGCAGTGCTATATCCTATTCCTCCTCGGGCCGGATAAGTGTTTAATTTCCTCATAGCCTACGTTTAGAACTTAACCTATCAACTACCATCCATCTACGGTTAGCCCAGTGCATTTCCTGTGTGCACGGTAAGCCTCGACATAAACAAGTTTCTCGATACATAGCCGATAAACAACAACCGATAGACTGTATAAGATCCACAAGCTACATATCATGAAGGTTAATTAATTGCTCAGTCAGAATTTTAACCCTAAATAACTGACATAATAACCCCATAGTTTTACCGAGAGACTTATCGATTACTGATTTGCTACTAGGCCGAATGCAATAGAACAATGCAAATTCAAATGCAAATGCAATGCAAATAGAACCCCTCGTTATGCAGAAGGAATAGGGCTAATATTAACCCCTCCCTATTTCACAAATTCACTCTGCCAGAATTCTTACCACTAACACACTCGAAGATCTGGCCGTTGCATTGGAGAAGTGTTCTTTGGAGCAGTAGGCCTAGACTACTCTGCAGTTTTTTCTTCATTGTGGCATGTAGGCTAGACTAGGCCTAAACTTCATTGGTCCACATGACTTCATTGTTAACTGAGCTTCTTTAGAGATAATTTGCAAACGTCTGACGCTGAATTTGAGGAGGACACAGGGGAAGTCTACTGTCAAGAAAGGCTCTATGGAATGTACCGTAGGCTACGTTGGAAGCTCCGCCTCATTTCTACGGAGCCCCCAATAGTCCATGAGCCAGGGGGGTTGATCGGTATCATCGGGGGGACAATTGCTATCATTGTTTTTTGGCAAGGTATACACCCCTAGTACTAGAAAGATCACGATAGCAGTGCAGGGGTGGTAGCGAAATCACTTTTTTCAGCTCATGAACCTACCCACCCCCAAATATAAATTCCGTTTTTAAAATCTGGTGTATATCTTGTTTGTGCTCATGGTAGGGATATTGTCAATATTCTATAATATGGTGCTTGTATCATTGGAAAGGGGACCTTTTAGTAATAGTAATATTTAGTAATTACTTACCGGTTCCGGCGCCGTCAAGTGTGGCAGCCTACTCAGCAGCTCCGTGTCTTTCATGAATTTCCCCTGGGGATCAATAAAGTATCTATCTATCTATCTATCTATCTATCTATCTAACTATCTTTTAGGCTTTCATTTAAGCCCAGTGCTGAATCTGTCTGACAAACAGACATCACATGACTTCTTTAAACCAGAAATAACACAACACAACATAACATTTTCTCACAATTTCCGGCTAAACTGTATGCTTTCTTTTATCCCTGTGGCTTGAAAGAACACCAGGGACACAAAACTCAACAACTTCAATACTCAAGGTACTCTGATGATTCAGAAAATGTACAATATATACAATATAGCCATACTATTTATTTGTGAGAGCCTTAAATTAGACTTGTGTGGCCAGTATGGAGCCAATAGAATGGACAAATAGAATACCCTATTAGTCCAGGCCAAATGGCCTAGTTTTTGAGATACCTCCACCCAATCATGTTTTTTATATTTTTGATATGTCTAGTTTATGAAATGGATTGTTGTATAAAAATATTTTACTGCACAACTAGTTTTTTGGATGGTATTTGAATCTTTCCCAAAACCGGAAATTGTGAAAATTCCGGATTCTGCAAAAAGTACATTATTTGCTTTGTCACATATATCTTTGGAAGTAATGATCAGAAACTCACCAAATTTGGACTGTATGTTCCCAGGTCGTTGGCCCATACAATTAAGTGATAAATGAACAATTTTTATTTAACACACACACACACAAATCACAAAGGGGGTCTGATCAGATTTAGAATCGTAGAGGCCTCAGATTTGGTGGCCAAAAAAAAAATCTGACAAATATGGGTTTTGTTAGGTGAAAAGAGATTGAAATCAGAAACTAACAACTATACAGTAAAATATTATACCATAAATCAATGTCATTTTTCACACACTCATGAACATATCCCTTAAATATATAAATATTGGCTCCTGCAATACCAAATTGTATCATATGCAAGGTCATGTAGTGTGACATTTTCATCCAAAGCGACAAAAAAGGGAACAATAAAAGGTACAGTGTGACTAGGACATGTTAGTGTAGCAATAAGCACTACTCACATAGAATGGGCTGACCGTTCATAGATGAAGCATGCCCAATTGTTTGTAGTGCTAGCAGAGGAGGTACCCTCGAAAGAGTTGGGTCTTCAGGAGGTTACTGAAGATAGTGTACACGGTAGTGTGCACGGCAGCCATTATGCGCCAGAACGCTCACCACACACCAGCTTGAGATGGAGAGTGAGGGAGTGAATGAGCCAATTACAGTGGGGGATGATTAGGGGGCCAGATTGAATGAGCCAGGTTGGTAATTTAGCCAGGACACCGGAGAACCCCCTACTCTTTGCGATAAGTGCCATGGGAACTTTAATGACCACAGTGAGTCAGGACCTCGGTTTAACGTCTCATCCGAAGGACGGCATCTCTAACAGTACAGTGTCCCCGTCACTGCACTAGGGCATTGGGATCGATCTTTTTGGCCAGAGGGAAGAGTGCCACCTACTGACCACCCACCAACACCACTTCCAGCAGCAACCTAGTTTTCCAAGGAGGTCTCCCATCCAAGTACTAACTTCGTCTTATTCTTCTTTGCTTTAGTGGCGGATTACATCTCTTTGGGGCATACCGCCACCTACTGTACAGGAGTGTGCAAAGGGACTTAGACCATCATAAAAGAAGGGGAGGGAAAAATACAAAAAAACAGATAAACAAAACAAACAAACAAAAAGGATCCTAGATCATTTTAATTAAACCTGTAGCCTATCATCCCCCAAAGGGACATGATGGGTTTTTTTTTCTTCTTCTTCTTCTTTTGTGTTTTTTTGGCAGTTGGTAAACCAACTTAACGTGCATTACTGCCACTGACTGGGCTGGAGTGTAGATCAGGAGATATTGGAACTTAAATACATTCAATTAAATTAAATTAAATTAAATTAAATTAAACAAACAGAAAGGAAAGTGAAAATAAAAAATAAAAGAACTAAATTAAATCCTATTGGCTAAGTCTGTGTCTCTCAGAAACTTGAGAACAAAGTTTTAAATTTTATTAGATCTTTTCCCTAATAAACCTTGCAATGTAAAATGATTCTGTTTAACCACCCTGAGTGGTCAGTGTAACGCTTTGCTGTGCTTTGTTCTATTTGCTCCATCCATCTGATCCAAATAAAAAATGTGTTCAATGATCCAATTTTCAATTTCTAAAACAGGTCAGCAAATAGATAATTGCTGCTATTTTCTAAATGTGTCATTAGTCACGCAAGATAAAGAAAAAAACAGAAACTGGATTGGAAACAAAAGTAAAATACAGTATTGGATATTGGATTTTTGCCTTTTTTACCGTTTTTGTTGGGGTGAACCAAGCGTAGGGGGGTGACCTGATGCATATTGGCGTGCGGTGTTGGTGATCACATTTTATCAGCGGATGTAGAGATGGAGGGCTATCAAACACAGTTCAGCTTGCATCAAGGTGCCAAGCGATTGATAATGTCAGCTCGAGATCAGAACTTCAGATGCAGAGGGAGACATTGCTGCATCCTGACACTTATGAGTAGGCCTACGTGTGTATAATGTTCATGTTCTGGGAGGCTTTGGAGACATGATCTAATGGACTTGAGCCATAGTAGCCTATAGCAATGTAGGCTATTTGCTGTTGAAATTAATAAATGGATAAACTGATAAATTAAGCACTCACTGTTGTGTCTTCGTTTAGCCTAATGAAACCTATAGTGTAGCGTAAAGTGTTAAATAAGTTGTTTGTTGGTTTACATTATCATGACAGCTGTTTAGCTTAGTTTACCTGCTTGCTAAATCCTCCAGTGCCAGATCAAGCTAGCTATCGCTAGATAAATAACTAGTTTAGAAGTAGAGAAATATAACACTGCCCGTCCAAAATCGTTAAGACACACAATCTGACACAATCGTTCTGCAATTTTCGAACAGCTGACTTGTATCTTGCACGAAGACTATTAGTGCAAGTTAGCAATTGTTTGCTGTGCAGACATTATGAATAATAAGGTCGTAAAACTTAACGAGCCAAACGATCCACGGAGGATGCAATCTGCTCTGCCCTCCATCCAGCCCTCACCCACTTAGACAATAAAGACTCATATGTGAGAATGCTGTTCATAGACTTCAGTTCAGCATTCAATACCATAATACCACAACAACTCATCAGCAAACTGGACAAGCTAGGATTCAGTACCTCCCTCTGCAACTGGCTGCTGGACTTCCTGTTGCAGAGACCACAAGCAGTACGTGTCGGGGACAACACCTCAAGCACTCTGACCCTGAGCACGGGGGCCCAAGGGTGTGTGCTCAGCCCCCTGCTCTTCACACTGCTAACACATGACTGTACAACCACTCACAGCTCCAACCATCTGGTGAAGTTTGCGGACGACACAACACTGGTGGGCCTCATCACTAAGGGCGATGAGGCTCACTACAGAGAAGAAGTAGACCTGCTGGCTAAATGGTGCAAAGACAACAACCTCCTGCTAAATGTCAGCAAGACCAAGGAGATTGTTGTCAACTTTCAGAGAGGCCACAAACAACTGCCACCACTGTCCATCGACAGAGATGCTGTGGAGAGAGTGAGCAGCACAACATTTCTGGGGGTGCACATCAGCGACGACCTCTCCTGGACCACCAACACAGCATCACTGGCGAAGAAAGCCCAGCAGCGCCTCTACTTCTTGCGCAAATTGAAGAAGGCAAGTGCCACGCCTCCCGTCATGACTACATTCTACAGAGGGACCATCGAGAGCATCGTCTCCAGCAGCATCACAGTGTGGGGCGGAAGCTGCACAGATCAGAACAGGAAGACCCTCCAGCGCATTGTTAACCCAGCTAAGAGGATCATTGGAGCACCACTCCCCTCCCTGCAGGACATTTACACCACCCGCCTCACCCGCAAAGCACTAATGATTGTCAAGGATACAACCCACCCTGCACACGAACTGTTCAGCCTCCTGCCCTCTGGAAAGAGGTACAGGAGCCTCCGCTCCCGCACCACCAGACTTGCAAGTAGCTTCATCCACCAAGCAATCAGGATGCTGAACACTCTACCCACTCTCCCATCACTGACAGCCCCCCCCCCACCCACCAGCCAGCCAGGAACCTAGGAAACTAGGATCCTGTCTACCCTAACCCCCCCCCCAACACCGCCCTGTGGAACTGCACTGTGACTGCGCAGCCTAACGTGTTGCTGCTTCACATCAAGCCTGATATACTTGAAATTACTGCATACATATCAATGTAAATATACAGGTCACACAAGCACAAGTTTAAACTTCATGTAACTGTTAAGACTATATAAATATACAACACAACTACCTCTATTCTTTTTTTGATATATGTCCTATATTTCTATTTTTGATACATACATGTTCTATATTTCAGTCTCGCACTTTAATTTAATGTTTATTGTCTATGGCTATGTCTATAGTATGTCTATGTCTGTATTTAAAGTATGTCTATGTCTGCATGGGAAAGTAAGAAACGAAATTTCAATTCTTTGTATGACCAGTGCATGTAAAGAAATTGACAATAAAAGCCGACTTGACTTGACTAAAGCTGAATAGCTATCAGATATCTGGTGGCATTTAAATCCGATATCTAAAATCTAAGTTTCTAACCTTCCCTTTGACAGTGCCCACTTGGCTTGAATAGGCCTAAGCAACTATGTCAGCTTATTACGATATGTTACAGTTTGTAAACACCATAAGAAGGTAATCTGAATAATCGCAAACAAACAATTGTGGATATAGTCAACACAATAGTAGCAAAACAATACAACAAACAAAAAAAATGAATATGACAATAATATGACAGTTGAAACATTTAAAAGACATATGTTTGATGACAAGATAACCACCAAAATAATGTATCTACCAGTGCACCGTATCAGCCCTGCACACTATCCACGCGATCCCTTGTTTGTGTGGGTGAGTTTGGGGGGGTTCTCTAGCAGAGGGACCGGTCTGGCTGGAGTCTCTGGCTGCTGGTAGTTCTAAGAAAACTGAAGCAAACATCACATACATGTCAGTGTACTCGTGTCCCCTTTCAGTTCCTCATAGAAAACGAAAACTTGTAGGAACTGGATGGTAGAGATGAGAAGCCCAGCTTCAGAAAGTAAAAGCCTCCATGCATTGCTTCTACACCTTAAACAGGTGGTTTCACTAATTAGCTTATCTACCTGGCTGAAGATCATTCTGACGGTCAACTGCTGTTCTTGTTGTTACAGAAAATAGATGTGCAGTTTACTTGTGGTTTATTTTCTTTTAAAGTTTTATACTGGTGTAACCTTTACTGATTAATTGTGCGTGCACGTGTGTGTGTGTGAGAAGCTGGGCTTCTCATCTCTACCATCGGTCATATAGGTTTAGTCAGATTTTTTTTTTTTTCACATGTCCAAATTTCCATCAAGGATTCCCGGGACACTGAAAGACCGGGGTACACGAAACTTGGTGGGCATGTAACCCCACATGGATAGCATGGAACCATCATTTTTCGTTTTGATCTGTAGCCCCCTCCCCCCGCTGGACTGGACCCCCGATAGGAGGGTAGGGCAGACACAGACACATAACCACTCATTTCATGTATAGCGCCACCTAGTTAAACACAAAAAAGTAAAAATGAGGTGTTGTAATCGCAGGTATCTGTGACCTAACATAGTCAAAACTGCACGAAATTGGAATTGGTGTCATTATGACACCCTCTGAAAGCACGCCAAGTTTGGTCTAAATCAGTTGATGGGGGGGCCACACAATAAATTAATTTATGTTACTATACACCAACTGACCTGTAGGTGGCCGGAGACAGTTTTCTGTGAATATCTCGAGAACCGTAGGGCCTAGGAGGACCACCTTTTTTTTGTATGTTGGTCTTAAGGGGCCATGTCAACCCATCCCATTACCACTTATTTCATGTATAGCGCCACCTAGTTAAAAATTAAAAAGCAAAAAATTAAGTGTTTTCATCACAATATCTCTGGCTGACATGGTCAAAACTGCACGAAATTGAAAGTGTGGGATCATTATGACACCCTCCGAATGCATGCCAAGTTTCGTGAACTTTTGTTCATGGGGGGCCTTACAATAAAATATTTTATGTGTACATTTAGTGACCGTACACCAACAGAGTTTTCTGTGAATATCTTGAGAACCGTAGGGCCTAGGATGACCAATTTTTTCTGTATGTTTGCCTCCAGGGGTCATGTTAACCCATTCCATATGCACACATGTGCACACGCACACACATACATTCACAGTAATCATACGTATGACACATACTCACACAGTAGACATATGTACGCATGCATGCACATGCACAAACACAGGCACATACACAGGCACACACACAAGCACGCACACACACACACACACACACACACACACACACACACAAACACACATAAACATAAACATGTACACACACACATGCACACAATTCAAGAATTATGAACAGGCAAGATGGGGGTGGCATTGTATAAAATGAATTTTACATGTGAAATCTATGAACTAATCATTTTTTGGTACTTGTTGTCTAGCAGATACCAGTGAGAATTGAGTGTGGATAATGCAATTTAGTGAGACAGTTAGAATCATATATGCCTTTCAGCGTGATTTTTTTTTTGTGGAAAAAATGTGCTGGACTGGGCGGCGGTCATATTTTGTACCGCTCTGTGGTACATCTAGTTTGCTATAGTATGGCATGGCCATGGTATTCAAATATACTGTAGATATGTTCAACATAGGCTGAAAATTATGTTTAACGTGCCATCTCCCAAAAATCGGCAAAGTTTTAGTTAATTA